>NW_022589706.1:23680172-23878712 GCF_004348235.1 Phoca vitulina
TGAGAGAGGGAACACAAGCAGGGGGAGTGGGAGAGGGAGAAGCAGGCCTCCTGCAAAGCAGGGAACCTGATATGGGATCATGACCTGAGCTGAAGGGAGACGCTTAACAACTGAGCCACCCAGGCGCCCCAATAAAACCACCTTTTTGCATCGAAGACATCTCAAGAATTCTTTCTTGGTCTCCCGACCTCACCCCACCAAACCTCACCTATATTCCAAAATCCCAACACTTCATAAGTACCATTTTATGTTCCCAGAATCTAAAGATATTTTATACACAATCTCTCCCCTCAAAGATAAGGTGGGAAAGAAAGATAAATGAATAGAAAATTAGAAAAACAGAAAAATGGGTAGAACAGAGATATGTATATGGCTGTATAAGAACATATAAGATAACAATGAAACCTAGGCAGAAGAGGCTTATGGAAGGCCTCATAAAAGAGTTAAATATTATTTTAAATATAATGCTGTAATCAACATCTGTAACCTTAATGTCTTTATTTATGAATTCCCTAGAACACATTCCTTTTTTAATACATATATTTCCATGGAGCCCTACAATGATTCATGTACCTATTTACCTTAGTAACAGCCAGAGACCCAGCCCAGACTCTCACTGGCACATTATCTTGCACATCCAATAATATGATACAAATCCCTACATTTCTCTCTTCTAAAATTCCTTTCTCATCAACAAATTTGTCCATATATTCAATTTTTTATATGTTCCTCTCATCTTCACCTCCTACTGTAACTTCACTGTTGGCTTTCTTCTAATGACTGATTTACCTGAAGCCATTTTATGTGAAGGCTTGTTTTGTTTTGTTTTTCCCTTGCACTACTGTATGCCGAGGGTTTGGGTTTGAGTAGATCATCTTCTTGTGCATCACCATTGTTTTTAAATAATTTCTTCTCTTGTAACAATTTTTTTCTCTTGTCTCCATAACAATTTTCTATTTCTCTATACAATTCCATTGAAGTTCTTCTCTTCAATGATGTCCATCATTTCTAGCTTTCTAAACTCAATGATCAAGTATCTTTTCATTGTTTTTTTTGTTTTTAAACTCAGATATATTTAGGAAAATTGATAGCATTCTCTGTTTTTTTTTGGGGGGGTGTCTTCTTTTACCCTACATTTCATGGGTTTTTCCTATCTTATTGACAGCTCCTGATCTTTCTCTTTTGTTAGCTACTCCCTCTCTCCTGACATAAAACCTAGGATGCATCTTGGGTATTCTCTCATTATTTTATCTATATGCAATCCAATGAGCATGCATTCAGTTTCCTGGATTTTAAAATAAGTATAATCTATAATTCAAGTCTGAATCTTCAACACTGACTTTTCTACAAAATTCCAGATATGCATATTCAAATGTGCCCACTTGATGTCTTATCTTAGATGTTTAGCAGCCATCTCAAACTTAACATGGGCCCCAAAGGCTTACTGATTACTTTCCAAAATCTATATCCTCCCAGTCTGAGAATGCTCTCTTTAGAAAACTCCACAGTGAGCCACACAATTTCTCAAGCCATACATGTATGTTTAGTTTTTAGATAATTCTTTTATTCTTATGTCAGTCTGATGAGGGAGCAGAAGGCTAGCTAAGGACAAAGCACAAGCTGACACCCTGCAACCTCCCCCGCCCCCCACTTCTGGGTGGGATATGTGACCGTTTCCCAGGAAACTTCCAACTATCTTAATGTTAATGCCTTGCTAGAGGAAAAGACAACCTGAACTTGACAATGGTAAGGCTTCTGATATCTGTGAGTCTCTAACATATGAAAATTCTTTTGAAACTTCCCTGTTCCTTACCTCCCCCAATTTCCAAGTATATAATCAGCTACCTTCCACAACCCTGGTGCATCAGCTCTTTCTGCTGATGGGTCCTGTCCCTGTGCTTTAATAAAACCACCTTTTTGCACCAAAGATATCTCAAGAATTCTTTCTTGGCCACTGGCTCTGGACCCCACCCCACTGAACTTCACCTATATTCCAAAACCACATCAAATCCATTATCAGTTTATTTTATCTTTAGCTTCAAACATATCTGAAATTCATCTAATAAAATCTACTACTTCAACTACTACTGTCAAGAAAGCCATAATCATCTCTCATTTCTCACCTAACCTATATGCTTCATGCTTCCAATTTTGATCCTCTAAAACTCATTCTTCAAAATAGAAGAATGGGAAGAGAGAGTAGAGAGAAAGAGAAAGAATAGAGAGAAAAAGAATGGCCTTTTAAAAACAATTACGGTCATGATACTTACTAATTGACACATACACAATGACTTGACTTAGCTACAATTTCTTTATCTGGATTACTTTTCCTCATATTGTAGTCCAGGAAGAGACATTAATTCTTCAGGGAATCCTAAGAAAGCTCTCTTAAACCCCATAAACTATGTTTTGTCTTATTGGTAAATGTCTCAGCATTCTACATTTTCATCACAACTCATCACAATTACCATTATGAACACATATGTCTATATGTATATATATATATATATATCATAGACTGTGCCTTAATGGAAACTTATCACAGTTCTGGAGGTTGGGAAGCCTCATATCAAGGTGTGGCCAATTCGGTTCCCAATGAAGATTCTCTTCTTGATTTGTAGACTGTTTTCTTTTCATTGTGTGCTTACACGACCTCTTCTTTGTGTGAGCATGTAGCACAAAGAGAGAGACAGAGAGAGACCAAGAAAAAGAGAGTTTAAAAGAGAGAGAAAGCTCTCTGTTGTCTCTTCTTGTGAGAGAACTAATCCCATCAAAGGGCCCAACTGTCAGGATTGGCTTTAACCCTAGTTACCTCCCAAGGACCTCATCTCCCAAAATCATCCTATGTGCATTTTTGAGGGGGACACAAATATTTGGTCTATACAATGTATTATTAAATTATATAAATATTAAATGACTAGATATACATATATATTATTTATTTTTTTATCTTTCCCTTTACAATGTAAGTTACATGGTAGCAAACAACATTTCTAGCCCACATGCATGTGTATTTGGTGCTGAATAAACATCTGTTAGGTAAATGAAAAAAATGAGTAACTGAAATAAAGTTCAGGCCTAGGAATATAAATTGAAGCTACAGATGAAAGATGATGTTATTGTAATTGATATGTGATGTTGCCACGACAATATACTTCAAAAGAAGACGAAAATGTAGTAAAATATTTTGCAGGGTTTCAAAAATACGACCATGAGTTTGAAGAGTTAATGATATGGTGGACTTGGTTTGGGTTACAAAAAGTCACAGATTATTTTATTGCTATTTATATTTTTATTTTTCTACTTTGTAAGGCTTTTGTCCTATTCAATCAATAATTAAGAACTAATAATTACTCTTGGGATTAATTCTTGGGAAGAAAACCCAAGAATTCTTGGTATTCTTAGTACTGTCCTAATTAATTTCAAGCAGTCTCTTATAAATTAAAAAATGATGCTTACTGAGGCATCTAAGTGGCTTAGTTAAGTAAGTGTCTGATTCTTGATTTTGGCTCAGGTCATGATCCCAGAGTCATGAGATCAAACCCCACATTGGGCTCTATGCTGGATATGGAGCCTGCGTAAGATTCTCTCTCTTAGGGCACCTGGATGGCTCAGTCGTTTAAGGGTCTGCCTTTGGCCCAGGTCATGATCCCAGGGTTCTAGGTTAGAGCCCTGTGTTGGGCTCCATGCTCAGCAGGGGGTCTGTTTCTCCCTCTCCCTCTGCAGCTCCCCTTGTCCTCTTGCTTGTGCTCTCTTTTCACTCTCTCTTTTAATAAATAAATAAAATCTTAAAAAAAAATTTCTCTCTCTCCCTCTTCCTCTGCTCCTCCCCACACACTGCTCACACATGCACTCTTTCTCTCTCTCTTAAAAAAAAAAAAAAAAAAAAAAAGGGGCGCCTGGGTGGCTCAGTCGTTAAGCATCTGCCTTCGGCTCAGGTCATGATCCCAGGGTCCTGGGATCGAGCCCCGCATCAGGCACCCTGCTCCGCGGGAAGCCTGCTTCTCCCTCTCCCACTCCCCCTGCTTGTGTTCCCTCTCTGGCTGGCTTTCTCTCTGTCAAATAAATAAAATCTTTAAAAAAAAAAAAAAAAAGATAATGCTTACTATAAATCTCAAGGCAAAATGCAGAAAACAAGAATAAGATGGAAGACATAACGAAGTGAATGGTGTCAGTGAACCTTTCAAATAAGTCTTAGATTTCAGGCATTCTGATAGGTTTTCCAAGACAAAACATAAATATGCCCTGTTTTCAACTCAGGTTGGGAGTGCAACTTTTGAATCTATCTCCTGAAGTCTATTAGTTGTTTTTGAATCCTGAGACCTAGAATAGAAATATGCTCTAAGGTCTTTCCAGGCCTAGGATTTACTCAACTCTAATGTTACCTGTTATAAGTGTGAATTACTTCAGCAAGGATAAACACACATATATACCATATGAAATAATGTTATTTTTCAAAAAGTATGTATTTTATGCTAGCTATCTACATTTCATAAACATTTGCCAGTAAGGTATTGAGCAAGCAGTTAGAGGAAACGACATTCAGAAGACTTCCTGCTAAAAATAGTGAGTGCATCTAATAACCAATGAGATGTACTGTTCTTGCCAAAGGCCTAAGGGTGGGGAAAATATTGGTCAGGGCTGTTTTTTAAATAAAAAAATGTAACTTTATTCTAGTCTCAGAATCTCTCTATAAAGTTTATTCAGTAAGGGTTATTTTTTCCTGCCTCTCCACAAAAACATGGCAGGTCCTATGTCTTTTCAGCTTATTCTTACATTATACCCATTCTTGCAGTCATTCTAAAAACTAATATAATCACTATTCAGTTAATAAGTTTCCAGTACAAGATTACATAAGAGAAGCCATAAGTAAATATAACAAAACATTTCTCCTCTCCTCAGCTTAGGTCTGTGTGTGAAAGGAAGCTTAAGCTTTTCCAACTTCTTCTCCTCCCCATTACTATCTACTCTTCTTTTTTTTTTTTTTTTTTTTTTTTTCTTGATTTCATTTTTAGAGCAGTTTTAGGCTCATAGCAAAACTGAAAGTACAGACATTTTCCATATACCACATGACCCCACACACACATAGTTTTCCCCATTATCAACATCCCTCTTTATAGGGGCACAATTGTTAGAATTGGTGAACTTACATTGACATATCATAATCTGCCAAATCCCATAGTTTACATTATAATTCACTCTTAATGTTATATATTCTATGGATTTGGATGAATGTATAATGACATATCCATCATTATAGTATCATACAAAGTATTTTCACTGCCCTAAAATCCTCTGTGTTCCACTTATTTGTCCCTTCACCCTCCATCCCTGACAACCACTGATCTACTTACTATCTTATTCATAGTTTTGCCTTTTCCCAAATGTCATATAGTTAGAATCATACAGTATGTAGCCTTTTCAGATTGGCTTCTTTTACTTAGTAATATGTAATTTAGTTTCCTCCATCTCTTTTCATGGCTTAATAGCTCATTTCTTTTTAGCACTGAATGATATTCCACTGTCTGCATGTACCACAATTTATTTGTCCATTCACCTACTAAAGGACATTTTGGTTGTTTCCAAGTTTTGGCAATTATGAATAAAAGGTTGATGTTTTTCTATCTACATCAGCACAAACACATTGCTAATAATCTCACAGTAATGTATTGCATCTATGAAAATAAAATAGATTATAATTCCATTTCTGAATGAAATGAGTTTCACAGTAAAATGATGTCTGCATCAATAACAAAATTTTTTTGCCAATTAACATTGATTGATGTATTATCATTGATAAACAATTATTCAGTAAAAAATAAATGTTTAGTAATAAGTTAGTATGTATCTGGAAATGGAGAAACAAGATTTATAAGATTCAATTTGCCTTCATTGAGTTCACAGTGGAGATCAGTCTTCCTGACCATGGAAACCATTAGTCACCTATGTCAATATTATTTGATGCATATTAAAAATGTGATTCTTTATCTTGATTCTATGAATTTCTGATTTATTAAATCTTCTGTGAGTCCTTAAAATATGTATTTTCCCTGAAATATGTATTATTTTTTTTAAATTTTATTTATTTATTTGAGAGAGAGAGAGGGAAAGAGCATAAGTGGGGGGAGCAGCAGAGGGAGAAAGAGAAGTAGACTCCCTTCTGAGCAGGGAGCCCAATGTGGGGTTCAGTCCCAGGACCCTGGGATTATGACCCAAGCCAGAGGCAGACGCTTAACCAACTGAGCCACCCAGGTGCCCCACTAAAATATGTATTTTTAGTAAGCATCCCAGATCACTCAGATATTTGAGAACAACCATTATTCTAGAACATGACAACCCAGAGAAGTACAAAGGATAAAATAATGCAATCAGGAGTAATATTAGCAAGATGGCTGAATCAGACATCCTTCACATGTATCTCCCCCTTGACAACAATAATTTGGCATCCATCCATGGACAGAAATGCCTTTGTGGGAGCTTTGAGATCCAGGTGGAGATTATGAAGCCCATTGTAGTCTGACAGAGAAAAGCCCTTTTGAAAAAGAAGCCCCATACTCAAGCAGTTGACTTGTGCCTAGAAACAGCTCTGTATTCCTGGGAATCTAGCTTTAGTCCAGTTTGGCTTTGGTTTTGTCACCAGCAACATACACCAGGGGACCTAAGAGTAATCACACCCACTTATGAGTTGGATTATAGGCATACAGACCTCAGTCTTGACTGCAGATGCTGAGGTGGCCTGTAGACCAGCTATAGCAAATTTTGTCATGATCTGCCCATGAGAGACCATCTTGACCCGTGATTTCTCCTACAAGGACAAATGAGAATATGTGAATGAGCATCAGGCCTGCCCAGCTTTGATAGACACTGCTAAAAAGATGCTTCTATCTTGTCTCATCAAGAATTACTGAGGTGTGCTGTGTTACCAGGAGGCAGGGAATGTTTGGGAGAAATCTGAAGAGAGAAATAGACAACAATACAATAATATTGGGGACATCAATATTCCACTTTCAGCAGTGGATAAATCATCCAGACAGAAAATCAAATGGAAACACTGGACTTGAACTATACTTTAGATAAAATGAACCTAACAGATATATATATACAGAACACCATCCAAAAGCAACAGAATACACATTATTAAGTGTAAATGGAACATTGTCCAAAAGAGGTCACATGTTAGCTCATAAAAGAAATCTTAAAAATTTAAGAATATTAAAATCATACCAAGTATCTTCTGATCACCATGATGAGGAACTAGAATCCATAACAAGAAGAAAACTAGTAAATTCACAAATATGTAGAAATTAAATAATACATTCCTGAACAAACAATGGGTTGGGATGCCTGGGTGGCTCAGTTGGTTAAGGAGCTGCCTTTGGCTGAGGTCATGATCCCGGGGTCCTGGGATCGAGTTCAGCATTGGGCTTCCTGCTCAAGAGGGGAGCCTGCTTCTCCCTCTGCCTGCCACTCCCCCTGCTTGTGCTCTCTCTCTCTGACAAATAAATAAATAAAATCTTTAAAAAAATGGGTCAAGAGCAGATCAAAAAGCAAATAAAAAATATATTGAAACAAATAAACAAAAAGCATAACATACCAAAACTTACGGGCTGCAGCAAAAACAATTATAAGAAGAAAGCTTATAGCAATAAACACATACATAAAAGAAAGAAAGATCTCAAATGAACAAACTAATTTTATACCTCCAGGAAGTAGAAAATAAGAACAAACTAAGCCCAATGTTAGCAGAAGAAAGAAAATAACAAAGATCAGAACAGAAATATAGACCAGAAAAAGAATAGAAAAGATCAACAGAAAAGTTTTGTGTTTTTTTTCTTAAAGATTTTATTCATTTATTTGACAGAGAGACAGTGAGGGAGGGAACATAAGCAGGCGGAGTGGGAGAGGGAGAAGCAGGCTTCCCGTGGAACAGGGAGCTCGACGTGGGGCTCGATCCCAGGGTCCTGGGATCGAGCCCTGCATTGGCCCCCTGCTCAACAGGAATCCTGCTTCTCCCTCTCCCACTCCCCCTGCTTGTGTTCCCTCTCTCGCTGTCTTTCTATCTGTCAAATAAATAAAATCTTAAAAAAAAAAAAATCAGAATTGAAAGAGAAGACATTACAACCAATACCATAGAAATACAATGGCTCACAAGAGACTACTATGAACAGTAAGTCAAAACTGGATAACCTACAGGAAATAAGTAAATTCCTAAAAGCAAACTACCAAGACTGAATCATTAAGAATAGAAAATGTAAATAGAACGATAATGCCTAAGGAGACTGAATCAGTAATTAAACCTCCCAGTAAGAAAAGCTCAGGACTACATGGTTTTAATGGTGAATTTTAGCAAACATTTAAAGAATTATAGCCAGTTTTTCTTAAACTCTTCAAAAGACTGAAGAGGAGAGATCACTACCAAACTTGTTTCTTAGGGCAACATAACCCTAATATCAAAGCCAGTGAGGATGCAACAGACCACCCTGGTAGGGGGAATATAGATGCAATATTTTCAACAAAATACTAGAAAACCGAATTCAACAGCACATTAAAGGGACCATACACCATGACCAAGTGGGTTTTATCCTTGAAATGCAGGGGTGGTTCAATGTATGCAAATTAATTAATGTGATATAACACATAAATAGAATGAAAGATAAAAATTATGATTCTCCCAAAAGATACAAAAAGGTTTTGACAAAATTTGACAGTATTCATGATAAAAACTCTTAATAAATCTGGTATAGAAAGTACATACCTCAGCATAATAGAAACATATATGACAAACCCATAACTAACATCATATTTAACAGTGAGAGGTTGAAAGCTTTTCCTCTAACATCAGGTATAAGGCAGGTGCCAGCTCTCACCACTCCTATTCAACATAGTACTGAAAATCCTAACCAGAATAATCAGGCAAGAAAGTAAAAGACATCCAAATTAAAAGAGAAAGAAATGAAATGGTCTCTGCAGATGATATGATCTTATATATAGAAAACCTAAAGGTTCCCCCCAAAAATTGTTGGAACTAATCAACAAATTCAGTAAAGTCATAAGATACAAAAATCAACGTAAAGAAATCAGTTGTGTCAAAGGTTACAAACTTCCTGTTCTAAGATCATTAAGTTCTGGGGATCTAATGTATAGTAGGGTGACTACAGTTAACAATACCATATAGTATACTTGGAAGTTGCTAGGACAGCAAATCTTAAATGCTCTTACCATAACAGTAACAATAAAATTGTAATTATGAGTTGAAAGATGTGTTATTATGGTAATCACTTCATAATATATACCTGTATGAAATCATCACACTGTAAATCTTAAATTTATGCAATTTACTGTGTTATATATGTCAATACAATGTTATAATGTCAATTACAGCTTCATAAAACTGGAAAAAATCCCACACAATAAGTGAATATTGTATTTCTCTGTCCAAATATTTTCGCCAGGGTTGCAGATATCCTCCTTAGGGTTGATACATCTATCCCTTAGCCAAAGGGAATATCAGTTACTGATAGATTATTACTTATCCATTCAGAATTGCCCTTATTCTGAGGTAGCTACCTAACCCACAGTTATTTCCCCTCCCAGAGCCAACATGTGGTCAATATCTAGAAGGGGATTTCTTCCACTTTGAAGAAATATCACAAATCTGAACTCTGAGGTCTCAGTTGCAACTGCATTGATTGATAGCTTCTGCCCATTGTTTTCTTTCTGAGTTCTTACAGGTATAGCTTCTGTGTCCCTCTTCAGCAAACTATTATGTGAAAGTCTTCAGAATCTGTTTCCAAAAAACCCAATCAAATAGATGCAGCATCAACAACAGTCCTCACTTGACCCCATATTCTCTTCTAGTTGAAAGGATAGAATAGAAGCCTATGAGTTTTAAGTATATTAAAAACAGCATGTCAACATGTTGAAAAATTTAGGCCCAAGGATAATAAGCTTCAGATCTTAAAGTATATATTTTTCTATCTCCATATTTGTGATCCCAACATCTATCCTTTATTTCTTACTTCCTTCAATCTTTTATTCCTTCTTTCTATTTTATTTCTTTCTTATCCTTTTTTCCTTCCCTCCTTATCTTTTTCCTCTTACTTAATTGATTCTTTCCTGCCCACATTTCTTCTTTCTTTTTGTGAAGAAAAATTGTATATGTATCTCTCTTCCTGGTATGGAAAGGAGAACAGTGATTCAAAGAGAAAAAAAGAAAAATCCTGCCTTAAATGAGCTTAAATTCTATTATAGAGAAACAAAGTCATCAAACAAACAAGTAACATAGACAATTTTTTTTTTAATTTTGATAAGTTCTCTGAGGAAAAATAAGCAAATGAAAGGGATAAATATTACTAGGTTGAGTCATTACTATTTAAATAGAGTCATCAAGGAAAACACACTGATAAAAAGCATTTGAGCTGATTGGATAGTGGAGAATCCTGCAACAAACAGCCTGGTCTTAGAAGTTTCTTTGTCTTCAAATGTGTGATATACCCCTCCTACTGCCAGACTAGAGTGTTGCTAGGGAGCACCAGTAGTGGGTAATTCTACCACAAGTACCAAGTGGAACAACATTCCTGATCTTCCACAGGTAGGGAGGATTCAACTACAACTTATCACTGGGGTGATGGGGCAATGAACAAACTACACATGGGGTCTCCATTTTGTTGTAATAGCATGTGGATCTACAATTAAATCAATACAAATTTCAATTAAACATCAGTGATGTAGAAAACAACCAAAAAATAGAAAAAATTAGTAAAACTAAAAACTGTTTCTTTATGGAGATCTATAAGTCTGATAAGCCAGTAGCCAAACTGATCACAAAAAAATAGATACTAATTACCAGTATTATGAAAGAAAAGTGATATAACTACAGCTTCTAAAGATATTACAGGGATACTAAAGGAAAATTAAAGCAATAATAATATAGTTAGAAGATGTCAGTAGTCAGCAAGAATCCTTAAGAATTATTATTATTATTTTTGAAGTTAGTATAGCAGACAGAAGAAATGCCTGACAGCAGATCCACATTAAGTGCCATTTCTGTCTCATCCTTACATTAAAAGTGATAATTGGCATTCCTGAACTTAAAGTTTAGTTAGGAAGACCAATATAAACAAATATGCACAACTAGTATTGATATTGAAGTTGGAAACAAAATTACCTCAAGTCATCAGAAAAATGCCTTACAAAAAATGGTGCTAAATATTCTTCTTTAATGGTATTCTTATGTGAAACTCAATAATGCCTCTAGAAGACTAGAATGTGGAATATTACAGTAATTTGGTGCTTATGTAGCAAAGGTATAGCTCTTATAATATATTTTAGAGGAAATTATAAGAGATTTAGTGATGAATTAGATATAGGAGTTTGAGTTACAAGAAAGTAGAAAGGGTGGCTACTTTTCTTGTTTGTGTGACTGGATGCATAGCAGTACCATGTTCTAAAAAATAGGTGAGGAATATTATGCAAAAATGATACCACATTATTAAGACATTTTTTTAAAAAATAAGTCCCAGAAAAATGACTTTACCCTAATGGATAATTTTATCTAATCCCAAATAAAATAGACTTTTTTTTTTTTTTTTAATGTCAGTGAGCACTGATTTTTGTCAATGATAACAATTGATACCATTGAAAAATAATAAAATATATTTGACAAATTTGGGCTGGGAAAATGGCACATAGTTATAGCCCAGAAGGAAACCTAAGAATAACCAAGGGGTATAAACTGGTAAATAATTAAAAATACAATAATAATACCAACTAGGTTTTTTTTTGAACATGTAATTAAAGACTTTGAAAGACTGAAAATTAAAAGAAAATGGCAAAGTGAAAAAGTTTATATTGTATAGAAAATTGACTAAGATTTAAAATATGTTTAATAGAATGCTTCAAAAATTATTTCTTGATGAAAATTCATCCACGTCAATACAATTCTTACTAAAGTATTTGTTTTCATAAACATGTATTTAAAACATTCATTAAATACAAAGTATTAGACTGAAAATGGCAGTATTCTTTATTTACCAGATATATTTTGGCTGCCTTTTATGTGCTAAAGATTAAACATATACTGGGCCTACAGAGCTTATTACCACAATAACTGTCCTAACTCAGTTGGCTGTAAATTAAGATACACAAGGAAATATACTGACAAAATAGTGTATTGTAAGTGTCATGATAATAGTTTGGAAGGAGCCTCTGGGGATATATGAAAAAACAGGAGGGTAAAGATCAATTCCATGATATAGTAATTCTTATTAGAATCTCATTGTTCTTCATTTGGACTACTCCAAGGATGTTCTTAAGGTAGTCCTTGTTGTTGCTATGTAGGTCCATGCTTCTAGAATTCTGAACAAATTTGAAGCTGCCAAAAGCTGCAAGCTTCAGTTTAACAGTTGTTTTGCTCTGTCAGCTCTAAGTGCTACTTCGTGTCAACCTTATTTAACCCCCTGTGCTCACCTCTTTTGTGTATGTAAGTAAGTAAGCATGTGTAACTAAAGTTTTACTTTGTTCTTCCCATTTGTCCAGTTCAATATAAGTGCATGATTAAGTTCTCAGTAACTCTGAAGAAAATAGACAAATGTCTTTACTCATTCCACTGAATCCACTGAAACACAGAAATAGTAGTTACTTTATTTTTTTGTTAGCTAGTGAGAATGTCTACTTTCCTTTGCCATTCCAAAGCCTTTGTTGATGTAAGTCATAAGGATTTCTTTATGTATCCTTACTTGTAGGCTCAATGGCTGGAAATTCCAGCCTGCAGCTGAACCAAAAGAACAATAGGTAAATCAATAGTCACCGAGCCCTTAGTAGTTGGTATAAGAATAGACAATAGAGAAAACACTGATATCATTCTCATCATCCTGACTAGCTACACAGAACACAGAGTTCATCTATAAAATGAGATCTAAGGTAGTTTCCAGTGTTAAGAGATTCTGCTTCTAGAGTGTCAAAGATGATTTATATAAATGCACATAATGATTCCTCTAATATCTAGGGAAAAATACAAAGACATTACATTTTCCCCACCCATCTCTTTGTCTTGCCATAACAATTGTTCTGCCTCAGGAATGCTGCTAAATATAATTCAGATATGGCAGAGCCACAAGTATGTAGGATGGAGTTTGACTTTGCACATCACTGAAATTTTATCTTTTCTTCTTATTGTCACAAGATCCTCTGTTAGAAGGAAAAGAAAATCAACAGGTTTATTTTTGTCTTACCTTAGTTTTCCAAGCATGTAATGCCAGTGATCTAAATCTAAAATGAAGAGTACATTTCTGCTATTAATGTTATGATTCTAGTATTTCTCCAACAACACAAAAAAAGCTCATTTGCTACTGTGCTATGATAAAACAATAACAAGAAAGTTTAAAGTCACAGCCCCTCCTCTACTTTTTTTTTATTTTTATTTCTTCTTAAGATTTTATTTTTATTTATTTATATGACAGAGAGAGAGCACAAGCAGGGGGAGCGGCAGACAGAGGGAGAGGGAGAAGCAGGCTCCCTGCTGAGCAGGGAACCTGACGCAGGGCTTGATCCCAGGACTCTGGGATCATGCCTGAGCCAAAGGCAGATGTTTAACTGACTGAGCCACCCAGGCGCCCCTCCTCTACTTTCTTTTACATTGTCAGCAATTGATTTTAAATTATCCAGGCACATTATCCTAAACCAAACCCCCAGAAATACTGGCATCTATTTTCTATCATCATCTAATATCAGTGCTCTGATAAGAATGATTTCACCAATTTCATTACATAGATAAACTCACTAGGAATATACAGGTAAGTATTTTGACCTGGGTTCCAAAGGCATTTAAGAAGAGTGTAGAACAAAAACTCATGGACTTTGCATTTAGTCTATTTCTTAGCTACAATCAAAGCATGTTTTTCCGAATTCCTAATAATTTTCCCATTATCAAAGCAGCTAAATACTAGACGTGGTAGTGTTAGCTCAAGAAATAGGAGAAAGTGGTCTGAGCTAAAGCTAAAAATATCCCAGAGATACTGATACTATTTGCATAGTACAAAATGGTACCATTCCAAAAAAAACATATTAGACTACAGGCTTATTTCATGTAGTTCAAACTTCATACATTTTTTTTTTTTAATAGAAAGAAACATTGAAGATATGCAATTACAAGAAGAGCTAGAGAAAAAAAAAAAATCAATGTGGAACTTTGGTGCTAGAAACATAAACTCCAAGAGGTCAAAAATATAGCTACAGCACCATAGAAAAAAACATAATTACAGCGCTCAATCAAAAAGGTTCTTTTTTTTAATATGAATATATTAAAATATTCATTTATTTCTATAATTCTGATTTTACATGAGATGCTTTTTTAAAAAAGATTTATTTATTTATCTGAGAGAGAGAGAGACAGCGAGAGCACAGGAGCATGGGGAGAGGGGGAGAAACTGAAGCAGGCTCCCTGCTGAGTGTGGAGCCAAACATCAGGCTGGATCCCACAAACCTGAGATCATGATCTGAGGCGAAATCAAGTCATATACTGAAGAGCTGAGTCACCTAGGGCCCCCCCCCCCTTTTTTAATGGGGTTAGTAGATAAATCTCTTTAGCGGTTTCCTACTTGGTAGCTAATTTATACTATCAATAAAAAAAGACTTATATTTTAAGCTTTAGTGGAATAATAATAATTACAAATATTTAAACCACATAATACTCTTTGAGGCATATACTATAATAGCTTCAGTAAATAAGAGTACAAAAGTTAAGCAACTACTACTTGTAAGGGACCATGTTAAGATTTAAACCCAGGTTAGTTTGATTCTTAGAACGAGGAGAATTTCAACTGTAATATAGTCTGATCTTCAATAGCTTCATGAATAAACAAAAATGTACACAAGTAAAGAAATCATAAATATATCATGCAGGTATATCAATGTAACAATAAAGAACTATTGAAATATAAAGTCATTACATGGATATTAAAATTGATATACAAATAAATTGCTGCAGAGACATTAAATATTATATATATGCCAAATGATCATAAAGGTGGGAGACATTAACCTGAGCTGATGAAAGACAAAGAACTAGTGGTTTGTTGAGTCTAATTGCAGGAACAAAGGTAAGCCTTAAGAAGTGGTTGAATGCATCTGGGAAGAGAAATAAAGGGTAATGATGAGCACATGATGACTATCCTAAAAAGCAGAAGTCCTGATTTCTAAGGTTCGCTACCTCCTCCTGGATAAGTCATAAAATGACAAAAGGGTACATTTAAAAAACATTTAGAATTTAACCAAAGCTCTTCCTTCTACAAATGGAAAAACTGAGGTCCATGAAAGTTAATGACCTCTCTATTTCCTGAAATCCTCACTAATTATGTACAGAGCTACTGGGTTCAGTTTACATGTCTAATAAAATAGGGAGAAAATGATAAACTTGTCTAGCTTTCATGCTAAACCTTAACATTTTTTTTTTTAAACAGCTTGTAAATCTTGTAAGAGTATACTTGTCACACTGAACAATTATTGTTTCTTCTACAGGGAGAACTTGTTATCTCTCTTATAACACAGAATATTCCTTCAGGAGACACTGTCTCTTCTTTCCCAATTAGTACTTGAAAGTCTGAATGGATGAATGAGGTTGATGTAAACAAGGTAAAATGACTTTAAATAGTAAAACCTTAATAAATACTACATTTTTGAAAATCATATTTTTCAACATCATGAGATGTCATTTATCATCCTACACCTTACTATAGTAAGAAAAATTTTTTTTTTTTTTTAAAGATTTTATTTATTTATTTGAGACAGAGAATGAGAGAGAGAGAGAGCACATGAGAGGGGGGAGGGTCAGAGGGAGAAGCAGGCTCCCTGCCGAGCAGGGAGCCCGATGCGGGACTCGATCCAGGGACTCCAGGATCATGACCTGAGCCGAAGGCAGTCGCTTAACCAACTGAGCCACCCAGGCGCCCCAAGAAAATTTGATACTTAGAAAACTTCTTTAAGTAATACCAAATCTATTTTCTAATGAAAACCTTTAGACAATAAAGACCAGAATTCAGGGCGCCTGAGTGGCTCAGTCAAGTAAGCATTTACCTTTGGCTCTGGTCATGATCCCCGGGTCCTGAGATCAAGCCACAAGGGCTCCCTGCTCCACGAGGAGCCTGCTTCTCCATCTCCCTCTGCAGATCCCCCTGCTTGTGCTCTCTGTCTCATTCAAATAAATAAATAAAATCTTAAAAAAAAAAAGACCAGAATTCATATAAAACTGATTTTGCTTTTAATCCTTTAACATATTTGAGATTTTTTTTCATATACCTAGTTGCATATAAGTAGGTGTAAAAATTGGTAACCTATCAAATTTAAAACTTATTGGCGTTTACTAGAAGAAATGACAAAAGAACCTGGCCCGTAGAGAGATATACACACTCAGACACAAACATAGACATAAACAGGAATACACTCCAACACTACAAAATATTTACTTCAAGTTTGGATCGGTTAATAATGTACTTAATTAACTAATTATTTAGCAACATCTTGTTCTATCATTTTGTTTAATATTTTAATGACATTCTATTTAACATTCCGTAGCATAGCGATGTAGATAAACTACAGCATCATTTACTGATGCAGACTTGTTCTTTCCTACTAATAGGAAGTTACAGTTTTCTTTTAATTCCAGAATTTAGAAGCAAATGCCTTGACTCCTACTCTCCTAAAAGGAAAAAAGGAGTAAAGAGTACTTAACAGTGATTGAATCAGACTGTTTGTACAAAATCATGGGAAATGCGCATTCTAAAGAGGCAGATAATTGTACAAGCATATTGCATAGAAAACATAAGTGGAGCTCTGGAGGTCAAAAAGTAGAAGCAAAGCAATTAAGCTAAGTATCCACTAAATTGTTTTTCATTGTCTAATTGAAAAGTGATCACAAGGAATCAGAAAGGTTTAAATTGAAAGGGTTTTTAGTTTAAATCTGACCTTAAGCCAATGTTATTTAAATATGGCAAACAATGTATTCAGAAAGGAACTTTTCTAGAAATTCAAAATCCCACTCAGGTAATATATTTGGCTCCTTCCCGAGAGTCTTTCACTGTTATTCAAGCATATTTTCCAGCTTTTAGTTAATGAAAGGAGCAAACTTATTTATACCTAATGTGAACATTATAAATTTATTTGGAAATCTTATCTTAATCACTACATGTTTCCAGTGAAATAAATTCATCCATTCATTCACTGCTTTTGATAGCAATTTAGATCATTTAGGGAAAACATGAAGCATTGGCTTAAGTAAATTCATCCATTCACTCATTGTTTTTGGTGAATAATTGATAACATTGAAAGGAAACTGAATATTCACCTGAATCATACAGGATTAATAGTCCCTTCAGCTAAAAGACATCACAAGCAATCAATGCTACTTATTACTTCATACTCTTGGTGAAACTTGATTCTTATGTTGATCCAGTATAATAGTTTTAGAGTTTAGACACTGCTAAAATAAAAAAGAGAAAGAAAAGGAAAATAAAATTGTTCTTTCAAGGATCTATTCGGAGGACCAAACCCCATACTTTGCCCTTTTGTCAACCATTCTTTTCAGGTACCAGAACAGTTCTTAAAATACAGACATAGAAGATCAAGAGGCACCATGCACGGCTTCATCAAAAGCAGCATGTGTTCAAACTCAGCTTCTCCCTGGGCCTAAATGCATTCCCTTTATGAGGCTACAACTTTCAAATTGGCTTTAAAAGGACTATTCTCTCTTTGAATAAATGGAGTAGGGCAGAGAAGAGTAGTTTCTGTTGCTCCAGTTCTTTTAGGCTCTAATTCTTTGCAAGTTCAGACCAGGCCAGTGACTGCTAAATTGTGGGGTGTCTGGCTACAAACGGAAGATGAGCCTCCTAAGCCCTAAGCAATGAACCTTCTATCACAAACACACACCCTACACAGATTGTGCTCTCTCAGTGTTTCTAGAATAATTCCACGAGGCCCTATTAAGAGTTTGCTTAATCAGAGAAAATATCAAAGCGTTTAATTGTTTGCAATTCTTCTGAAGTTGCAGAAACCAACGGCTAATTAGTACTCAAACTCCTCTTATCAGATGAAAAACTAATCTCTTTTTAATAGAAACTTTTCCTACTCATTTTTTTTCCTGAAAACACAATTTGCAACCCAATCACATTTAGAATACAGTGAAATAGAATATAAAATGATATTTTTCTGCAAACTATCATCTTTTCTGGTTCATTTTCAAGATCTTTGATATTTACATATGACCTTTCCATTTTTATTAACAGTTTATTGGATTTTTGCATTCCAGCCAGCAGAAGAGAAAGGCAATTTACAGAAAGATTTGACAGTTATACACACAGCTATAAACTTCAGTCCATTAACTTATTTCTCATGTAACCTTTAGTCAAGTCTACCAAAACATCCATATAAGCACATGCCTTTTCTTTTATGTTAAAAAGCTCTCATTATAGAGCCCTATTTATAGAATGTCAAATGAAAGGAAAATCATTCTATCATGTCTCTTTATGGTTTACAGATGTTTACAGCTTTTATTTTTTAGGGCACAAAAATAAATGTCAAAGATTTTTGTGTTGCTTAGATTTCTATTAGATGTGAATGGATACATATTTTACACCTTTTATTAATTAATTTATAATTATGGATTTGATAATGGCAATATTGTTTTAATAGATCTACTTTAAGTAGTGGCTTAGAATATTTTCATGTGGTTCATTGTATTGTCTGAAGCATCTCTATACAAAGTAAAGGAGAATGATTTATGTTAAAATGATATTTGAGGGGCCCCTGGGTGGCTCAGTCAGTTAAGCATCTGCCTTAGGCTCAGGTCATGATCTCAGGGTCCTGGGATTGAGGTGCATCAGGCTCCCTGCTCAGTGGGGAGCCTGCTTCTCTCTTTCCCTCTGGCTGCAACTCTGTCTACTTATGCTCTCTCTATGTCAAATAAATAAATAAAATTTTTTAAAAAATGATATTTGGGCCTTAAAGTTTGCTAAGACATTTCTTTAAGATGAAATAATTTTGGTAGCTTCTTGAAAACCTGAAGTTGATAGACTTTTTCATAAATAAAAGGACACAACTGAATTACAGAAAAGTGAAAATGTTGTGTATTATTTGTTCTTTTGCATGGAATGGATTGTTTCTAATTAAATATTAATATTTAAATGCATGGCACAGCAATCTAAATGGATTTTTTTTAATTCCATTACACCCAGACTAGTTTCTTTTTGAAAAAAAATTAAAGCAGTGAAATATAAAAAAAGTGAATTAAAACAGAAGAAAATGTCCTTTTTACATGAATCTTGTTTCATCATTTGTAAAATACCGTAAGTTACAGTGATTTCTCCAGTGCAACTTCAGTGTAGAGAAAACAGAAAAACAAAAAATATATAAAAATTGTGAAAATGTATAAGATGAAGAAATAGAATGAATGGTCATAGGGCCCTATAAATCTCAATTTGTCTACATACCCTCTGTAGGTAGGAAGGAAAGAATAACTGAAATATATTGATGAAATTTGAAAAAAAATTTGAAATTTGAAAAAAAAAGTGAAATATATTCATGAAATTTGAAAATTAGTAAAGTAGTCCAATTAGGGCCAATTGAACTATGCAAATACAAAAACAAGGAATGTGAACCCTGAGATATTATTAGTGCTTATACTTTGTTGATGGATTTCTAAAAGGCCCATAAAGTAGGTATGAAACACATAAGATAAAAAACGCAAGGCTTTCTGGAATTCTTAGGAAATGATTCCTATTTATGTATTTATCTGTACTTTATATAGAGTTGTAAAGGGGGAAGCACATTAGATTGTCATATCCCCGAGTTACATATTAAACAATAATGCCTGCTGACCTTAGGAAACAGAAATGAGAGTCAAATTTACTCAAAAATAGTGTTTCACTGTAGTTCATCTCTTTTATTTCTGCTTAGCCTCTTATGGAAATGGAAAAGTTCCATAGTGCCATCTGGTGTGAATTAAGGGAACAGCTTCCTTCAAGCAGTGTCTACTAGAATGTTCCTCTAAGCAACAAACTCAGACTGCTACAAAAAGTAATTATTAAAACACAAAAAGCACTTAACCAATCCGATTAGAGCATATATGTTTTGTTCAATTTTACCTCATATATTTTTCCAGGGAAATTAAATTGTAATTATTAGGATGTATATATGTATTAGTTTATATTTATGCTTTAAAAAAAAAAATTGTATTTTTATTAAAAAAACCCAAAACTCTTTATCAAGTTTCTTATTTGGCATATTATTAAACCTTCTTCACACTTTCATTTAAATTGTCATTACCGCTATACTATTTTGCAAAAAGAAAATAATAGTGGTCCCAGAATTTTTCTGTCAAGTTTGACATTATGTGTGTGCATGTGAATATTTATTTGAATTGCAAAAGTCAGACATTTCAGACTTCCAAGAAATGTTATAGAGTTATGGATATTGTGCTTTTCCATCATACACCACCTGTTCATTTTTATTTTTTCATATATTTTGTATATATATATACACACACACACACATATATATATACATCCAATTTATAATTGTCTATGTCTAAGATTTCCATTGAAAACCTGGTATATTTTTTTCTTCCCTAAACAATTTCATACTATGATAAGGTTTTCTTTAGTTTCTGAACTTTTACTCATTTTACATTCTGTGCACCATACTAGACTATTTGTCCTTTACTTTTCATGTTTTCTATTGCCTCCTTAGTCATTTGAAGGCCAACACTCTCTTTTATATTTTCTGTCCCTTTCTTACATTGCATACACTAATGTCCCAAATTATAGCCTGAACATGGCCTAGGCAAACTTGAGAGGCTCTTTTTGAGACTAGAGTCCTAATTCCTGACTTTATTTTGATAGATGACACTAAAAAGAGAGTTCCCTAAAATCCTACAGGCCAGAAACCAACAAAATCATAGATTTTCGTATTTTTTTAAATTTTATTTATTTATTTTTAAAGATTTTATTTATTTATTTGACAGGGAGACAGAGAGAAAAAGCACAAGTAGGCAGAGCGGCAGGCAGAGGGAGAGGGAGAAGCAGGCTCCCGGCTGAGCAGGGAGCACGATGTGGGGCTCCATCCCAGGACCTTGGGATCATGACCTGAGTCGAAGGCAGCTGCTTAACTAACTGAGCCACCCAGGCACCCCAGTTTTTCATATTTTAAAACAAAACACAACATTATTTTCCTCTAAATATCATACCACTAAATATTTTTGTGTGTAAACTATCTGAATTTCTATTACTGTTGGAGAAACTGTGCAATAATCATTATCTATAGTACATGCTTATGTGTGTATATGTGTGTGTGTATATGTGATACATCTCTAAGGAAAACAATTTTCAAACAAATCAACAAGGGGAAGATCACTTTTTAAAAAGGTTTAGTATATCCTCAAAATTAACAAATCTCTCTGGACAGGTTTCTGGCCAGTTACTCTTCAAAAATGGACTGAACGCTGAGAGTAGCATTAATCACCATTTACACTTTGCTCTCTAATAGAAAGAAACCACAATGGCCTATTTTGACATTGCGTAGGTAAATTCTATCTGAGGCTGAAAGTGTAATTGAATGCTTCTCAAAACATTAGCCCTCACAAGCCATGTGGTTACTCTCTCAGTATTCAAGGAAACTGGATCAAATACTGAAGGCCTAAATAAACAAATAATAACTAATTGAGATAAGGGGATACATAAAAGGTATAAACTTGGTTTGTTTTCTTTCTTAAAAACCCATGGACTAATTATGAAAACCAACTAGCAAACTCCAAACAAGTGGTAAATAGCCCAGAACGAACAACATATAATTATTTGTGATACATATCCAAGGAACTTATTAATGTTAGTAAAACCAAATATGTGAATTAGAGAAGTTAAGGAAAACTTCTCTAAAATGCTGATTTCTAAATTATATCTTGAAAAAAAAGTTGAAGTGGGAGACATTACAAAGAAGTCATTCAAACTTGTTATGGAAGAGGCCCAGTTAAAATCTAAGTCCTGTAGGTGGGAGTACATATAGAATATTCAAGGAATCTAAGAACTGCCTAATTCTGGTACAAAGTTAATTTCAGCAGGACAATAAATATGTTCATATGGCATTTCTCATTAAACCAATGTAGTGGTATGGGAAGAGAAGTGACTTATTCTCCTTATTTAAAAGATCTTTTCTTTGTGTATTTTCAGTAAGATGACAAGGCTGGATGAAAGCATTCATTCACCAAAGTATTTCTGTATGTTTGTGCGGTGGAGCCACATACACACTGCACTGAGAAGCATCAAGAGAAAAATTTGAGAGAGCACTGGTCCCAGATGTGTGTTAGGAAGAAGTTGAATGTTGACTCTTGTAGCTAGATCTATATTGTTTTCTGAAAGTAAGATGCAGGGGTTAATGGACCAATTATGGCCGTACATGTTACAATAACCTCACATATTAGAAATGACTGATGCTGTTAACAAGCAGAGTCATCGAGATCTTATGGTATAACAGTCAAGTCAGAGTCAGTCTTAGAAAACAAAGCCATGGAACGGTTATTTGAAGATGTTATTTGAATCGTCAATGAATATTCATGTTAATACTCACTTAAGACCATTAGGATATGCAAGTTGCAAGTTCCTGCCAACAATGCTACTTTGGAAAATAATAAAATGTATTCAAGTACAAGAGGAATTGGCATTGGTATTTTTCTGCTGAAGTTGGGTATAAAATAATTATTTCTTAGTCTACACCAATGTTATTTTAGCACAAGAATTTTTTTTATGTGTAGAAAGGAATAACAATGGCAGACAAAAGTTACTGGTTTAAGAAATGGCTCTGACGCATTTACGTTTTTATATTAAGACCTAAAATTAAGATTATATGCTAATGCAGAAGGTTGTACCATAATTCACTTTAATGCAGAGCATACTGTAAAACTTTGTCTCCATACACAGAAAGTACTGAATAATGAGGAAACAACACTGGTGATGGGGTTGGTTGTATATTTATCATTGAAAGTGTGCAACCTAGTTAGCAATAAGGATCTGAGCTGATATGAAAGATACTTGTGATGCAGTACAAATTACATTCATATGTATATTAAAAAGCAAAATTAGGTTCTTTGTCTTTTTCGATTGATAAAATATTTGTCCTTAAGGGAAATGTAATTCAAATAATTCCATGATGAAGTACTATGCTTCTCTGCAGTTCTTTTCTGATTGGGGATATAAAGGTGACAAGTGGCAACTCTTGAATCCTAGAGAGGGTTGTGCTGTACGTTTAGAATGATGGTGAGGCTCCAGAAATATTCCACATCAGCTGGGAATGTTAAAGCAGCAGAATTCACTTCAAATGCCCATTATACAAAGATTATAAACTGAAATGACAGCTGCCCACAGAGGTTGGAAAATTTTAAACTTTTCATCATTCTCCCCTGGTCTATCTTTACTGAAATAATTCAAGCTGGAGTTAGCCATCCAAGCAATCATTTACATTCTTGGGCTCACTCAGCAAATGCTCATGTATAATCAACATAATTCCTAAGAACATTTTAAAGGCATAATGATACTGAATATTTTAAACTAGATCATAATACTATACTGTGTTGCAATGTTATAGCACCTTTCAAATTAGATTCACGGGTCACTAAAATTCATTATTTAAAGATTAGAAGTCTCTGTCATAGGTCAGCATTTTTATAAATGAGGGCATGCTATCAAACTAGACAAAGAAACTTATTTAAAATCGTAGAACATTGCAAACCAAGAAGAAAGGAGTATTGGTGCTTTTAGAAATTATATCTGTCCTTCAAAATGCATTTAAAACAGTTCATCTATTAACCTTCCCCCCCACCCCAAATAAAGAGTGATTTCAAAACATCTGAAGCTTTCACCATCAATTACACCTATCATCCTCAACATGGTGAGCCAGTCCTTGCTTCATCACGGCTGAAGCTTCACCTTGTGCCCTACTTTCTTTCCTGCGTTTCTCTCAACTCAAGCTATTGTAAACTTCTCTCATCATGCCATGCCTTGCCTCTGCACCATCTTTTCTTCCTGGAAAGCCAAATCCCAAATTATATTTTATAAATTAGGTCTTGATTTAAATATCATTATCCTTAAGGATCTTCCTTTGACCCTCCCCAAACTAGGTTAGATACCTTTCTGAAATGTACTTTACTCAAAACTGCTGCTTTGAAAATGTATACTCACTCAGTCTGGACCCCTGATAGGCCACTAGGTCACTCTGACTAAAGCAGAAATTAAGTTCTATTAGTACCAGAGGTAGAAAGAAATCATAGATAACAGACCTATCACAAAACCCCAAAAAAGTAACAACGCTATCTTGTTCAGATGTCCTTTATCTACTCTTCCTGTTTTTGTTTCATGCTGGTGAGCTGAAGCAGAAAGAGGTTTAGCATGGAACAAACTGCTTCAGATTAAAAGATGACTAAGCCCAGGGTTGAGTATGTGTTTTCTTCTTTGAAGCAAACCGTACAGGGTCCTCCATTAGTACTTGAAAACTCAATGGACTCATTTAAACTAGATACTCCATGGAGCTCACTCCATGCTAGATAATGAATTAAGAAAGATTAAGACACATGTCGGAGGTTGTATAACTAATATTCCTTTTCCTTGCCTGATACAGGAACAGTTGGAGATAGTTATAGAAGTTAGACAGATGGAGGTAAAAATATTACTGTATTAATAAAGTTCTTTGGTGAATGCATGAATTCAGCTTTGGATCTGAGCTCCGAACATTTGCTAATACTTTACCCATGAATATGGCAAATTCAGCCACCCAGACAAAGGCAAATGGTTAAATTTAAAGCTAGTCAGAAAGATAGGGCTTGTTCTGCTAAGCTTAACAAGGCTAAAGAATTGATGAGAATCCATGCTTCTTCTGAGAAGACTTACCCCAAAAAGGGGTCTAGAAGTTTTGAGTCACACATGCCTCATTTTTCTCCCCAACTTTTCAGTCAGAATCACTTCCCATGGGAAAACTGAGTAAGGAAATAAGAGCTGTAACTCTAGGGATCACTTTTTCATGGAAATATGAAGGAAATGAGTTTCAAATCACAATAGAAATATCTTTACCAAGTAGCTCAAAAAGCAGAACACATGTTAAACCACACCCTTTGTCTCATCTTAATTTCTTTTTATGTTCTGTGAATTAACGGTTTACTGGGTAGGATTCAAAGAACCTTCTATAAATTTACTTGAACACATATATTAGTATTTAGAATGGAACATGTTGAGTTAGAACTACTCATCTCCATTTGAAATCCTTACTGTTTCCTCACTATTAGGATCATCTGTAGACCATTATTTCAAATTATTTATTTCAATTGAAATATTATTTCAATTATTTCCAATTAATGATTTTAAAATAAGTATAAATTATAAAATATGAGAGATAAAATGTATTTCAGAGATTTTTCTAATCAGAGTTATCATTTTACAAATAACAAAATTGTGGCACAGAGAGATGAACTTGTTCATCTTGTTCAAAGCAACTTGGCTATTTAGCTAGGATTTAAGATATGCAACTAACTAGAATATGCTAGTATGACTTTTTCTTTTTCTGGATTTCTAAACATATTCTAAACATTCAACATTACTAAAATATGACTTTTCCCCTATCATCTTAAATGCTACTTCCTATAAGAAACTCTTCACAAACTGATTAAAATGAACTCTGAATTTTCCCACTGTTTAAATATCAACTCAGACCTTTTTCAGGTCTGCTGAAATATAGTTTTTGATATTTACATCCTTGTAATTCTTCTTTACACAGTCTCCCAAACCACACTGGAACGACATGAAGATTTTTGGTTCTATCAACCATTACAACCCAGTTGTGTTGCTCTAAATCCCATATCTTTTATGCCTAACATGTCATATCCCCTGCCCTTTGGGTCAGATTAAATGAGCTTCTCCATGGAATCTCCTTTGTAGTGCTGTATTCCCTACAACCTTATCCTTGTATTGAACTACAGCTTTACTTGCTCGGAACCCTTAACCCTTACAAAGCTCTGGCCATTTTTTCCCCCACTGCTGTTGCTTTCCCTGAGAAGAGGGGTAGGTGCCTTCTAAAAGCACCACTAACCACTGGTTAATTTACTCACCTGAGTTGGGTCACCTACATGGTTTTATGTATCATGTCTATAAAATTCCACATTATAAACAGCACAGCCAATATCGCTGGTGTTCACACATTGTTATACACAAATACTGCTTATAGTAACACATGGAATTCTATTCTTAAATAGAATTCCATTTGGAAAACAGCTTTTGTAAGTGCATAAAGATAAGATTAGAACCATTAAACCATATTCAAATAGTTAGTACCTACCACTTCCTGCCCCAGCACACTTTCCTATCTTCATCTCTATAGGTACAATACTCTATATTGCTTAAATTGCTATTTGGAATAACGTCCAGGTGATATATAAGAATTGTAAGGCCTGGCCTTGGCCCACAAGGTGCTTATAGTCCTATCAGGTATCAAAATGAACATTTCCTAAATGAGAACACATAATCTCACTAAAATTCTATGCCAGCTACTATCTAACTCTCCATTTCCATTCATATAAATAAATAAATAAATAAAAACTCTGTAAAGTAGTCTAAACTCACCTGTCTCTGATTTTTATTCTCTTATTCTTTCCTGAGACTCTTATTGGTACTTCTCCCAACCATTCCATAGACAATGCTCTTACCAAATTTGTTAGTATCACCCATGTTGCTTGGACCAATGGTCAAGTCAAAGCCCTTTAAGTCTTTAGTAATAGTATTTGAATCAGCTGATTGCTCCTTTAGCCTGCAAACACTTTCTTCAACTGGCTTCTGGAAAACTATATTCTCCTTGTTTCCACCTTCCTCATTGGCCCTTCCTAGTATCTATCTTTGTCCTTTCTTATCTTCCTGATTGTTTATTATTGGAGTTTTCCAGGGCTCAGTTCTAGTATCTCTTCTGTAACTTCATTTACTGTCTTTCTGAAATGATTCAATTGCATAGCTATCAATACCGTCTATACATTAATGCTGATGGTTCCCAAATTTATGTCTCCCATGTTGACTTCTCCCTTCATCTCTAGATTCAAATTTCCAATGGTTGATTAATGGTTGATATATTCAACAAATATATATCTCTACTTGAATAACTAAGTTTAACATGTCTAACACCAAATATTTGATTCCATCCACTTCCCCTCCCAAACAAGCCCCTCCTATGGTCTGCTTAAACTCAGTGAATGGCAACCCCAATATTCCTTGAGACAAAATCTTAAAATTATTCTTGGCTCCTCTCTTTCTTTTATACTCCACATGCAAATAGTCAGCAAAACCAGAGGTCTCTACTTTGGAAACATATCAAGAAACAAATCACTTCTCACAACTACAATCTTGTCCATAATGACATCAATTCTCGCAGTCTGTTTCACTGAGGATAAAGTTCAATGTATTAACAATGACCACAGGGCTCTTATACTTGATGTTTCCTCTGCCTGTAACCAGGGATGGCTTCATGGCTGTGCATCCAGTGCAGTCCCACAGACCCCACAAAAAGTGAGCCCTGGCTTGAGGTTTAGCGCTTTACAGTCACCCTTTGAAATGAGTAATAATTTTATTTTTGAATGTATGTTTTATAAATAAAGTACAATGGGAATATAGTGTATATGTTATAGACTTGGAGTCTTGGCTCATGTGAGATCCATCTTTCTGCTTCCCCTCTGTATGCAAATGGATTCTCAAATACTCACTTCTCTCTCCCTACCCAGCAACCACTGCCACCTTCCACCCCTGATGGGGGCTTAGATGTGGAAATGATGAGAGTCAGTGCACAGAAGTCATGAGACTGAGCCCCAGGGGCTTTTGAGGGTCTGTACTTGCACATCAAGTATCCCATGTCCAACGGGGTGTGACATTAAATAGAAAATAAAAACTCCATAGCAAGTTGAGACAGATCATGACAGAAAAGGAAAAGTTTCTTTGATGCTTACTGAATAGAGGTCCTCATTTTCATTTTACACTGCTCCCCCAAAATTATGTAGCCAGCCCCACTTATGACACTGTACCCCATGAAATCCACATAGATAACTTGCTGATCTTCTTTAATTTTTTGCTCAGAGAAGACCTTCACACTAAGGTTTTGAATGACCACTCTACTGAGAATCAAATTCCCTTCCAAACACATACCTTCAGGTCCAGAAACCCAAACTATCCCTTTAATTTTTTTCTCTATAGCATTTGTTTTTACCTGGTACATCACACAATTTATCTATTTATTTTTGTTCATCTGTTTACCTCCACCACAAGATAAGCCCTATGAGTTAAGGGTTTAGCCAATCTTATTAATTTGAAAATAACCATGTTCATGAAATTTGACTACCCTGTTTTTATAAGGCAGCTTTGTACTTAAAGTCTCTTTGTGTTTAACTTGGGAAAGCACTATCAATTGTGAAGGGCAGTATACGCAAGGAACAACTTTATGTCTGTCTAGGTACTGGGTCCAGCTATACAGTATAGAGAAGTAAGCCCAGGCCAGATTGACATACAGAAATTCACATGGAGATTATACCTGACTCCTCCGTCTCATGTTAAACAGAAACTAAAACAAACAAAATAAACAAACAAAAAAAGCCCAACTGTATCTCTCCTGGTATATAGCAACATATATTAAGAGAACAGGGAAATCTTTATTAAGGAGATATAAATACATCCTGATTATCTGAACTACAGAATATATTTAAGATGCATATTGCATTTATATGTATATACGTTTAACTTAAGCTATAGTGGCCAAAATATTTTGTTTGGTAATTTTTAAATGAATGTGTGTTTTTGCTATTTCAAATTTTTTCTGGGATTTATAATTCTGTTGGGATAATCAGGTCTTTAGAGAGGTAAGAATAGATGAAAACCAAACATTATTGAATTATAATGGTGTCAAGAGAGTGATAAGGAACAAAGTTATAGAACAATGAACGATGTTAGAAATTATAAAGTATATTTCATATATTAAATAATAAAAATTATTTTAATCCACTAAGTTTTTAATTTCAACTCTTTAATTCAAAATTAAAATTATATTTGAAGCTGCCATTATTTATTTATTTTTTATTGAGTTATAATTAAAGTTTCCTTTATTGGTTTAATAACAAAGGCACAGAAAACTGTAGTACATTTAGAGAACTACAAAGGGCAGTAGCATAAATAGAGAAACTCAAGAGTTTTGACCAAGTAATAGTAAGTATTTTGGTAAGCCATCACAAACAAGACAAAGGGAAAAATTGAAGTAGGAGGAAATGTTCACTTTAATTCATGGCTTCAACATGTATTTACTGAGCACATAGTATGTGTCAGGTACTCTTCTATGTATTTAG
The DNA here is from genome assembly GCF_004348235.1 of Phoca vitulina. NCBI lineage: Eukaryota > Metazoa > Chordata > Mammalia > Carnivora > Phocidae > Phoca > Phoca vitulina. The sequence goes on from NW_022589706.1 coordinate 23,709,562, forward strand.
AACATAACAATGAATAAAACAGAAAAAGATCCTAGCCTTAGCCATCAAACAGTGAACTGAATGAAGGAGGCGAAAGTGATTACCAGAAGAAAGCAACATTTGGAAGGAGAGTTGAAAGAAGCTAAATACACAGAACATGCATGGCAAGAAATCTGCTGAACAAAACAAATTACACAACACTTCCAGAATGACTCACTGCCTTGGGGAAATACAAAATAGAACACAAAGAGGGAAAATTCACCAAAAACTGCAATCATAACAACTATGAGAAAAATGGCACTGAAAAAGATAAACTCAGTAAAAATATTGTAATAGAATCAACCCTATGCAGCACACAAATTAAATTTCCCAAGAAGCCACGTAGGAAAAACCAAATGTAGACAGAGAAAATGAGGGGTCAGGATCCATTTTAAGCAGCAGGTCTCTCTCTGGTTATTTATTAGAATCAATAATATATATGTATATATAAGTATATATACATGTACACACATATGCACATACACACCTATGTATATACACACACATGCTAACACATATATGTGTACTATGTAGCAGCCACTAGGATATGTCCCTTTAACTGCATGGCTAACAGTGTTCCAAGGAATTTTACAAAAAAATGATTCATAGATACTTTTACTTGAAGTTTTATTTTAATGTGTCTATATATATATATATATATATATATATATGAGACATACATTTTTCACATAGAATGACATGTTTTGTCCCAAAATGAAGCTGTCTTCCAAAAAGCAATAGTCATGAAAATTCAGTATAGGTTGTATATTGGAGTGTTTTTTTTTTTTTTTTCCCCTTTCATGATTCCATATACTCTGGAGGTACAGATATTATTAAGTAAAGGTTCATATTTAACTTAATCAGATTATTGTATGTAAACTATCACAAAAAAAATGTACGTAAGCTATTTTTCAGGAGTTCAGCTGAGCTAGAAAGAGAGCTGAGCCACCAGAGCATCCAATTAAAGCAGTAATGAGCCAAAATGAAAGTGATATTGAAACCTGTAATCACAAGAAAAGTAAGGCAAGAAACCCAAACCAGAAAAAGCTCCAACTCCCCCTGTTTCATTTCTCCCATGGAACGGCGCACCAGTTAAGGGTCTGAGGGCTCGACACAGATATGGGGTCAACGGATCTGTGTTTTATTTTGTTGAGGGATTCCCCCAACAAAAACTTCTGGTAGTTTTCTGAACCCTGGATGGTTGTTGCGGGTAAGGGAGGAAGGTTAGGAGTGGAAAAAAAGTGTTTGCAAGGTTTCCCTTCCTCTTATCATAAAGAGACCTTGGCAGAGGTACCTGAGGAGGATCTCTGCCAAAGGCCCCAGATAAGGAGACCTGGGAATGCAAATATCTAAGCTGGGAATGCAAAAATGCATAACAGCATGACTTGCCAGAAGGGCCTGAGTCCTTGACTGCAGCTTTTTTCAGAGATTGCAGGGCATTGGCTGTGCACCAATCTGGTGGGAAGGCAGCTTTCCTCACTGAGGCCTGCCAGATAAAGCTTTTGTAATAATATATATCACGACTTGAAAAATCCCACATAGGTTTTAACCATGGGCCAGAATCCTTACTACTCTTAAGCTCAACATGAATTATAAAAACCCAAGATAAATGTCACAATCATGTAATATGTTTAAAAATAAATACATAAACATGGTGCGGAAGTTGCTGTTTCTTAACAAATCATTGTGGCTAATATTTCACCCTGTAATTAGAAGAATATACCTCATATTTTTAGGATGCAGCTTATATTTTGAAGGAGTCAGGGAGAAAGTACTTCTCTTCATAATTCATTCAGCTACTTATAGTAGAAATCAAGAAATCCTTTTTGATTACTCTTATTTCCCAATGATTCATATTTAACTCATGAAAAAGCATTGTAAGTTTTAATTCTTTAATACTTCATTCTATCCACTGCTTACCTTTTTTTTTTTTCACCCACCAACATATGCCAAACTAGTGTCATTTCTCACCTAGACAGCTAATAATGTCTATGGACTAATGTCCCTGCATTCACCTCTAAACCAGTATCTGCAAAATGCAAATCTGATCATGTCATCTGCTATCTCCCAATGTTTTTAATTCCTGTATCTTTCCATGGTTCTGAAAAAACAATCCAAAGTTCTATATGGCCCTGTATGACATATCCACTGCCTATCTCTATATACTCATCTTTGCATAATTGTTCCTGTCGCAGACACACTGAAATAATTCTAGTTCCTCAGACACTGCATGCTACCTCTTCGCTCAGAGCGTCAGTATATGCTGTTACTCTGTACTCTCTCCAACTCCCATCTCAACTCAACTCATTCTATATAGTAGTTTGTTGATTTTCTTCGTACCCTTTATCACACTGAGCATCATACATCAATTTGCTTATTTGATTAAAGACTCATGAGACTATATGTTCTAAGATGGCTCTAACTATGACCTTGTGCTCTTAATCTAGTTGTTTCTCATCAAGAAAAGTTGATCAATGAGTATTTTCATAATGAATAAAGTCCAGATTTATAGTATTGTTTTATTGACCATTAATTTTTGTTTTCTGTTGTTGGCACTTTTATGTACACATTTGAATCTCTACAAATGACTTTGCTAACTCATTTTACATGCCTAGAGAAGTCATATGATGCCTTAAGGAAGACCAGGGAGATAAACTACAAACCAATGTGGACCAACCAAAAAAACTAGGAAGATTTTTTACTATTCAGTGGTCTTCTATATTGTGCTTCCTGGAGAAAAATTAGAGTCAAGTGTATATTATATTTCGTATATAAGTGAACCCCTGTCTGTATTGTCATTTCCATGTCTGTGGTAACATAAGAAATTATCAGAGATATAATTTCAGCATAAAAACAATGCTTTAAATACTCTTCTCAGAGACTAGTTACTATGCTACAAAATAAAATCTTAAATATATTCTCATTGTATTTATATTATTATAAGTAGTTTATTTGTATAAATATAGAGCTCATGGCTATGTATGTATCTTTTCCCATTAGACCTATAAGTCTCAGTAAATCTCAGAAGTGTAAGAGAGGAAGAGAAAGAGAGAGCTCCACAAAGCTTATTCAAATAAATAATGGCTGAAAATTTCACAAATCTGGGGAAAGAAATGGACATCCATATTTAAGAAGCCCAAAATACATCAAATAAGAAAACCCAAAGAAATCTACAATGAGACATTGTTTCAGACTGAATAGGTACCCCATCCCAATTCATATATTGAAATCTAATCCTCAATATGATGATATTTGGAGGTGGGGCTTTTAAGAAATGCCTACACCTCATAAGTGGAAGTAGTGTCCTTAAAAAAGAGACTCCATGGGGCGCCTGGGTGGCTCAGTCGTTAAGTGTCTGCCTTCGGTTCAGGTCATGATCCCAGGGTCCTGGGATCGAGTCCCACATTGGGCTCCCTGCTTGGCGGGAAGCCTGCTTCTCCCTCTCCGGCTCTCCCTGCTTGTGTTCCCTCTCTCACTGTCTCTTTCTCTGTTAAAAAATAAATAAAAAATCTTAAAAAAAAAAAAAAAAAAGAGAGACTCCAGAGAGCTTTCTTGCCCATTCCACCATGTAAAGACACAGTGAAAACATACCTTTCTGTGAAACAGAAAGTGGGCTCTCACCAGACACTGAATATGTTGACACCTTTATCTTAGACTTCCCAGACTCCAGGAATGTGAGAAATAAATTTCTGTTGTTTATAATCCATCCAGTCTATGGTATTCTGTTACAGTAGCCTGAATAGACTAAGACAGACACAACCTATTCAAATTTTCAGAAGTCAAAGACAAAGAGAGAATGTTGAAAACATCAAGGAAATACAATGTACCATATCAAAGAACACCCCCTCCCCTGCCCAACTCCCTACTCCCCACCCCCTGCCATAAGACTATCATCAGTGAATTTATCAGCAAAAAGCTTGAAGGCCAAAAGGGAGTGGGATGACGTAGTCAAAGTACTAAAAGAAAAAAAAAATCAATAAAGAATATTACATCTAGCATGAAAGAGAGATGAAAATTTTCCAGACAAACAAAAGCTGAGGTCACTACTTACTTGACTTGTCCTACAAGAAATGCTAAAGAGAGTTTTTCAAGTTGAAATGAAAGGGCACTAAACAGCAAAATGATAGCATAAGTTAGTATGAAATTTGTTGGTAAAGGCATGTGGACAGATACAGAACAGTGTATTACTGCAATGGTAGTGGGTAAGTTACTTTTAATTTTTATTAAAAAGTTAAAAAACAAAAGTATTAAAATAACTATAAATTTTAAAATATACTAAAAAATACAAACTATTGAAGTACCTGGATACTTCAGTTGGTTAAGTGTCTGACTTCAGCTCAGGCCATAATCTCAGGGTCCTGGGATCGGGCTCTGCATTGGGCTCCAAGCTCAGTGGAGAGTCTGCTTCTCCCTCTGCCTCTCTGCCCACTCTGTGCATGCTCTCTTTCTCTCTCTCAAATAAATAAAAATTTTAAAAAATCTTAAAAACTACCAACTATGAATAATGTATATCATGACAATAACATAAAGTATGAAGGGGGAAAAGTAAAAGTGTAGACTTTTTGTATGTGATTAAACTTGTCAGCTTAAAATCAAATGTTATAATTACAATATATTTTATGTAGACACTTAGGAATATATACCTATAGAAGTTATAGAAAATGAAAAGAAAAAGAAAAAGGAATCAAAGCATATCAATACAAAAGAAATCAACAAAATACAAAGAAGACATCAAGAGAGAAGAGGCAAAAAAACAAACAAAAACAAAACTAGAACTACAATACTAAAGTAAACTAACAAAGTTTTAATAGTAAATCATTCATTACCAATAATTACTTTAAATGTAAATGGATTAAACTCCCCGATCAGGACCTAAGGTGGCTGAATGGATAAACAAACAAGAACCAACTATACGCTGTCAATAAGAAACTCAATTTAGATTTAAGGACACATATAGGCTGAGAGTGAAGGGATGGAAAAAAATATCCATGCAAATAGTAACCAAAAGAGAGCAGGAATGACTGCACTCATGTTTAAAAAAAAATAGATTTTAAATCAAAAACTCCCACAAAAGACAAAAAGGGATATTATATAATGACAAAAGGATCAATCCACCAGTAATATGTAACAATTATAAATATATATGTACACACCATCAGAGCACTGAAATATATAAAGTGGATATTGACACAACTGAAAAGAGAAAGGGCAAAGCAATAATAGGAGACTTCAATATCCCACTTCAATAATTGACAGAACATCGAGACAGAAGATTAATAGGGATAAAGAAGACTTGAATCACACTATATCAAATGGACCTAATAAACATAAGATAATATACTCAACAACAGCAGAATACACATTCTTCTGAAAGATCTTATGTACAATAGATCACATGTTAGGTCACAAAAACAGGTCTTAGTAAATTTAATAAGACTGAAATCATAAGAAGTATCTTTTTTGGCTATGATGAAATAAAACTAGAAATCAGCTGCAGAATAAAAACTGGAAAATGCACAAATATGTGGACATTAAACAATACAATTCTGAACAACCATTGGTCCAAAGGAGAAATCTAAAAAGAAATTAGAAAGCACCTCAAGACAAACAAAAATTAAAGCACAACATACCAAAATTTATGGGATCCAGCAAAAGCAGTACTAAGAAAGTTCAGGGTATTAAGGGGGTCACTTGTGATGAGCACTGGGTGCTGTATAAGTGATAAATCACTAAATTCTACGCCTGAAACTAATAAACTAATATTACACTGCAAAGAAGAGGAAGAAGAAGAAGTAGAAGAAGAAGAAGCAGCAGAAGCAGAAGCAGGAGGAGGAAGAGGAAGAGGAGGGGGAGGAGAAGGAGGAAGTTCATAAGGGTAAACACTTAAATTAAAAAAAAAAAATTCAAATAAGCCATCTAACTTTCACACTTGAAGGAAATAGGAAAATAAGAACAGACTAAGTCTAAAGATAACAGAACTTAGGAAATAAGAAAGATTAGTTCAGAAACAAACAAAATAGAAAAATAAAAAATCAACAAAACTGTGTTATTTTCCGAAAAGATAAATAAAATTAACAAACCTTTAGCTAGACTAAAGAAAGAAGAGAGAAGACTCAAGTAAAATCAGAAGTAAAAAAGGAGATATTAAAACTGATGTCACAGAAATTAAAAGGATCATAAAAGACTATTATGAATAATGATATGCCAAACAAGTGGGATATCTAGAAGAAATACAGTCCTAGAAAGATACAAACTACCAAGACGAAATCATGAAGAAATATGAACAGATCTGTAACTAGTATGAAGATTGAATCAGCAAACAAAAATCTCCAACAAAGAAAAGCCAAAGGTCAAGTGACTTCATTGGTGAATGCTACCAAACATTTAAAAGAGACTTACTACCAATCCTTCTCAAATTTCTCCAAAAACTTTTGGAGGAGAGAATGCATCCAAACCCATTTTATGAAGTCAGCATTATCCTGATACCAGAGCCAGACAGAAAATTACAGGCAAATATATCTGATGAATATACAGTCAAATTCTCAAATGCAATGACACATTAAAAGGACCAGAAAAAGCAAAACCAATCTTGAAAAGGAAGAACAAAACTAGAGGCATCACACTTCCCAGTTTCAAAATTTATTACAAAAGCACAATAATCAAAATAATATGGTACTGGCACAAAAGCAGACATATAGACCAATAAAACAGAATAGAGAACCCAGAAATAAACCTACACAGTCCACAGTCAGCTGATCTTTGGCAAGTGTACCAAGAACACACAATGAGGAAAACACAGTTGCTTCAACAAATGGTGTTGGGAAAAATGGATATTCAGGATGCAGAAGAATGAAATTGAACCCTACTTACACCATATAAAAAAATCAGCTCAAAATTAACCAAAGACCTAAAGACCTGAAACTGTAGAAATCCTGGAAGTTAACATAAGGGAAATACTTCATGACCTTTGTTGTGGCAATGCTTTCATGGACATGATATCAAAGCATAGGCAACAAAAACAAAAATAAACAAGTAGGACTACATCAAACAAAAAGCTTCTGCACAGGAAAAGAAACACTCAGTAGAGTGAAAGACAACATATGGATTGGGAGAAATATTTGCAAACCACATATTTAATAAGGGATTCATCTCCAAAATATATAAAGAACTCCTACAACTCAATGCTTAAAACAAAAAAATAAAATAAAATAAAAAAATAAAAAATCTAATAACCTGATTGAAAAATGAGCTATTAACTTGAATAGACACTTTTCCAAAGAAGACATACAATGTCCAAGAGGTATATCTTAAAAGCTCAGCATTATTAATCACCATGGAAATGCAAATCAAAACCACAGTGAGATATCACCTCACACCTGTTACGACAGCTATTATTAAAGAAACAAAAGACAAGGGCTGGAAAGAATGTGGAGAAATTAGAACACTTGCAAAAATGGTGGTGAGAATACAAATGGTGCAGTTGATATAGACAACAGTTTGTCAAGAAATTAAAAATAGAACTACATTATGATCCAGCAATCCTACTTCTTGGTATTTATCCAAAATTATTGGAATCGGGATCTTTAAAAGATATCAGTTAGCACTTCAGTGTTCATTGTAGCACTATTCACAATAGCCAAGATAAGGAAACAGCCCAAATATCCATTAACAGATAAAGAAAATGTGTTATGCACATACAATGGAGTACTATTGAGCTTTAAAAAAGGAAGGAAATTTTGCAATATGTGACAATGTGGATGAACCCTGAGAACATCGTGCTAAGTGAAATCAGTATAGAGAAACAAATACTGCATGATTCCACTTATATGAGGTAACTACAATAGCCAAATTCAAAATCAAAGAATGAAATAGCAGTTGCCAGGGGTAGGATAAGGGGGAAATGTGGATCTACTAATCAAAGGGCATAAAAATTCAGTTAAGCAAGATGAATAAACCCTAGAAATCTGCTGGACAGCATTGTACCTATAGTCAACAATAGTGTATTAAACAAAGTTTTAAAATGATATATCTGATGTTAAGTGTTCTTGCCTCAGTAAAATAAAATAATTTTTAAAAATCTAGCCAGATTGTTGAGGAAAAATAACATTTTGTCTTTAGAAATAGTTTCTATGTATGATTTATAAATTAAATTTTAATGAAACTTTACAACACAAAAGGAAGGTGACTGTTTTTCAAAGAATGTTTTTAAAGCAAAGACATTTCTCATGTGTTCATTTTATACTTTTCATAAAGACAAAATCCCAATAAATTTAGAGTGTAAAATTTAGTTTTTATTATATCATTACTTTGTGAAGACAGAGAAATTTGGTCCAACTCAGCACTTTATAGATACATATGAATATAATTTTATACTACTTTGGCTCACTGATCTGAGAACCTCATGGTAATTATTAATAAGATGCTAATTTGAAAAACCTACCTAATCATAGTTTGCATTTAAATTCTTAAAGTATATAGACCACACTCCCATCTCCATTTAAAATTCTCTAAGAAATATATATATTTAAATATATCTATTTAAATATAAATATTTAAATATTTAACCTTTTAGAGTTCTTATGCCTTAATATTCCCTTAAGAATTCTGTGTGTATACACACACACACACACACACACACATATCTCTATCTCTATCTCTATTTGAATCTATATTTTTTTAATGTTTGTGTATACATATCTCCTCATATATGTTTAGGTTGACATCCAAAATTTTTGTTAGAAATGTAAGTAGTTGCATATGTAATTTCTGATGTATTATAAATATTGAATTTAAAAATAAAATTGCTACACAACTCATTTAAATATTTCAACCAAAGCTAAATGTCATGGCAATTTGATATATTTAAAGGAAGATGAAAGTTGAAAATTAAATTACTAAGAACCCTGCAGCAAAAATCAGACATCCCAGTGTAGATTATGACATGTGTGACAAGTTAGGAATGCATAGACATGAATCCAGATTGCTAGAACTGTCACACATAACGAAGGCCTGCTATGAGTTACTTAGTAAAGGTGCACTGCAAGTTACTGTCAAAGTGCTATAGCTATAGACCAAATGTTTGTTTCCATACAAAATTCGTATGTTGAAACCTAATCCCTAATGTGATGGAATTTAGAGGAGGAGACTTTGGGGGATGAGCAGGTCCTGAGGGCTCTGTTTCAAGATTAATGCCCTTATAATTAAAGAAGCCTCAGAGAGCTCCATTGTTCCTTCTATCATGTGAGGATCTTGGAATTCTCAGCCTACAATACCTAAGAAATAAATTTCTGTTGTTTATAAGCCACCCAGTTTATGGTATTTTGTTATAGCATCCCAAATGGACTAAGACAGAAATCTACTTGATATGTAGTTATAGCACAATATACTCATTCTGGATAGTACTATGTTTATGATTTTCATTATAGTCTATGGATTAAGCTATTATCAATATTTCTTTATTAACTTAGTACATTTCCTTATAGTCATACTTATTTGATTTTAATTCGGGACAGGATATCTCACCTTGACTCAGTCTTTACTTATTATTTCCATCTCCTTTTTTTTTTTTTAACTCTTCCAGATTTCCCACCCTTCAGTAAACAGCATAATTAATTTCAGTCACTAGTATACAGTATAATTTTGGCACTCTGGCCTTATAACAGAGCTATAGTTATTAATCAGCATGACATGGTATTCTTGAAATGAGATGGTTTATAAAAAAAATATCCATTTATCATTCCTTACCCCTATTTTCTACACTCCTGAAGGAAAAGGGTATTTCTTATCATTGTCATATTTTCTAATGGTAACTGAAGTGTTCATTGGGATGAGTATAGGTGAGACAGAAGCATGAGATGAGAGATTATACTAGAGGATGCTGTGGTCATTGGCTGTATTACTCTGCAGTTGTATAGGAAGGGTGGACATGCTAGTGATTTGAAAAGAATTAATGTTCCTCCATGAATACCTTTCTTAAATCAAAAAATAGCATAAATACTAAAGGGACTAGAGTTCTGAAAATTATGAGTGGAAAGACCAATCCATGATGCAGTCAATATTTATTACAAGCAGAACATACTTTAAGATTGGTGTCTACAACACTGCCCTCAAGGCTTACACTACCATTTTAACTCACTGCCTCATAAACCACATGAAGCTATTTTATGGGAGATATCAGCCATTCTTCATTCCTACTATTGAGGAATAGGTCTCCTCTCTAAAAATAGACTTCTGGTGTTCTCAGCTAGAAATAAAATGGTATCATCCAGGTGACAAAAGTTCTCAAATGATCAGTCCTTGATAATGGTAGATTCCAGAATCACATTATTAAAATTGTATCATTTGACAAAGAATGATATGAAATATGAATATTAAGGCATACACTCAAAATTGATTTTATTATTATTAGAACAATAATAAAACCAGAGTCCCTTTGACAAATCAGAGTTAAACCCACAACTATGGTCTACTCATCTACTTTGCTTGGAAAATGAGGCATGCTTCATACTTATTTAAACATAATGTATAGTTACGAGTTGGTGATAATATACCAATTAAAACAGTTAAAAACATTTTTTCAAAAAATTGAATACTTCTATATACCTTGAAATTCAAATTTTAAAAGTAAATTTTTTCTGTTCAACTATGATAATCATGAATATTTATTTGGCATTTTCAAAACATGATGTGCAAACCAATAACTGTCTAAAAAAGACAAAAAACCACAGATTTTAAACCATCTCACATAAGTACTTATATCCAACTTTACAGGTGAAACAAATATGTAATAATACAGAAAGTTCCTACAATATATCAAATAAAGAACTATTTCAACAGTATTGTAAGCAACCTGAAAAGGATAAGAAATTTTGTAGGAAAAAATGAAAAAATAGAATATTTCAATCATTCATATTCCTTGGGCATAGTTATAATCATTTGTTAATATAATTCAGCATTTTACTGTAAATATTCATTAAAGAGAATGAGCTGCTTTTATAATAACAAAAATATTTGAGATTATGATGTTACGCAACTCTAAACGTAATTTGTTTATAATATTTTAAAAATATTACTAAGATATTTTCAGGAGTTGTGACATACAGATAACAAAGCATATTCTTTGAAAAAATTTTTAAAGATTTTATTTATTTATTTGAGAGAGAGAGAGGAGAGAAAGAAAGAGAGAGCATGAGCATGAAGAGGAGCAGAGTGAGAGGGAGAATCTGAAGCACACTCCATGCTGAATGCCGAGCCTGTCACCCGGCTTGATCCCATTACCCTGAGATCATCACCAGAGCTGCAATCAAGAGTCAGCTGCTTAACCAAATGAGGCACGCAGGCACCCTGCATATTCTTCAAAATTGTTGGTAAATGCTAAAATAGATATTTGCTTCCTATAGAAGTTGAATATATAAAATATCTATAACTATTTTATTCACTGTTTTCATTGCTGCTATGTTATGGCATGAACTGATGGAACCTATTTCCGTTATTCAGAGTGTAAGAATTCTACCTGTGGTAAGATAACTTTTCTTTTTTAAAGATTTATTTATTTATTTGACAGAGAGAGACACAGTGAGAGAGGGAACACAAGCAGGGGGAGTGGGAGAGGGAGAAGTAGGACTCCCGCAGAGCGAAGAGCCCGATGCGGGGGCTCGATTCCAGGACCCTGGGATCATGACCTGAGCCCAAGGCAGAAGCTTAACAATCAAGCCACCCAGGCATCCTGGTAAGATAACTTTTTAAGAAGTCTAAGTTTTAGACCTGTTACCAAGTAGCAGCTGTTTTTTTTTTTTTTTTTTTTTTTTTTCCTTTTTTAAAACAACAGGACCTTTGTTAAATGTTAATCGTAATAACATACACCATATCTACATACATAACTAATTTGAGCCTCAAAACTAATTTATTATTACCATCAATTTTAGAAGTAGCAACTTCAGTGAATTGGCTATTTAATAAGTAAGTTTAACCCAGATTTTCTTTTCTAAATATTGTAAGGGTTTTTTTGCATCATTTATTTAAGTTCTAATGACATTTTCTATATAGTTGTCACTTTTTTTGGTAATGCCCTTTCATGATCTCCCATTTGTTCCATTTTAGTATGTTTTCTTGTTCCATTAAGTGCTATATTTTAATCTGATTTACCAAGTAAGAAATAAATTATGCTCCGGAGTTACATTATTTAAGTTACACTATTCTTCATCCCTACTATAGATGTCCACTATTGAGGAATAGGTCACCTCTCTAAAAATAGATTTCTGGTGCTGTCAGCTAGAAATAAAATGATAATTTTAATCCAATAACATTAATAACACATCAATAATTATGTTCACATAATTTATAGAGACTATAAATGAGGTACATGGTACCACAGATTCTTTAGACTTTTGAGAATCCTGCATTTTAAAAAGAATCGTTTACTTTCCCAGCACTGCCCTGGGATTCACATTTCTTGAATCTGCTAAATCAGGTGTCATTTATTTCTCTATTTTCCAACTACCAAATTTTCTTGCTATTTCTTTTCTCTGGTTCACTCAATTCATAGGTCTACGTTAAAAAAAAATCTGTACTATAGTTTTAATAAAATGTTGAGGCTGACTGAAAGTAAATCCATATATTTATAATTCCTTCTTTAGCCCAAGGATATTCCTTTTGATATACTGCAGGCATGTCAAGATTCAACTTAATTTAGAAATTTGCCCTAGATTCAGAATGCACTTTTGTATTGAAGATACCTTTTTTTAAATCTAGGAAAACATCACCAATGTTATTTTTTTGTTTTCCATTTTATTTTTATATAACTTTTATTAGTAAAATGTTAAAAATTAAATTTTTTCTCTTAAATCTTCTTTTATCATTTGCTCCTCTACACTAAATATGAAGATCCTAAATACTATTTAAAATTCACTGAATTTACATTTGTCTCTACTCCAGAGTTTATCATTTATGTGTTTTTTTAAGTCAATGAGTATATTTTTCAGATCAGTGAAAATATAGGAATGTATCAAAAAAGTCTTTCAATCAACACATCAATTTCTACCTTCATATTTATCATTAGAAAATGTAATTTGCACAGATCATTATAAAATATTGCTGGCATTGTTATTGATCAGAGAGAATAATCAAATACTAAGACTGATACCTTAATGAACTAGAGGCAGCCTGATATATATTTCTGTAGTGGAAAAGCCTACATGTAGATGAAATCATCAACAACAGGAGAATTAGGATCAACACAATCCTAGCGACATATTTTGCAGAAATTTACAAAACTATTGTAAAATTCATATGGAAATGCAAGAGACAGAAAATAGCCAAAATGATCTTGAAAATTAACAAAGATGAAAGAATTTACTTTCCCATTCCAAAATTGACTGGATTATGTTGGTGAATGTTACAGAGAAACTAATTAGAAAGATGGTATAACAATATATTTAAATGCTAAATCCTAACAGATGAGAGTTAATATGCAGGCACAATTTCTCATCTCATAGGAAATTAAACCTCTTCTGATTATAATAGCCCTTACTAATTATTATAAAATACAAATGAGAAAAATATACATTTTTAACAATGCTAATAAATCAGCTCTATATATAATCAAGACAAGACTACATGCCAGGTATTCTAGGCTATTGAAAAGTTAAGAACACCTGCATTATGGAAAAGTCAACTTTTTTTCTTAATTTAAAATCTATTTACAAGACATTTATCTAGAGTTTCTATTATATAACAAGTAAAAATTTTTGTCTGAAGAGTATCAACCGAATGTAATTTGAGTCAATTTGGACCATGTTACAAGGTCCAGGTTTCAAAGGAGACAAAGAAAAAAAAATGATACCCAGGAAATTTAACTAAACTAGAGGTTTTGTTTTTTTGTGTTTTTTCTTTTTGTTTTATTTTATTTTGTTTTGTTTTTAAGATGGAGGGAGGGAGGAAGTGGGGGAAGGGGCTTGACACTGGGCTGGACACAAGGCTTCACATGAGGCTAAATCTCACAACCCTAAGAGCATGACCTGAGCTGAAATTAAGAGGTGGACGTTTAACCAACTCTGCCACCCAGGAGCCCCTAAACATTAGAGATTAAAAAAGCTGCAACTACAGTAAGGCAGTTATAAGAAAAATAGTGAACATTTTATAAACATTAGTGCAGATAATTTTAATCCAATAACATTAATAACACTTCAATAATTATGTTCACAAATAAAGTATGACTTCTGGTGTCTGAAAATTCCATTTAGATTGCCTTTTCTATTATTCAAGTATGTTGATTTTATTAATCAATATATAATCAATAACTAAAGGTTCGAGCAAAATAGTTGTCAATAGTTCAATTTGACATAGTTCTGGGGCACTGAATAAATGCTAATAAAAGATTTCCTTTAGTATATAAAAGTATTTTTGACATCAAAGGACCCAACTATAGTATATGTACCTGGGATGCTATGAGAATGTTGGGAAATTTTAATGAATTATGGAGATAAAGAACAGTGTATATGAAATTAGAACCATTTAGGGAAAATAATTGGAGGCATTATATATTTCATCTAATTTTGGTTTATTCCACAAGTATTTTTATACTGATTGAATGGAAATATCTTTTTTCATAATTATGTGTATGTATATATTTTAAGGAGGTAGAATAAAATTAATTACATAGTTTTTAGCATAATGTAGTTGTCTCTTGGAATCAGCTTGGCTTCTGCTTTTTAAGTATAAATACAAACTTTATAATATAAATGTAGAGATAGTTATGAGTACTTATGCATTATTGGCATTTGAGACCACACATAAAGATTGTATAAGCTTATAGTCTAAAGATTGCAAAGACTGTATGGATTGCTATCTATTCTGAAATGCATACTGAGTTGACTATTGATATTGAAAACTTCAAATTAAACAATAATGTATAACATCATGTCACAAAATTATAGTTGTTGAAGAGGAACAAAGGTTGTGACCATCATTGTTGGCAGTATGTAGTGAGCAATGATAGGTTATCTGACTTTTAAAATTGCAGTGACAAAAATATTTTATATGAAGAGTAAATAATTTGCAATTTCCCAATGAGCTGAATTCATAATTTTTTGAATGACAGGCTCTGATAATACAGAACAAAGTATAAAATATCATTTTTGAATAGAAATTAAATTAGTTAATGAAGTTAATACACTATTTTGAGGGAATTTTTAGAGAGAGTTCAAGCAAAAGAAAAGTATTGTAAATAGAGAAACATAAGAAAAGCACGAGAACCTAAGCAAAATGAATTATTGTCAGATGACCTAAAATTTTGTCCTAGAATTACCACTTACATGTATATTAATCTGGATCAAATCTTTTAATTTTCATAGATTATGTTCCTACATTTAAAAAATGTTGGAATACATTACTCTTAACTCTGACCTTTCTCCCTCCAACTTTTGATCATTGTAAATATGATACTCAGGGATAACAGTTATGCAGTGTGCTCAAGAGTGGTTATCATCTTAACCCTAGAACCTACTTTTCCTACCACATCCCTTGTGTGTGTGTATGTATGTGTTAGTACCACTAACATTCTTCAATTATGTTGGCTCAAGATTGGCAGTCTCTTATATTTCCATTGACTTGTATGTATTCTCTATTTATAATAGTTCTTTAATGAGGGCACTTTCCTTCATTCTCATCAATAAAATATATATTAAAGTTGTATATGACTTGCATATGAAAACCATATATGCAACAGGTTACTTGCAGCATGGTGAAGGATTTTCTGGATAATTATCTTGCTATAAAATAGGATGTCAAGGTTTATGCTAAGGGTAAAAAAGGAGATGACAAGGTGAGAGGGTTGAAGAAAAGGAAAGTAGTTGAGAGAGCCCTTCTGATGAAAGGGTGAGAGGTTTGCCTATTCCATTAGTTTCTTACTGATGCTATATTAAATTACCACCAACTTAGTGGGTCGAAAGAAATTTATTACCTTACAGTCCGGAAAGTCAAAAGTCCAAAATGCTTCTTTCTGGACTACAATCCAGATGCTGACAGAGCTGCATTCCTTCTGGAGGAAGGAGAATAATTTGTTTTTGCCAGTGTCTAGAGACTACCCTCTCTTCTTGACTTGTAATCTCCTTCCTACAGTCACATCACTCTAATGAATACTTCTGTTAATCACATCAGCTTTTGACTGTCCTGCCCTACTCTTTCCTTTATTAGAACCCTGTATTGGGCCTACCAGATAATCCAAGATAATTTCTCCATCTCAAGATCTTTAACTAAAGATCTGCAAAATCCCTTTAGTCATGTAAGTTAATGTGTTCATAGGTTCTGGGGATTAGGGCATGGATATGTTTGGAGACATGGGGATTTAATTATTCTGCCTATTACATCACATCTTCTGGTCTCCAAAGATTCACGGGCATCCCATATGCAAAATGCATTCACCCAATCTTAGCATGCCCAATGTCTCAACCCATTACAACATCAGTTCAAAATACTCAAATCTCATTGTCTATAGTATCTAAATCATGTATGGGTGAGACTCTGGGTATGATCCATCCTGGGGCAAATGTATTCCCCATGTGTAAACCTGTGAAAAAAGAAAATGTTATCTACTCCCAAAATACAATATTAGGACAAGTATAGGATCCTAGTTACATATATTCCTATTTAAAAATGAGACAATGGGAGGGGGTATAAGGGTCAGATCCCAAACCCAGCATGTTAAAAACACTAAACTTCGAAGTCTGTGTATAACGCCATCCATGACTCCACCATCTGGCTTTGAGGCTCTACCTTCAGTTATCTTTCTTTTCTCATGAAGAGAAATTCAGATGTGGGGATATTTGAGAGAAATATTATCTTGCCTGCCACGTCTCAAAATACCTAGAATTGTAAAAACCATATAATTGGAATCCTTGAAATTTAAGGGCATCTTTATCTGTGTAATATTTTCCTAGCTGTATTTTGTAATATGGTGTAAGCCCAGAATAGCAGAGACTTGGAAAAATGGGCCAAAATCTGGTGTGAAGATTTGA
Organism: Phoca vitulina; assembly: GCF_004348235.1. Lineage (NCBI taxonomy): Eukaryota > Metazoa > Chordata > Mammalia > Carnivora > Phocidae > Phoca > Phoca vitulina. Next base: position 23,726,592 of record NW_022589706.1, read on the forward strand.
CAATGGACAAAAGGCAGTGAGTGAGGTATTATTGGTGGGAAAAGTGGTAGATAATGCATTTGAGTCAAATCCAAATAGGATAGAATAGAAACAAGGTAGGTGCCATGGACTGAATTGTGTCATCCCCAAAATTCATATGTTGAAGCCCTAACCCCCAGGGTGGCTGTCTTTGGAGGCAGGGTCTTTACAAGGTTTAATTAAAGTTAAATGAGGTCTTAAGGATATGGTCCTAATCCAATAGGACTGGTGACTATTAGAAGAAGAAGAGAGAGAGAGAGGAGGGGGAGAAAGAGAGAGAGATCTCTATTCCTTGTGCTGATAAAGAAAAAGTCACGTGATTACAGCAAGATTGTGGCTGCCTACAAGCCAAGAGAAGCCTTGGAATGAAACCGACATTGCCGGCACATTGACCTTGAACTTCCCAGCTTCCAGAACTGTGAGATATAAATTTCTGTTGTTTAGGCCACACAGTCTATGGTATTTTGTCATGGTAGTCTGAACAAAATAATATAGTAAGGGACAAGAAATTTGGGAGGAAGAATAATCTTTAATTTTATTCCTTCAGAATTTTAAGAAAAACACTTTTTAAAATTTATTGAATGAGAAATTGAAAATAAAAGGAAGCTATCCAGACAGATTATAAACTTTCATCTTCTTGCCATTGCCCTAGGTAAGTCCCTCTTTAACTTTTGCCAGGACGACTCTAATAACTTCTTTTTTTCAGTCTTACTTCTTCTAGGCTGGACCCTTACGATCCAAACTCTTCACAGTTGACCAGGTACATTTTCTAACAAGCAACTCTAATACCAACATTCCCTTACTCCTAGAGTCCTAAAGTTTTAATGAATCATATATATCACTTAATTCAACCCTTACTTTTTACTCTTAGCCAATGATCATTGCTCCTAAATCCAAGATCATAGATCTGTCATCCACTGTGGACACCATCACAAACCATCTTTTTTCAATGATATTTCTGAAGAAGAAATGCCCCAGACTTTATCAAATGAATTGTTTTAATTATAGATTTGTAAACATTTTCAATTATCAGTCTTCTTTTATTTCTCATGTTTTTCCTCCACTATATATACAATCAAGTACATACAGCCCTTTCTAGCTTTAAAAAGGGCAACAACTACAACAAAAATTTGCCTAAATCTTATAATGTACTTATGCTACCAATTCAAAACAGTATTTTAGTCTCTTTATTACTAACTTATTAAAAAAGTATCATATATTATAAGCAAGATATAGTCACAACTGCTGTATTAAAGCTGACTTTGATAGGCTCTTCTTGGTTCTCTCTGAGCTCTATTACATAATGTTAAGTATCTCCTAAGTTTTGAGATCCTGAAATGCTGTTTTGAAAAACGTTTCTATCTTGGTTCTCATTACACTCATTTCTCACAGGCTTATCTTCACCCATCTACCTCTTAATATTGGTGCACCCTAGATGTTTGCTCTTTCTCCTTTGTGGCCTTTACTGAAACATGGTACAAATAACTCAAACAGCTAAATTAAAAGGCGATGGGTGTTACACCCAGTGTCTGTGTGCATTCAGTATCCTTATGGGGCAGATAGCTCTCCCTGGGATGAAATTCTTATTTTGAAACAATGTTGTTCAATGACCACCCTTCTCATCCTGAGAAGAAAAACATATGATCATAATTTATTGCATTCAGCTGGGTTGAGTACATTGCCCTGACCAGTCAGAGAACAATTTAAAACTTCATTATTTATTTTGAGAGAAGACCACAGTGGAGTTTATAATTAAAATACGGTTGAAGAGAACTGTTCCCACTTCCAGTTTTCCCTGAACTACCATGAGGCTCTCTGAATTTTAGACAGATTTTTTTTTTTCCTTAGAATTGAGCATCACTGCTGGTTTGGAAAAATGTTCCATGTGAATACTGTGGTTTCACTGTCAAGAGCTGGACTTATGTGCAGTTTTTTTACTGGCAGATGGGGAATACCAATTTAATTGCTGGAATTAGAGTGTAGGTTTTCTATAGTTGTTTCTAATATGTAAGATGCCGATTTGACAGAATTTGTTTGTATATTTGTAATTTGTAATGAAAAAAATGTATATAAAGATTTTGGGGCACCTGTATATAAAGATGTTAAGTGTTCTTATCACAAAACAAAAAACAAAGGAACAAGAAGAAACTTTTGAAGGTAATGAATATGTTTGTTACCTTGATTGCCATTATGGTATCTCAGGTGTATGCATATATCCAAACTCATCAAATTGTATATAATAAATATGTCCCTTAACCAACTGAGCCACCCAGGTGCCCCAATAAATATGTCCCTTTTTTGTTTATCAATTATACCTCAATAAAGCTGTAAAAAAAATGCTATGGAATCAAAAGACAGACCTAGATGTGTGATTGAGATCAAGACCAAGTGTTTCCTCCTTTCACAAATTGAAACAAAATTAAAGATATAATTTTAAATAAAATTAAAAGTAACATAAAAATAGTCAATCATCCCACAAAGTTAAGTAGTGTTTAAACAATGGACAGAAACACTGATAGATTTCTGTGAAATATAAAATAAGATAGGGTCAGGATTAATGTAATCTAAACAGTCACAAAGTCTGAAACAACATGTAATCCAAATAGAGGTCACTTAACAAGTGCCTTTTTTTCATAACACCTACACAAGCATTCTTCAATCATAGGGAATGAAGCTGGATTAAAGGAAAATGGAAGAAGAGGGTAATTAATTAAAATAGTTAAACAGTTTCCAAGACTCCAGTGTCAGTGCCTATTTTCCCCCCAAACTAAATTTAAGGACAGTATCCTCTCCGTATCTGGAGACATTCAGAGGTGACATTTTTACCCTAGAAAAATGTGGGGCAGTGCTCTGGTGAACTGTGGCTTTCAGAAGGATAAGAAGTTAACAGAACAGGGCGCCTGGGTGGCTCAGTTGGTTAAGCAACTGCCTTCGGCTCAGGTCATGATCCTGGAGTCCCAGGATCGAGTCCTGCATCGGGCTTCCTGCTCGGCGGGGAGTCTGCTTCTCCCTCTGACCCTCCTCCCTCTCATGCTCTCTGTCTCTCATTCTCTCTCTCGCAAATAAATAAAAATCTTAAAAAAAAAAAAAAAAAAAAAAGAAGTTAACAGAACAAAAAGCTAGGTTTACTATTAATCTTAAGGTAAAGTCCAGCTAATTCCACTGCCCAATCATGAATACATTCTAGTGTTGTAATTTGCACTTAAATGTTAAGGAAAGAAGATTTTTTTTTTTTTTTTAAGATTTTTATTTATTTATTTGACAGAGAGAGACACAGCGAGAGAGGGGAACACAAGCAGGGGGAGCGGGAGAGGGAGAAGCAGGCTTCCCGCTGAGCAGGGTGCCCGATGCGGGGCTCGATCCCAGGACCCTGGGATCATGACCTGAGCCGAAGGCAGACGCTTAACGACTGAGCCACCCAGGCGCCCCGAAAGAAGATTTTTAACATGGAATTCTATATCTTTTAAAAATTCTATATCTTTCCATGTTTTTGTTTGTTTTGTTTTTGGTATATCTACCAACAAGTTAATAAAGATGAGGACTAAGAATTGACTTTTGCATTTAACACTATAGAGGTGATTTTTGACTTTTACTAGGGCAGGTCAGGTTAAAGTTTGATTGAAATAGCTTTTTTTTAATGAAAGGAGAGAAACTTGAGATAGCAATAAAAACAGCTCTTTGGAGCAGCTTTGCTGTTAGTGGAGAAGAAAAATAGGGGATAAGAAAAAGGAAAGTGGAATCAAAAGGAATTTTTTGTTGTTGTTGCTTTGTTTTTTAACCTGGATGAAATAGCATCATGGCTGAATGTTAAAATGAAGAATCCAGGAATAAAGAAGAGGGTTTCTTTCTTTCTTTTGTTCTTTCATTCTTTCTTTCTTTTTAAAAATAGATATATAACAGAAAAGACGTGGGAAAATAGCTGGTGAGAGTAGGTGACTTTTAGTTCATGAACAGAAAAGTTTTCTTAGGAACATGTGTTGCCCAACCATAGAAACAGGAAAGAAAGTGTAGTATAGGAATGCAAATTATATATATATTATGATAATTTGGGGGCTCACTTTTAAAGATAATGATAGAAGATGCAAATATCTATCAAGCTCAGCAAAGTAAAATTAGGGAACATTTCTTAAAATGAGCTTTCTTCAAAAAGAAATGGGCATATTACATCTGTAAACAAATTTTAAATCCAAATGAATTAAGAGACATTTTAGGAAAAACCAGATGAGCAACATATATGCATAAACAAAATTAACAACAACAACAAAGAACTTGACTGGACTGCCAATAATTTGAAGAAATCAAAGACATTTAAAAACATTGGATAGTATCTAGGGTCATGGTCATTGAAATTAGATATTTTCAGGTTCTAGTACTCACTTTGTGATCTTAGCCAATTTTTATGCCCCAGTTCCCACATATTTAAAATAATTAGCATAATAACAACGTCTGCTTCATAATGATTTTGTTATTGCATGAATTAAAAAAAATGATTTGTGTAAGGTTTTTATTGCATTGTCTAGCATATAAATATTGTTATTATATACACTTCCTACCCCTTTGAAAATACCATGTCCATTTGGTTTTACTGTAAGTACTTTAAAAACTTCAGGATATTAAAAAGTTAGGTTGTTTGCTATCTTAAATACTCTTAACATTTCTACAGAACTTTAACAACAAAATTGGCAAAAGATGGAAACCTGAGTAAGGTTTACCAGTATGGCTAGAAACGAACATAATAGTAAACTGAAAGATAATATACAATTCTTATCCACTTATAATCACTATAAAATTTATTATACCATAACTTAGTGTCTTAAGGCATGAACTTTTAATGTTCTTTATTTTGTGAGTCAGAATTTCTGGAAAGACTGGGCTAAGCAGTTCCCTCAAGTCTTTTGTATTGCATTTGAATGTCACCTGGAGCTGTTGTCATGTGCGGTACATTGAGGCTGGCCGTGCAAGATGACTTACTCATCCGGCTAGGCTTGATGCTGCCAGATGCAGCATTGTTTCTACTATCCATTAAAGCACCTCCACGTAGTCACATACAGTTACCTCAGTGTGGTTGAACTTTTTACACTGTCGCTCTAAAAATTAGTGTCCCTGCAGCCAAGGTGGTTCTTTATGACTGGTCTGAGAAATCTCACAGTGGCATTTCTGCTGTACTCTACCGGACAAAGCAGTTATAAGCCTGCCATATTCAAAGGGTAGGGCATAGACTCCCACTTTTTGATGGAAATAGAGCCGAAGTGTTTGTAGACTTTTTTTTTTCTTAACCACCACGCATGCCTAGGAGAAATTAATTTGAGAAATGCAAGAATGGTTCATCTTAGAACTTTAAAAGACAATGAAAATGATCTTTTCAATAGAAGTAGAAGAGATATTCAATAAAATTCAACATTCTTCTTAATTAAAAATTTGAAGAGTAAGCTAGTAGGAATTTTCTGCAAATACTATTGACTGCCAGGGGAAAACTCCATCATTACTTGAACAATATTTATTCATTTAACAAATATTTACTGAGCATCTATTACAATAAATGCATTTTTCTTTAACAAATATTTACTGAGCATGTATTCTACATAAAGCACTGTTCTTTTCATTAAAGTTAGAGCAATGAATAAAAAATGTATATACTTACATGGAATTTACTAGAACAGGAAAGAAAAAAAAATGAAAAACAATACTCTACCTGATCTTATCTTTATATGTTTGGGAAATTTCTACACATTCTTTCAGATGCAACCCGCTAATTAACTCCTACATTAGGGGTTGGCATAACTATGGTCTGCAGGCTAAATCCATCTCATTTTCCATGTAAATAAAGTTTTACTGAACCGTAACAACATCCATTCTTTTACTTATGTTTCTGGCTGCTTTGATGCTGCAGTGGTAAATTTGAATAGTTGAAACAGAGACCATATGGTCTGCAAACCTGAAAATATTTACTAACCAGTTATTTAAAGAACAAATTTGCCAGCCCTCTTCGATATTAAGATTTCTTGGATTTGCCAAGCAAATTCTTTTGTTATATAAACAACACACTTGGATTCTGACTTTAATAGATCCTTTTATATTATAATAACTTTACATTTCCCTTATCACGCATACATTTTTGAGGGTAAGAACTGTGATATAAGCAACTCTGAAAACCAGCTACTAATCTAGTGTAAGATATATTACAGTTACTCTATTAAAAAGTTTCTAGCTGCATGAATAAATGATTGAGCTCAGTGTCCAGTCTTGCTTCATTACTGTTTCTCTCTGGGTGATCTCTTCTATTCCTGTAACTTAAGATAACACCTTTATGAAGATTAATTCTCAATTTTAAAATGTCCTTTATGCCTTTTCAACACCTGAGAGGGAATCTCCAAGCAGATACTTTGCAGTTGATTCAAATTCAAAAATTCTTATCAAGAATTATTTCCTTCCATTAGAAGTATACTTGGTTTTGTAATCATCATTTCAAATCAACTGCCTCACCATTGTTCCAGATAGTATTTCATAATGTTTAAGAATATTAGCAGGAGAGGGGCGCCTGGCTCAGTCAGTTGAGTGACCAACTCTTGGTTTTGGCTCAGGGTGGTAAGATTGAGCCCCATGTTCCATCTCTGTGCTTAGCGGTGAGTCTGCTTGGGATTCTTTCCCTCTCCCTCTGCCCCTCCCCCTCTCTGTCTCTCTCTATCTCTCTCTCCTAAATAAATAAATAAATAAATAATCTTAAAAAAAAAAGGAATATTAGCAGGAGAGACAAAGAGAAAGGAGATGTAACTATCTTCATTTTATCCAAATGAGAAAACCAAATGTCAAGCCAGAGCATCTGAGATAATGGATAGGAAGTTACCAATTAGCCACCTATTTATGCTAATTCTATCTCTGAAATGCTTGTTGGATTGGACTTGTCTCCATTCTCAATGCCACTAAATGCATTAATTTCCCAAGGATCAGAGACCTAAAATTTACTAATAGAATCTGAAATCTAATTCTTCTAATTGTCCTGCCTCTTAACTGTCCTCATGAAATCCATTCTTTTATTTATTATTTCACCCAATACATAATGCAAGAGTGCTTAGAACATAAAAACCCTAGTGCTAGGTGCTCAGTATAGGATAATGAATAAGAGAGTCCCAGGTCTTCAGGGCATCTATTTGAATAAAAAATAGAAATTAAGTTAAAAATTATGCAGATTTCTTCCTTCAACACTATAGTAAGTTATTTTTTAAAATAATAAAAACAGAAAACTCACTCTCCCCTGATCAAAATCCTCTGGTTCTCCTTTCCTCCATGCAATCTCAATTCCCTCACACATCTTTCAAGCTTTCCTCTTTCTTATATTTCTACTTTTGTTTCAGCTAGTGCTTTTTGCTTTTGAATGCCATTTATGTTAGCCATTTCCCAGCATCTGTTGTATGCACGTTCACATCTCGGTAGCACTGCTCGAACTTCTACCGAAGGCCTTTGTAAGCTCCTCCCTCTTGCCAGTGAAAATCAATCCTACCCTGACCCCACTGCCCAGCCTTTTTATGAAAAATCTGTATTTCTCTATGTCTGGGTGAAATTTAAATCAATCTTATACATTATGTATTTGTATATTTTTCCTTCAGTAGGGCATATATTCTCAATTAAAATTCTCAATTATCTTGATATTTCCTATGGATATAGCACTATAATACATTTGTGGGCTCAATATGTACCTATTGTGGCCTTTAAAAACTCCCATCACCATGTTCTCCTTTTAATCTCAAAGATTGTCAAAAGGAACTTTAAGTCTCAGGAGAGCCCAGTCTCTAACGCAGTTTAGCAGGTTTGAACAAAATAAAATAATAATTGTTCAAAACAGAACTATGTAGGGCCTCCTGGCCGGCTCAGTCAGAAGAGCATGTGACTCTTCATGTCAGAGTCGTGAGTTTGAGCCTCATGTTGGGTGTAGAGATTACTTAAATAAAGAAAGAAACCTAAAAAAACCCCAAAAACCCGTCATACTTAAAAAACAAAATAAAACCAAAAAAAAAAAAAAAAACAGAATTATGAATTTATTGTTCAGACTTCACAATTCTTGCAACAAGTACATTTACATAGCTTATTCATATTATGGGTTCATTTTATTTTAAAAAGTATACTGTAATATTTTTAAGCAAGTATCCCTCAGATAAAATAATATTTCAGAGGTATTTTGTTTAGGATGCATTGATTTCTACCAGAAAAAAAAAAAAAAAAAAAGCAAATATCCTAAAAGAAAAATTATGGAAATGGCAATGTGAATAATATTAGAATTATATATAAACAAGTAGAATGTCATTTTACACTATAAATATGATCTAGAGATTTCTTAGAACTAAAAAAGATTTCATATTCTGCTCAAAATTAAAACTCTTTAAAGATTTACACATATGAGAGAATATTTTAAGAGAATATTCTAAGAATATGCTGAACTCACAATTTAATCTGAAGGATTTCATAATGCAAATTTAGATTGTCATTTTTTCTCTTAGATTTATAACAGAGAGTAATTTAACCTTAAATTTCTTTAAAATATGAACAGTGATCCTGTGGTATGATTATCAATATAACAACTTTGTATATTCCTACCTTTAATTTGGTTCTCATCATTCTTTTTTTCAAGAGAGGATTTTCATATAATATTCTTATATTGATGAAGAAACAGAAATAAACTAAGAACTATAGTGTGAAGAAATGCTTCACACATTTGCAGACACTGGTTTACCTACTTTTAAAACATTGAAACAAGCAAAATATTTCAGAATTATAGAATGACTTCTAAAGCTACTGCTTACTCTGTGTGTATTTGTGTGTGTGTGTGTACGCATTTACTTTTTAAATTAGGAATGAATGTACCTTAGGCTTGCAACAGAAGAGTTTTTTTTTTTTTTTTTTTAAAGATTTTATTTATTTATTCATGAGAGACAGAGAGAGATGCAGAGGGAGAAGCAGGCTCCCAAGGAGCAGAGAGCCCGATGCGGGACTCGATCCCAGGACCCTGGGATCATGACCTGAGCCGAAGGCAGACGCTTAACCATCTGAGCCACCCAGGCGCCCAACAGAAGAGTTTTGATAGAAAGTATTCAAAGAACAATCATCTAAGAAGACATTGGTAAACTTCACTACCCTTTTATATGCTCACCTGGTCTAGATACATTTCAATCTACTAAAGGGTAGGGAATGGATGGATATATGAATAGGTAAGTGTGATGGAATGTATTTTTATAAATAATTTAACTTTTTAGTAGTAATGAATTCAACCTACATATAGAAATTAACAATGAAATGATCAAATAAATATTATAGAGAAAAATCTGCATTTTCCCTAGAAACTCAAAAATGAAAACATTTGCCCATGAGAACTCTCAAGGCATTTTAAGATTTTATTTATTTACTTGACAGAGAGAGCACAAGCAGGGGGAAGGGAAGAGGGAGAGGGAGAAGAAGACCCCCTGCTGAGCAGGGAGCCCACCCCCAGGGGGGCTTAATCCCAGAAGCCTGAGATCATGACCTCAGCTGAAGGCAGACACTTAACCCACTGAGCCACCCAAGCACCCCTCTCAAGGCATTTCTATAAGGTGATGTGTTAAAGCAGGCTAAAGGAAAAGATGACTATAATTTGCTGGTTAAGAAGTAAAAATCTGTGAAAGAAGAGAAATATGTACTCAGCAAAACCTAATTAGTTCTCTTGAGCGCAGAACCTCAAGGACGAGAAACAATAGTAACACTGGAAAAGTAAAGTCAGGGTGAGGTATCCTTGATTATGCTTGTACAATACAAAATAAATGAGGTAACGGAGTGTTGAAGGAGTGGGGGATCTGTTCATCAATTTTCTTCTCAACTACACAACACTGTTTAAGGAAAGAAAATAGAAACTTTCTCATAATTGACTTTTTTTTTTTTTAAGATTTTATTTATTCATTTGTCAGAGAGAGAGAGTGCGTGAGCCCAAGCAGGGGGAACGGCAGGCAGAGGGAGAAGCAGGCTTCCCGCTGAGCAAGGAGCCCAATGTGGGACTTGATCCCAGAATCCTGGGATCATGACCTGAGCAGAAGGCAGATGCTTAATCAGCTGAACCACCCAGGCATCCATCATAATTGGCTTTTAATGATGGTATTTCTATAAAGTAGAAAAAGAAAGTCCTGTCCCAATAAACAGAGAGGATTAAGTCCCTAGTGACACTCAACAGCAATCATATGAAAGACTTGAGAGAACTGCCCAGCCCAGACAGTTAAAACTTCAGAAAAAAAATCAGAATTGTGGAATTCCTGTGCAATCCTGAAAATCATTTATAAGCACTGGTGTTGCCTGGAAAAACTGAGTAACTGAATCCCAATTGTAGGATGCTGACTGAAATTGTTTGGGAATTATGTTGTGACTTATGGAGAACTACCTCCATTGGAATTAGAGTAAAACAGCATTGTTCAGGAAATAATTCATTTCCAGCTTAACAAATGGCCCAAAAATAAACAAAATATACTTCAAATATATACACCACCATATTAAAGGTGATATCTCAAAGGGATGAAATCATAATTGATCATATTTTATTGCTATATTTTTTAAAAAAATCTACATGTAAAATGGTGACATTACTGAAGCTAACAAATTTTAAAAATTAGTTTTCTTTCAATTTTGTCCCATCATTTCATTCATGCTTCTTACATTTATTAAATGTCATAAGTAGATTTAGCATTTTGAAAGTGATCATTTTGAATTGGACTTTCTCACTAGAACTTCAAAATCACTACTTACTTAGAAAGAACTATATGTTTAAAATATTTATTTAAATTTAAGCACAATTCTGAGGAACAGCTTGAATCTACTACTTTATCATAAACGTAATTTACATATAGACTTCATATTCTTCTCTGCATTAACAATATAATCTAAAATGTATTACAATGTTTGAAAGCTTATTTGTTCAAGTGCACTTTCTATTATTACTCTATAATGCCATTCAGAGTACCATTACAGGGTGCAAAATAAAATTTCATTATTGATTAGAATACATGTTTAAAGGTCAGCTGTAGCAAAGCATTTTAAAACCTGATTAGATTATGCTTGTTACAGTTTTTGCACACCTTTGAATTTGAAAGTAATTATATTTAAACAATATATTGGCAGGAAAAATTATGGCTATGCTGCAAACTGTGACATTATTTGTTCAAATAAAACATTTATAAGCTTATGACATTTAAAGGTTCTCATGATTTCAAAGAACACAAAAATTTAGGTTTATATTAGTTTTAAATTAATTAGGTAATTTTACATATTCTATTTCCTTTAATAGGAAAGCTATATATATTATATATATTTATATTATCTAGGATATATATTCTATATATATTCACATGATTATCAAAATTTTCAGATATTACATTTTTAAAGTCTTCAGAATTGATTAGATTTTTGTTCCTTGTATACAACTTCACATATGTTCACTTTATCATCTCTATTTTCCAAAACAAGAACAGGTTCTCAATTATATTACTCTCATAATTTCTTATTTTTTTTAAACTATTGAAATTATTCTCCTATAGATCACTTTTTAAAATATGAATTTGTGAAATAATGTCTTCCAAAATAACGTATCTGATTAGATTTCAGCTTATATGTAGACAGCTTGAATTTATAAATGGAGATGGTATTTATGACAATACATTCCAAAAATGAATTTTAAAACATTTTTAGTACATAATATAGAACTGAATAGAATAAACATTCTTACAGATTTTCATGATTATATTCAATGACTCTATGAGCAATTGTATATAACTTGAATTCTGATTCGGGGCGCCTGGGTGGTTCAGTTGGTTAAGCGACTGCCTTCGGCTCAGGTCATGATCCTGGAGTCCCGGAATCGAGTCCCGCATTGGGCTCCCTGCTCGGCGGGGAGTCTGCTTCTCCCTCTGACCCTCCTCCCTCTCATGCTCTCTGTCTCTCATTCTCTTTCTCTCAAATAAATAAATAAAATCTTTAAAAAAAAAAAAACAACTTGAATTCTGATTCAAAAACTTAATCATGCATTTACGTTACTGATAAGTAGTTATCCTAAGCATCCTGTCAATCTCTGATAATACTGAACAATTAAATAATTAACAATATCCATATTTTTTTAGTTTATTACCTGGTTATTAGGGCCCTACATTGAGTTACAAATATTTATTTTAAAAATTTTTGCCTTGATATTAATCATTGAATCAGTATTATTTATGAGTATAAAATTATTTTTACTAAACCATTTTATATACAATTAACACTAATTGAAATTTGTGACATAAAGTGTCCTTTTATTTCTCAATCTATATATAGTATTTTCATAACATGTGATAAAAGTATAAACTGAGAAATAATTTCAATATTTTCCAAAATTCAAACTATTTTGAGAGAGAAAGAAACCCAGAGTACATTCAATGAACTGGTTAAATTCAGTTTTATGTGTCTTACATCATCTCTAATGTCTGTGAAAAAAAATGGGATTAATATAATCCTAGGATATAGATGTCCATAATAAAATAATCAAATGTATCATATTCAGAAAGATCAGTAGATCATCCTTTTCAGAACATGCTCAGGTATGTATAGCAAGGAATATATAGTTTACATCATTCACTGATCCTTCTTTATCATGTTCAAATATCAGTTCCTTCTGGAAATGAAAAATGGATCTAGGTTGCTTCTCAAATTGTTGAAACCTTGTATAGTTATTGTTATTCAATAATTTTTTACAGCTAAGTCTATGGGATAAAGATCAAAAATGTTTCTTTTCCAAAGTAGTGATTTCTAGACCCAGTGTACAATATTCTCCTAACTCCTCTTAAAACGTTCAGTGCAGTTTTCACTGAAATGGGTTTCCTATTATTTTCTTTTAGATACTCTGCATTTATACATGATAGGATGCTAAAATATTGCTAAAGTGGTGACCATTAGAAAAAGAGAATCAATAGACTTATTAATAGAATATTATAATGACTTTAGTTTAAATATAAAGTTTTCATCTCCATTTTTTTTTTTTAAAGATTTATTTATTTATTTGAGAGAGCGAGAATGAGAGAGAGAAAGAGCACATGAGAGGGGGGAGGGTCAGAGGGAGAAGCAGACTCCCTGCCGAGCAGGGAGCCCAATGCGGGACTCGATCCAGGGACTCCAGGATCATGACCTGAGCCGAAGGCAGTTGCTTAACCAACTGAGCCACCCAGGCGCCCCTCATCTCCATTTTTTTGACAAGAGTTATCTAATCATGCTTACACATGGTAATGTTACCAGGAATGTCAACCAGGTAACACATCTTTAGACCACAGATAAAATTCCATGCCATTTTTAGGCTGCAAATGCCACCCATGACCAGTATGTTTTTGCAAATACAAAAACAAAATCATTATAGTTTAATGAATTAGGTCATTTCTCAAAAAATGTAGAAAATAAGATCCATGAAACCTTAAGCAAATGGGTACTGAATGTTTATAGACTCACTGGAGCAATAATGGTTTCTTTTGCTTCACTGTACATAATTTCTGGACTATATTTCCATTCTTTTTCACTTGCCTAACAATGGAGATTTATTAAATGTTGGAGTCCCTTATCTTACAGTAAAGGCCAGCACTAATACCCACACTGTGCTCAGTAATTGGCTGGGGCAACCTACTGAAAGTGTGACTTAGGCTCAAACACTGCTGTTGTCAATTATGCTCACTGCAGCAGAATATCTGAGAAGCATGCTTTCCTTGCCATATACATATATCAGCTTAGTAAGAATAATGGCAAAGCAAAAGTAATTATAAAAACAAGGAGTGCCTGGGTGGCTCAGTTGGTTGGGCAGCTGCCTTCGGCTAGGGTCGTGATCCCAGGGTCCTGGGATCCAGCCCCGCATCGGGCTCCCTGCTGAGCAGGGGGCCTGCTTCTCCCTCTCCATCTGCCTGCCGCTCTGCCTACTCGTGCTCTCTCAAATAAATAAACAAATAAATAATATCTAAAAAAAAAAAACAACCAGAAAAAACAGTAGGTTTGTTAACCTCTAGGAGCACATTTTTGAAAAGCTCAATAAAGCACTAACATTTCTAAGCAATTCAAGTCAAGGAAAAAAATGAAAAAAAAAATCAGAAAATACATAGAACCTCAGCAATAAAGAATTCTAGAGATTATGGCCATGGCTTCTAGAGTCAGAACTCCTTGGTCCACATCTTAATGAATGTTATTGGATGGGTTATTTAACAAGTTAGTTATCTTATTTAGAACTTAACTCATCTGTAAAGGTAGTATTAGTTCTTAGCTCACATTTTTAAAAATTTAAATGTGTGAATATATGTAAAATACTGTTATGCCTGGCTATAGTAAATTCTGTATATATGTTTTCTCTCATTCAATAGACTATAAACTCCTAAAAGTCAGGGATTTTTGTCTGCTTTGTTCATGGTTACATCTTCACAGGGTATGTGGTAAATAGCATTTGATCAGTAAATATCTATTAAAGGAACTGAAAAATGTGAGAAGTTGTAGTGGAGACTGTGGTATGCTTCTCGAATTCTTCCTTCAGCCGCTGTAGAACTCACTGTCCCAGCTGCTGGGAGTGTGGGTGGTTAAGGCTTTTAGGAATTGCCTCAAGAGAAAAGTTACTATCTCACGGGTCTTGTGCAGAGCATCCCACATTGGCTGCTCAGGGTCAAGGCATATAAGCTTGACCCCTTGCACCAAAGAGCGACAGTGATGAAGGGCCATTCTGGCCTTGAACTCCCTGTGGAATCAAGATCAGCTAACATACTTGTAGGGACTGTAATGTGCTTCAACTTCTCACTCTGACCAATCTTATTTCGTCCACACCCTCCAACTGGTGTTGATCTCTAAAGCACTCTTCAATAATCTTCCTATATCCCAGTCTTCATTTAGAGTCTCTTTCCTGGGTAACCAATGGAAAACAAATTTTTCAAAGACCACCCTAACATAAAAACTTCAGCTGTTTTACGATTAAGATATATATAAATAAATATTAATAATTGGGCATTAAACTATTGGAAAAAATGACAGAAGAGAAAAAGACTAAGACAGAAGGCTTGAAATTATTTTCTATTATACATGTATACTAATAAACAGTCAAAATGAAATAGGTAAAGAGTAGCATGTCTTCTTCCACCTTCCAAGGAATCCATTTTAAGGGATATTTATTTAAATTCAAATCTAGCAATATAGTAAAAAATTAAATACTAAATTGAGTATGACTTATTCAATGAATAACAAGGTCATATAACCTGGGAAGTCTGACTACATGATTTTATCATATCAACAAGTCAATAAAGGAACCACATTGTCAGTGTGATAAGCCCTTGTTAAATCTCAACATCCATTGCTGATTGAAAAAAAAAAAAAAACATTAATTACACTGTGTATGGGAATTTACTTTTTAAAAACATGGGCATCTGGGTGGCTCAGTAGGTTAATTGGTTGCCTTCAGCTCAGGTCATAATCTTGGGGTCCTGGTATTGAGCCCCCACAGCATTTCTGCAACCAGAATCAATGCTGTGGCTGGACCAGCCCTTTATTATGATTGTAAGATGTGCCTCAGCAACAATCATGAGGGAACTTTGCAAAGACAAGGTTTACTACTTACAAGTCCTAGAGGGTACATAGCATGCTCAGGGCCACATTGTGAAGTCATAGGTAGAGATAGTGAGAATGTGGAACTGGAGTTCTGTTTTTATTGGGGTCAAGGGTGTGGTGCCTAGGATTTTGCAGGTTCATTTTTTATTGATGAATTTAAAACATAAGAAGAGCAGGATTCAAGTGCAGAAAGGGAAAAGTGAGCAAATGGTCAAACAGAGCTCTCTAAAAAGGAGAATATCCTGAGTGGGTCAGCCTGGCTCTTTATCTAGTTGTGTATCTGGCAATATGTTT
Source organism: Phoca vitulina (assembly GCF_004348235.1). Lineage (NCBI taxonomy): Eukaryota > Metazoa > Chordata > Mammalia > Carnivora > Phocidae > Phoca > Phoca vitulina. The sequence goes on from NW_022589706.1 coordinate 23,742,498, forward strand.
ATCCAAGATGGATGTTTTTCAAGTGGAGGCCTTGGCAATCAAAAGTTTAGTGTCAAGCACTCACATTACAATAAAAAAGAAAAAAAAAAAACAAACTAATTGTCAAGTGTTTACAATGCACATTATTCTGGAAATTATCTCAAATATTTTTTTTAAATAGGGCATAAATTTTGAAAGAAGACAAAATCATAATCATTTGCAGTTGATAAAATAATTCAATTGAAATACCCAAGACAATCAAGTAAAATTTAGGAGAACAATTAATTGACTTTAGTACAGTGACTAAAAAAGGGTATTTTTTGATGGTTGTCACTCAGTTGGAAAACAGTACCAGAAAGCAAACACAAAAATTTCTCTATGCCATCTCATAATGTGAAACTAAAAAGAAACTTCATTTAAAATGGGTTGGGGTGGGGCACCTGGGTGGCTCAGTCAGTTAAGCGTCTGCCTTCAGCTCAGGTCATGGTCCCAGGGTCCTGGGATCGAGCCCCGCATCAGGCTCCCTGCTCGGCAGGAACCCTGCTTCTCCCTCTCCCAACCCCCTGCTTGTGTTCCCTCTCTTGCTGTGTCTCTCTCTGTCAGATAAATAAATAAAATATTTTAAAATAAAATGGGTTGGGGTGGGGGGGGTGCCTGGGTGGATCAGTAGGTTAAGCATTTGCCTTTGACTCAGGTTGTGATCCCAGGGTCCTGGGATTGAGCCTTGCATTGCATCGGGGCTCTTTGCTCAGCGAATAGCCTACTTCTCCCTCTCCTTCTGTTGGCTGCTCCCCCTGTTTGTGCTCTCTCTCTCTCTGTCAAATAAAGAAAATCTTTTAAAAAAACATAAAAATAAATAAATAAATAAATAAATAATAAAATAAAATGGATTTGGGAGGACAGAGGGGGTTGCCCTCCCACCCCATCATGCACTGATGAATGCCATCAATTGCATTCCAAAAAGGAAGAAGCCTATTTACTCCTCTAGCAGGAGAGTTTCTCCTTGCCCAGCAACAAGCTCAACCAATAATAACAGAACTCAGCCAATGAGAAATGGGTACCACTCTGAACTTTCACTTCCCTCCAATGTACTTTTGTTCAAAGCAACCCCTCCCAACTTCCTTCTTCTCTCTATAAAGTTCCTCTCCTTTTATCTGTGGACTTGCCTATCATTTGACATAGCTTGCATGTCCCAAATTTCAATACCTCTGCTATTCTCCAGTACACCCATTTTGCTGGTAAAATAACTAGGTGTTATTTTTAAGGTCAACACATATAACAAAATAAATTTGCACAAGTTTAGTTTGATAAAGACAAAAAATTTAAAATAAAAACATCTCATTGTGATTAGACTTATCACCTGTTGTTGTATTTGTATAAACATTTTTTCCTTTTCTCTATATAGACAAGGCATTAGAGTTATCCAAGTCTGTAACTTATATATGTTTAATACATACATATAGATAGATAGATAGATAGATAGATAGATAGATAGATAGATGGATTTAGTACAGTTATATATATTTAGTGTCAGGAAACCTACATACATGCCCAAAACCCACAGATGACTATGGCTAGAAGATCCATACAAATAAATGCTAATTATTCTTTTTATTCCTCAGAAAATATAGAGGTCATAATAGGTGCACTACACATGCTTATCACATGAATAAATGATATAGAATAAATAAACGAATAATATAATATTATTAAACGTTGGTCTGATACCAATAAAAAATCAGAAGTTTTTATTTTAGTTTTCAAAGGTTTAGGCATGGGTAGTTAAAAAAGGAAAATATGCCCCTCCAAGCAGTTTTAGGCTCAAGGTAGTGCGGCTTTTACACTAGAGTGTTTACCTGACTTCCAGTGAAGACATAGGTTCAAACAAATGTTTTGCACCTGCAGAGAAGAAAAGGCCCAAAATGAAGTCTAAATATCACGGCAAAAGGGACAAGGGCTATGTAGGGCAATCCTGACTCCTGGGCTCTCCGTGTGCTCCGGAATAGATTAAATGCTTGAAAAGGAAGAATATGTTTTGGCAGCATTGCTAGATCTATATCCCCAGGGCAAAATTGAAGACATAGTTGCATTCAATACAGACATAGATCTCCAGGAAGATATTTTCATAAGCAAGCGTTGCAGGCTTTCAGCTGTGCGTGCCAAGAGTATCTCAGGAAGCAGAGTGCAGGCCTGGAATGCACATGCTGGCTTAGAGAGGAGACTGTTGAAGCAGTAAGTGTTTCAGTGACACCACGGCAGCAGGAGATGGCAACAATGGTGGTATCAGCAGCAAAGAAAGGGCTATTTTTCCATTTATAAATGCAATTGAACATATGGTTAGCTTAATTAGGACTTTTCTCATTAGAATAGGCAGCCTCCACTGAAGCACCCTCGAAAGAGAATCTGCATGAATAACGATCTATAGGTTTGCAAAAAGACCATTTAATAAGTTGGAAACCAAGAAGTCAGCTATGAGCATCTGTGCAACATTTGCTGATTTTTACCATATTTAGTCACTCTCTGCTGTGCACCAGCAGCCCTCGAGCCACATTCAAAACTCCCATTGATAAGAATGGTTCATTTAATGCCACCTTCGTAGAGTCTGCCAGGAGTTAGAAGTTGAAGCACCATTAAAACACAAGAAGATATTAGCAGAGCTGTATGCAAAGAAAGCATATGTATGTTGTAATTATGTTAAAGTTACAGGTGAAACATGGAAAATAAATTTGGAATTCTCCCATAAGGAACTTTCTTAACACTGACAGACTGCATTCTCTTTCTTCTCCACAAAAAAATAAAATGAAAGTGAAAATGATATTAACATGCAAACCTCTTTCAGTACAGATGGACATTAGGATGAGAGCATAATTCTTTGGGATAGGCCATTGTTTTATGTTTCTTTGTGTACCTAACATTTAGGATTTTGAGTGAGGCAGGGATAGGAGGCTGATTAAGGAGCAGGTCCTCACAATTACAATCTCTGGTTAAATTTGGACAAAGAAGCAACGGTGGGTGATATTTTTGTTCAAAATGTAAAGATGCAAATAAGCAATTAGGACAGGAAGTTAAGGGCCCAGACTTCAGAATTAGAAGAACTGGTTTCAAATATCCATTACTCCACTTCACCTTAGACAAATTACTTACCTTCACTTAGCTCATTTCACAATCAATAAGATGGATGCATTAACATTACTCTGCCTCAGAGAGTGGGTGTGAATGGTAACCATGATAATGCATTTAAAATATTTAGCAACACATCTACCACAGAGGCAGAGCTTATTAAATACAAGATGTTATGATTAAGAACACATGGATTTTAGTGCTTAAATTATTTGGATTTGAGGCCCAATCCTTCTTTGTATTTCATTTATGTCAACGGAGTCACAAACTCAGTTGCTTTGAGTCAGAGTTTCCCAATTGGTTTTAAAATTATCAAAATCAGCCAGGGTACTTGTTAAAAATCTAGGTTCTCAAGGTCTTCCCCCGGAGATTTCAATTTACTAGAAATAGGGAAGGGCATGGAAATCCACCAAGTTTTGGAAATACAAGCCATGTGGCTAGAAATTAAACAATCCAAGTAAACATTTCTTAGTGCCTTATAACAAAACAGGTAATAACCTGGAAAAGATATATAAAGTCATTTTGTTTCTTCATATTTCTTAAAGATTTAAGTAAATGCTAAATACTTGCTCTTCATAACTGAAACTAAGCAATCCTTTAGTTCTTTGAAGGAGAAACAAATAGCTAAAATGCTCCCAATGTAAATTGAGTGTAGTCAATTGGATTAATTAACAACAACAAAAATAACCTTAAACCAGGGCTTATTATATCACTTCGTAATGTTCTGAACAGCCTGGAAAATCAAGTTAATGTCATTGACTCTAGCTGGACACTTAGGTAAATGTAGAGAAATGTGTACCGAGTTATTTAGACATTATAAACAAAATGCCTCAGAATAATTTTGTTTTATTGTTATTTATACATCGTTGTTGTACACTTCTAAGAAAACACAGTCTTTATTTAAAAACAAAAAACAAAAACCCAGAATATCTGAGTTTGAAATCAGGAGGTGAAATTCCTAGTATTGATTTAATAAAATTTCTCAATTCTTTGATATTCACTTCTCCTTACTCAATTTTATTCTAATTGGTGCCAACACCATCTTGACATGCTGGACTTTTGTTGATCTGGCCTCAGCAGACCAAAATGCCTTCTCTTCACTCTTCTTCAAGTAAATAAAATACAATGAAATATTTCAAAAAGACTTTTTGACATTCCAAATGAATCAAAAATTTGGGCTTATAATGAAGTTCTCAAAACTCCATCAACAAGTTGCTTTCCAGGGTTTCCCTATTTTTCTTACTCTCTCCAGACTATAAGCCATTATCTTGAAAGAGACCTTCACTTCCAATTTGTGGGCCTATTGTTCCAAAGCAGTAACAACCTAGAATTCTCCCCTGAGAGGTGATCATTGAAATTCAGATATCTTCAAATACAAAATCTCTAATAATGAATCCTCTCCCCAGCTTACCAAGGCCTTACTTCTACTTACTGACTTAATTCCAGCTTCTAGTCTGCATACAAACAATTTAATAGGAAATTTATACCAGATATCACCTGTTAACTATCATTTTTAGATGACATTATAATTCTTACTACAATGCTACTTTCTCATCATTCTCTATTTTTCACTCTGTGTGTATGTGGTAAATTGCATCAATAAATTGTGAAGAAAGAGCCATATTATTATAAATTTTCTGGCATTGTCATTTTAAAAATGAGTAATTTGTTGAAGGTCATTAAGTAAACTCCTGCAAAATTACCAAGGCAAATTTTTTAAAAAGATTTTATGTATTTATTTGAGTCAGGGAGAGAGAGAGAGAGAGGGAGAGAATGAGTGAAGGTGAAGAGGCAGAGGGAGAGGAAGAAGCAAACTCCCCGCTGAGCAGGGAACCCAAAGCAGGGCTCCATCCCAGGACCCTGGAATCATGATCTGAGCCAAAGGCAGAGGCTTAACCGACTGAGCCACCCAGGCACCCCATGAAGGCAAATATAACAACAAAGAAACTTTCCTTCTGTATCACCAAAATAGACTAAATATTATTTCTTTCCTTCTATATATTTCCTAACTGTTGTGATGGAAGACAACCCTCCATGGGCTTTTCATGTTTCTGCAAATCTTGGAGCTGAGACACTGATTTAAATTTGTTCCAGACTATTTTTTTCAAGAAGGTTTGTATAGTGAACAGACTTGGTGTCGAGTGAGATACTATATCCCTCCAGAAGAAAGGGCAGGCATGCTTCCTACCATTTTATGAAAGATCTGGGTTCCCTAATCTTAGGGTCTTTCTCCTATAATGAGACTCACAATGTGTACAAGTATCCTCTGGCCCTCTTCACTTGGTCGCATAGAAATCAGTGGTCAGAAGACCAATGAGAAATGATGATACAATGGCTATTGCCATTGCTCCGATTAATAAATTGTCTTTTTCTCTGACCTAGGAGACTCATGTCTTCTACCAGCATCTATGAAAATCTGGATACTAACTTGTTGGTTTGCAAATAAGGTAAAATCTAAAACACTTCCCAATCCTTGGCAGATATAGATAATTTCTTTTGTGTAAACTGCCTTTTAGTTATCCTGACTATAGGCTCTGCAATCTGCCCTGAAGCTCTAAAGTTAATGGGGATCCTGGGGCACCTGGGTGGTTCAGTTGGCTAAGCGGCTGCCTTTGGCCCAGGTCATGATCCCAGGATCCTGGGATCGAGCTCTGCATTGGGCTCTCTGCTTAGTGGAGAGCGTACTTCTCCCTCTGCCCCTCCGCCCTCCCCGGCTCATGCATGCACGCGAGTGTGCGCTCTCTCTCTCTTCCTCTCTCTATCTCAAATAAAAAAAATCTTTAAAGTTAATGGGGATCCTGATACTAACGGTGTTATGAAAGGAAGGGAGAATTTAAAATGGGTCAATTATGTTGTTGTAAAATATGTATTTTGATTTCCAAAATCAAAAATTTTAAACTATGGAAAAGTATACTTAACGTACCAACTAGATCTCTGATAATACAAGGATATTCCTGCAAATGAATTTTCATCTGTTTGGCTCTAGTCTCCTTCAAATCCACCTGTATCTCCTTTCCATTCTAATCAAATATGATTGCTCTCAGGGGAAAAGCTCTGCTGTCTTCCTACTGAGTCATTTTTTTTCTGAGTGAACTCTACAGAAGTAGCAATTCTAAGTCACACATCAAACAGCCAAACTGATGAGTGGTTAGGAATTAAGGTTATAAAAAGTTCCAAGAACAGAGATTCTTAGTTTAGGTAGTAGGGGAGAAAAAGTGATAGAGAAGTTTAAGATTTTTCCAAGCTAGTCAGAGAGCTGATTAGATTCAGGGCAAAAAGCATAAGCACAGTGTTTATAGCTCAAAGATAAGAATTGGTTTGAGAAAGAAGAGAGATTATGGAGATGATGCCAGAACATTGCAGAGACCATCTTCATTTTATTTATTTATTCTTCAACAACCTCCAAAACTCCTTATGATATATTTTTTAAAATATAACCTGTGCTTTTTTTCTATGTTTGAGAAAACACCACCTCCCACCACCTGCTGATGCCCTGCCCTCCTTAACCTCTGAGCAAAGCAAATGTTCTATGAACTATAATTTTTTAACCTTGCTTAAATACAGCATCACTTAATAAAAATTATCCATCACTCATCTTTTCCATCATTCAAAATAGGATTTTCACTTCCCATTGACGTTTTCTTATTTTACTTTGCATGTAGATTCTGCTTAATATACCATTCCCTTGGGTTTATAAAAAGGGATGCTAGATTTTCCTTTCTCTCTGATTTGTTACTAGCCTCAGAGGGGTATTGACAATGATTCTAATTCTTTTGAACCCTCTCTCAGTGTACCCTGCTAAATGCCAATGATACCTTCCTGCCTTCAGGAGACTATTTTCCTGCTGCCTCACTTCTGATATTCTTAATCTCTGAATTATGGTGCCATGTAAAAAATATGTTGTGGTATTGGTCATACTTTTTATTCATTTTGGTTCTCTTGATTATTTTTGCCATTATCACTAGAAACAATGTCCATGCAAGTAGGAAAGAGATACGTGGAGTAGTAACATTTTAACTTAACACCACCAGACAGTATTTTCAAAGCTAAAATCAACAGAATTGATGCCAAGAAGAATTAACATGTAGCTCAATATTATCGTCCATGGGAAGAAAGCCAAGAGACTGATGTGCCTTGCCAAAACTCTGTAACCTTTTAATGTGAGCACTGTCTTTCAGTATTGTTATTTTTACAGGGAAAAATAATCACAAACTCACTTTTTATAAAAAATTGTCTATTGTGCGATAAGGAATTAAAAGAAAAAAAGAGCTATATTGTAGTCTTATACTGAATATTACTTTTCCACATTATTTAAAAACAGTTTTCCAAATACTGTACTTTTTGCAGTATGTTTAGCAATAAATTGGGCACATAAATAGATTTGCTAGGTTAAGATGTATCATAAAAGGTGAAACCAGTGTTGTGTTGGACCCAGCTTAAACTGGTTTGCAAGTGACAACTCTCCATATCTCTCCCAACTTCAAGATTCATGACAATATACGGTAGATTAAAACTGGCCATTATGGTAGTATTGCTAACACAAAATTGACAAAAGCTATATTAGGGCTTTGTAAATTATTTTTTTCTGAAGAGCTGGTTTACTGCAACACAGCTGTTTACAACCAAAGATATAAACATAAAATCGTAGGTTATTATTAAACCTCAGATGTTAGATCTTCTGTTCAAAATGCTCACCTCTTACATAAGCTTAAGGAAGTCTACACAGAAGTATCAGATTGTGAGTTCAATGCAGATATCAATTAGTGCTTAATATTACTTATTCTAGCCATTCCTACTCAAATCATTACTAAGTAAAAAAAAGGTAGTAAAAGAAGTATTAGGGTTGACTATACGGGTATGCAGAGGCTCTATTCTCTACTTGTAATAGAAATCTAACAAGAACAAGAGACTTGAAGAACTACTCTAATATTATCTTTTCCCATTTTTATTCTTTTAAAATATTTTGATTTGATTTGAAAGATTATTTCTCAGTGATCATACCTTACAGTATTTTTCAATCTTTAGAATATAGCGTGTATTTTCAAAGACAGATTGCCAGGTGTGTAAAAATTATTTAATCACAACTTATTAAAACACCACCTAATTCGGGTTAACATTCTGTATCTCAAAGTTTAAATCCATGCCTATAAAATCTAATGGTTTATTTAGTTCATGTTATAAAATCCATGTTATAAAATATGGTTCTATGTTCTTTCCTCCATGGCACGTTTAAGGTTTGAAACTACATATTTGTGTAATTTTTAATCAATATTTTTTTTTCTCACAGGGTAGGGGCTAATTCTGTTTTTCTTACTATTATATCTCGAGGGATAACACATTTCTGACAAACAATAAATAATTTTTGAAAGAACAAATGAATGGACAGAAAAATAAACAAAATATTTTTTAATATGGTCTAAGTATTCTTTTCAATTCTTTCTCCAGAATAATTTTCTCTAAATAGATCAATTTGATGATCACAAGATACTTTTTACTTTACAATCTATATACCTTTAATCTTTTTCTTGTCTCTACTTGGAGTGCTAACCCTAGATTACTGGGTGAATGCCATGTATTTTTAATTATTAGTTCTTTGATAATTTCCTTGTTAAAGTAGGCCAAAGAAAAACTCATTCTTCTATCATTTGTTTAGTTGGATCTGGTTGCAAAACATTAAGAATAATAAATAAGGTTAAATTAAGCTAAAGGTATTCAATAACACAAAAATTGAATCATGTATATTGATTGGAGGGTATATTACCTTTTGCATGTGTCTTTGCCTATTTTAATTTACATCCTAAAAAGTGGATTGAGTTACCATGTCCTTCTATTTTCCAGGGTTTTGTTTGTTTGTTTGTTTGTTTGTTTGTTTTTTAGTGTTTTAGCTACTTTAATTATTGTTGATCACTGACCTGAAGCAAAGAAGCAATTTTCTTGTAAACGTACTAATTACCAACTAAGTGCTTGGTATTTGGGGCATAGAAAGCAAGGAAGAAGAGCAAGAGTTACAATGCTAATAATGAGTGCTTAAATTTGTAGCATTTCTACTTTCAGAGATCAGATATCATTTTTCAATGTGAATTTCATGAACAATCTTTATTTACTTTAAATATTCTACCAAAAAAATAGCATTACAGTGCCTTGTTATCCTGAGTCACATTTTTAAATGTGTCACATTGTTAAGACAATGTAGGATAAATAGAATATTTAAATTCCACTCTATTATTGGTTATCATGGGTGCTATTGTTAAAGAGAAAAAAAAAAAGACAGGGAAATCAGAGATTTATGATCATGCTATGTAAAAGTTCTCCAAGTATTTTAGTCTAACACTATAGAATTTCATCAGACTTTATTATTATATTATTCTAACCAATATGAACATACAGTCTGAAAAAAAATTAAAGTTTTCATTGAATGCATACTTAGAATATACAAAAGGAGATGAAGATGAATTAGATAGCTTTAACATACAAAAAAACAATTTATTTAAAATTAAAAGACACTTTGGCAGCCATCTAATCCTAACCAAAATAAAATAATTATAATAACCAAAATTATATTTAAAATATAAATATAAATGTATTACTATGTTCTATGATTATTAGTTACTGTTACATTTTAAAATGTTATTCCATCTTATATGCTGTCTCACCTTTTTCTAGAAATGTATTTTCATTTCAAACTTGCTCTGCTTAGCTCTTTAGTCTTATAACAACAACAGCAAAAATTTCTTAGCTCTTAAGAGATGTCATGTTTGTATTCTTAAAGTCTAATCATCCAAGAACACCAGGAATAAGGTTCTAGTGTGATCTAGTCTGATCATATCAGACTTTTTGATATGATGCAACGAAGAAAGGTGCTTCACAGAAACTGAGGAATGCTGCTTCCCAAGAGTTGTAGGAAGTGTCTTTTGCAAGGCCTGGATTTGTGCTGATGGATAACAGGGAGGGTCTGAGGGAAACAGACTGAATTCTGTTTCTAAGGTGGAAGTAGGGAGGGTAATCACCAAAGACAGGGTGATGTCATGAGGTATGAGCAGCATAGCCATTGGGTAGCTGTAGTAATGAATAAAAAAAGCAGAGTGGTTCTGGGGCATTTTGGTAAGAATGAAACTGTTACTCAAAAAGGGGGTTCATATGGCATGTCACAACTATTAGAGGACCTGGGAAGAAACAAGGTTTCTTTTTAACTTTGTTTCTGGCTTTATTTTTTTCTACCCTCCCAGACTGATTTTCAAGGTAGGTCTACTCTCTTTCTTCTTCACTCCAAGATGATTTTTATTTATTTATTTTTTTGTACTTGAAAGTTTTATTTTCTTTTATTACCATAAATGAGTGATACTCCTAGTCTGTTTAGGCTGCCATAACAAAAAATACTATAAACTGAGTGGCTTATGAAGAACAGAAATTTATTTTTCACAGTTCTGGAGACTGAGAAGTCCAAGATTAAGGTGCTAACAGATTTAGTGTCTGGTGAGAGCACACTGCCTAGACAGCTGTCTTTCTGCCTTAGAAGGGACAGAAGGGGCAAGATTGCTTTCCAGGGTTCCAACCTCATTACCTATTCACCTCCAAAAGGCCCCAACTCCCAATACTATTACCTCAGGGGTTAGGATTTCAGCATATGAATTTTGAGGGAAAGGGAGGGCATAAACATTCAGATCATAGCATATTACTATATAAATTTCAGTAATTTTAAGCCATGATTTTTTTTTTCTTTAAAGACAATTTCCTCACTATATTACAGTTTCTGAGGGATCAGAAATCTGGGTATGGGTCAACTGGGTCATCTGCTCAATCTCACAAATCTGCACTCAAAGTATTGTTCAGGATGTGATCTCATTTGAAGGCATGACTGGGTAACTGGGGAATAATCTGCTTCTAAGTTCATTCAAATTGTTGGCAGAATTGATTTCCTTATGGCTGTGGACTCAGCATTTTTTCTGGCTGTAGGTGGAGGCTATAATCTGATCAAAGAAGCCACCTAAAGTTCTTAAAGGCTGCCTACAGTTTGTTGACATATGGCCGTCTCCAAAATAGTCACTTACTTACTTCATTAAGCCTGCAAGGTGAATCTCTAGCTCTTGGCCATATAATGTAACTTAATCATGATAGCAATTATAGCACTGCTTTTGCCATATTCTGTTAGAAGCAAGAGGCAGGTCCTATTTGCACTCAGTGGGAAGGAAATACAGAAAGTCATAAAAACCAGTAAGTGAAAATAATTGGAGATTAACCTACAATGACTAATGTCTCCACAATGACTAATGTCATATTTTATAGTCTGAAACAAAACTCAATATGAACAATGTCAGTACTGCTCAATAACATCCATATTTTTGGTTCATCTACATTCTTTATTCATTTTATATGATTTTTTTCTATAGACATCAAACACCTGAAGGCAAGCTATTTTAATGCATTCAATTTTATTTGAAATCTATTAAAACTATTGACTTTCACTTTGCATCCATATTTTTATATAAAAGTCCATGGTGCTACCAGGGAATACCAAACAGTGCTTCAAGAACATGATTGTAATTTCCATAACCTGTTACACTGATACTGATTTTCTTTTGCGTTCCATCTCATCCATTACCTAAAGAATGTATTTATTTTGTAATTTCATGATATTAAAAAAAATGTTCAGGTATACATCTACCCATCATCCATCTCTCAGCTGAAATACTGTGTTAAAAATCTTTTTGTGTTACTTTGTTGTTGGAAATATGTTTAAAAGCTATATTGGACTGTAATTTTTAGTCTTAGAAAAGTCCCTGAGGAAATGATAGTGAGGGCGCCTGGGTGGCTCAGTCGTTAAGCGTCTGCCTTCGGCTCAGGTCATGATCCCAGGGTTCTGGGATCGAGTCCCACATCGGGCTCCCTGCTCGGCAGGAAGCCTGCTTCTCCCTCTCCCACTCCCCTGCTTGTGTTCCTGCTCTCGCTATCTCTCTCTCTGTCAAATAAATAAATAAAATCTTTAAAAAAAAAAAAAAAAGGAAATGATAGTGATATAGGCTATTTTTAGATAGCTAAAAAATGGCTGATTTTGAAGAAACTATTTTAAAAAATGGGTAACTCTTTTTTTTTTTTTTTAAGATTTTATTTATTTATTTGAGACAGAGAGAATGAGAGAGAGAGAGAGAGCACATGAGATGGGGGAGGGTCAGAGGGAGAAGCAGGCTCCCTGCCGAGCAGGGAGCCCAATGCGGGACTCCAGGATCATGACCTGAGCCGAAGGCAGTCGCTTAACCAACTGAGCCACCCAGGCGCCCCAAAAAAATGGGTAACTCTTGACAGGTAATTACAACTTTTCAACACCTAATTAGGAATGTTGTCACAGAGGTATCCTTTCTTTTCTTCAGCCACACAAAGTATCTCTTTCATTATAGTGTCCTGTGTACAGTCAATACTATAGGTTCAACAAATGGTTGTTCAAAAAAATATCAGCATAAACAAATTTGTGTGAACCCACAGTGATACATGTGTTCCTTGACTAATTCAGAGATCTTGGTTTTTACCTAAAAAATGTATTTGAAATGTAATTGTTTTTCTCTTAAGGAATATTACTCCAAGAAGAAATTACAAAAACAAATTAAGAGAAAGTTGCATTTTTTTGTTGTATATTTTAAAATAAAGCAATCATTTTATCAAGATGAGCTCATCAGAATTTTAAGAGAATTACTGGCTTTGTGTATCCATCCCTAGTTGTTCAAAGGAGTTTCTTCAGGAGTTAGAGATTAAAGACACTTTGTGGATTCTTAACCCATTTCCAGCACCATTTGAACCAAAGGAGATCCACTTTTATGTTCTTTCAATCTATGATTATCGATTGATCGATATGGTTAGTTCCTCAAAACAAATATCAGTTCTTCTTAAACTTACTTAGAGTTTTGAATCTGTTCTAATCGGTATACTGATGTTTATTTAATAGAAATTGGACGAGCTGTTCTAAAAGTTATATGAAAATACAAAGGGTCAAAATAGCATAGAAAATTTTTAAAAAGAAAAAGATCGAGAACCTATTCTATTGCATGTCAAGATTTATTTTAAAGGTACAGTGATTAAGAAAGTAGAATTTGGGTACAAAGTGAAACAAATAGGTAAATACAAAATGGAGAAAAAGACACATATTTATAATCAGTTGATTTATAACAGAGTGGTATTTTGGAGCGATATGATGCTTTCAATAAATGATGCTGGCTCAATTGGCTATCCATATTGAAAATGTGAAACTTAATCACTTCTTTTATACCACACACAAAAATTGTGTTCCTGGGGGATTACAGTCATAAATGTGCAACGCTTCTAGGAAAAAATAGAATATCCGCTTGAATTTGAAGTAGATAATTTCTTAAACAAGGGAGAGTAAAGTAAAATACAGGAAATATTGATAATCAGATTATAATCAAATTAAGAACTCTGCTAATAGAGGGGTGACAGGCACTCCCATATTGTTGGGGTTAATGCAGAGCATGAAATCGGCCATAATACCTGGCTTGCCAAAATGTAACACGGAGGCCGCTGAGGGCAGGGAGGGTTTCAGAGAAGGGCGTGGGCCTTTGGAATGCCCGAGCCTTCGTGACCACTCTGCCCTTGGAATGCTGTAGGGAGTTACCTTCCCCAAAGCTCTCTTAGCCCAGCTGCCCTGTGATCTAAGAGCTGTATGCATTGTCCCTTAGGCTATGTTTGGTAGAACATGCAGATTAGCATATCTTATCTTTTCCATAAATCCTCTCAGTTTCAGTAAGACCCTTTGTCACACATCACATGCTTGAAAAACAGTGAGAAGGATATCCTGAAGGACCAATAAAAGCAGGAGCAAAGAAGAGCAAAGGGTCCTCGTCTCTGAGTGTTGACCCCCTTGCCTTCTCTCTTTCACGGGGAAGTTTGGAGTTATCTTTTATCTGTCCTTAGAGAGATTGCTGGCCATTGCCGGCACAATATGTTGGAAATTGATGGGTACATTTCAAAACTTCTCTTAAAATCTTAAATTTCTAGGAATCAATCATAAGAAAGTCATTAAGAATGTAAAATACTTTCAATGTATTTGCACATCATTATTTGCATTGACAAAATGTTGGAAACAATGAAACTCTCAAATTTAAAATAATGTTTAATATTAAATGTATACAATGGAATATAATATAGCCATTGTACGGGCCATTTAAAGAATTTTTCCATTAAACATTAAACATTCAATTTATAGAAACTTAAAATGTAGAATACAATGTAACATGAATTGAAAAACAAAACAGGCCAAAGTGTTTTTACACTTAAGAATCTATTTTTTAAGATTATCTATAAAGACTAAAATTTAACAATATTGTAAACGTGAGGTTAAAGAATATATCTATGTAGTTATACACTTGAGAACTAAAGGAACAAATGATTATTGATATATTGATCATATCTCTAACTATGAACCCACTGGATGAAATGATTTTCTCTGATTTATATCAGTATCCTAGAATTTAGAGAGAGAGCAGTCCTTATAAAATTGGGCTTCTAAATCTTTTATTTCTTTGTGGGATAAAGAGACGGAGAATGGATGGAAGATAAGAAATTAGAAGGGTCTACTAATTAAAGATCTTCAAAAACAAAATGTGTATTCCCAAGGAGCAGTTAAAGGGAGATAAAGCCCAAACACTAAGAGGCCAATTTATTAAATGCAAGAAGTCAAAGTTTACCGTAAGAAAATGAAGACTTCCTAAATTAAAAAAAAAGACTCCCTACTCTTCTGGTCTGCCTCTTTGCCTTATTTTTATTTTTCCACCTGTATTTCACGTTACAAAATACAGAACTGATAAATTCAGAAAGCTCAGTGGCATTCCCTTAACAGCTTCTGGCTAATGGAAAAGACTCTATAGAGTCCTTCCAAGGAATTCCTAATCCTCCGAGTTACTGACCTATCTAAATTGAAGATTGTATATCCACTGCATGAGAGTTGCTTACAAACTGAGTAAGCAACCTATTATATATATTGTTATATATATTATTGAAGCAGCATTGATAAAAACTGCAAGAAACAACCAATGACCTTCCATATGCAGTCTTCTCATTCAACCAAGATCCTGTGACATTTCACCCACTACATTTTATAAGAATAGCTTTTCTTGGTGGACATCTACATATCAATTTGAGGCCACAATTCAAGGAAAGTTACTTAGAATGAGGTCAGTAGGAATTGCTTTATAGGATGGAGATTGGAGACAGTGGTCCTTTTTTGCAAAGGACAAAACTCTCTGTCCTTGTCTACTATTTTGAAAACCCTATAGCCAATCTGGTTTGAATTACCATTGTGCTTTAATTTCAGTGAATCAAAATCATATGAGCCAAATGTAGAAATTGTTAGAAGTGGAAATCAATTGAATGAAGGTGGTCCTGGGTCAGGTTGTTTAATTGGTTCTTTCTGTCAGGAGGAAGAGATGTGGGAAAAGAGAGGATTTTCCCCTAGAGGTAAAGAAGACAGCACAAGGATCACATTTTCTTGCACTGTGTATGCCCAGTGTTCTCTATGCTATGCTGAATATTCCCATCTCCCATGTACACATATCGGCCAAGTCCAATTTTAAGTCCTATATATCAGAATAAATGAGGACAAGCCTGCGTGAAAGAGGATAGTAGGTCAGAAAGTCCCACAAATTACTTGTAAATTTAGTGGAAACACTTGTCTAGTTAAATAAGAGGAAGAAATGGACATAGTTACAGTGCATAGTTTCTACAGACATACTCCAAGTAGGGTTCCTGAGAATAAAGCCAATAGGATACTATATATAATATTTGTCATCTAATTTGGGTGTATTCAGAGAAATGGCTTTATCTTGGTTCTATAGTTGTTAAATAAAAATAAACATTGGACTGGAAGCTAAGCATGTCTTTTCTAGACTAACAGGGTATTAGGTATAAAATTGGAAAATTTATCTAATGTATTCTAATGCTAAATAAGACACTAAAATGAGAGAGTGAGCCTCAATAATCTTTGATTTTTTTTTTTTAGATCTAACATTCTGAATTGTTCCGCATTGATCTTTAGATTTGAAATCATTTTTTCTAGTCAACACCGTACTCCCTGGATTATGGAAAACATGCATATTTGCATATTGAAATACTAGTGTTTATTAGATGTATATATATAAAAAAAGAATAAAACACGCTCTTTGAAAAGGAAGTTATCACTCTTCCCTCACAGGTATGGTGCTGTGGAATTCTTTACTGGCTCCTCTAGTCAGGACAGGTCTTGAAGAAATAGTTGTCTCTTTCAAGTAAGTAGTTCAAAAAAAGGAAAGTGGAGCTGTAGCTCCCAGAGAAGTGGGTAGGGCAGACATCATTCAAATTGATGCTAATTCCTTTAGAACGACCCATTGAAGTGCTAATGAGGCAGGCTCACTGCCTCTGGTCTGAAAGTTCTGAACTTTGCTTCCTCCCTCCGTACTCTACTATCTCTACAGTGCAAAATGAAAGTTACAGCTGTGGACATTCTGCTGAACAGTAGGCCTTTTTCACAAGACAACTGACTACAGGAAATTATAACAAAAGGGGAAAAAAACTTTCTAAAGTGCACAGTGCTCTTTTACTTATTTTAATGACAAAGATCAGTGACCATCTTCCAGGAAAGCCTCCCAGACAAGCCACAGCTATAATTACTTGGGTGTAATTAATGTCCCAAGAATTAAAATTCCATATTGATGCAAGCATTTTGTTGTCCTCAAGGGTCGCTTTTGAATGTAGATAAGTCCATTTCAGAAATTTAAGCAATTAGCATTCAATTTATGAAAGCTTCAGTCTCAAAACTTGACCTCCACCTTAGGCTTTTAAATTCAGCTTGCAAATCTTAGTAGACTGCATGAACCCGGCAAATTTTAACAAACTTCAAGTAATTTTGTTCTTCTCTACAAATTCAGAAACTTTTAAGCAAAATTTACATATTTAACATATTTGGTTTATTCCATACAATTCAATATTCAGATTTAAACTTCTGAGTACTTAAATGATTCTTATGAATATAAATAAATGATATTTACAAATACAGTGAACCTAAACGTCTCTTTCATGCTGTAGCACCATGCACACATTTAATATGATTTTCAGATACAGTATCATGTTAAGTCAGTTACCCACATTTTTTAAATTTGAGTAAATTAAAGGTAGTTATTCTAAAAAGCCAAATTCTCTTAAAAAGACAGGAGGATGTCATTGCACTTTTGTTCTCTGGCTTCTGCTTCTTTATTTGTCATGTACATATTGGCCTCTCTTTGCTTATTTTTTATACTTACTAATTTCTCAAAGATCATTTTGATTTGAAAAAAAATGTGTGATTTCTCCACCTTTTAATCCTCTATCTTTGATAAGACATTCTCTGTAGTTCTTGCTCTGTATTCCGAATAGTTTACACTTTTTAACTGATTTTTCTCCCTCACCTCTGTCTGTTTTGACCTGTCTGCCCCCTTTTCCTATGTTCCTTTGGTCCAATAATCTCATGTTTGCTTTTAATAATTTTAATGCAAGTGATTATTTTATTTTTTAAAGTTCTTTAAAATCACTTTAAAATACTAGTTTACAGTTGTTATCTGTTTTGGGCATATATCTTTTCTTGTAATTTTGTTGTATGTAAAACAATTATTCTGCTTATTGTCCTTTTTCTTTTTATAGATATATGAGATTTGACTTCAATCCTTTTCTCTATCTATCTTATATTTAGGTGAGGTATATTTTCCTACATTCTTATTAGGAGGTGTTTCCTGTATTACTGGGGTAGGAATTTTGAGCCAGGATGTTTTTCAAGCTACACAGCTCTAGGGTTCCCTCTTCTGTTCCTATTACAAGCGTTAAAACATTTGGATTTAATTCTTTATGATGTATGACTCTTATTTTTCCTTTCTCAACTTTTGTCCAGAACTTCTTCTTTTTTCTTTTTTTTGTCCCTAGATTTCCATTCAATTAGATCACAGGTTTCATACTGTTGAAGGGACTTACCATGGAAAAAAAATTTCAGGTTGTAAATTTCCAGTTTATAGGGTCAAAACCATCTCCAAACTGACTGAAAGTCCAGTGATCTTGCATTCAGCAGTAAATTGGAGACTGTAAAGCCTATACCTACTTTTGACTATTCTCAAACCAGGTCATTAAACTTTCTATTGAAGACCTCTTCATTTGAAGGTACTATCTATTGGCTCTTTTTCTGGATTCTCCAGTTCTCAAGGAAATGAGAAGTTCCTTGCCTTATCTTTTTCTTTGGCACATTTGCTTTTATGCATCAAATCTTCATGGTTATGCTAATTTGACCCATTCTATTTCTCTTTTATAATTCATAGCAATATGTTTTTTACTAGTTTTGTTGACATTTTCCCTAGTTTTTTTTTTTTTCTTTCTATTTTTTAGTGGAAGAGATTCAAGGAATTAGATTATAAAACAAAAGAAAACATAACCAAACACACCATTGCAGAAATCTTGCTTTCTTGTTCTTTTGTTGTTTAAATACTCCTCATCTACCCATTTACAGTTTAGTATTTGTGGTACATTTTGTATGATTTTATTTTATCTTGAGGAGTGCCAACTTTATTACCAAAGAATAATTTTTTAAGATAAAATTTTATTTTTTTCTTCTTAAAATTATAAAATTATCTTATACTCATTTTTTCATGTGTATCATCCTCTCTCAAGTATTTTGCAAACTCCTTGCTTTTGCCTCACTTTTTTTGGCCCAGTGTAACTCTGCTCTGTATGCTTTCATAATCCATTAGTAAGACTAACTTAGGGTTTGATATTTAAGTGATAAAATTTATTCAGTAAAATTAAGATATAAATGATTTTGTGGTGGTTTATCCAGGGTAGCTGAGGTAGTGTAAAGTGATTTATGTAACTGAGTATTAACTATTAAAACAAATACTTTGTTTGGTTTGGTTTTTTAGTGTGTCATTACTTTTTCAAAAATCACTTAAAATAATATATTGTAAACTTCTTCCATTTTTTTTTATTACTACTAATATTACTAATACTACTTGCAGGTAAATGTCCTTTCATGAATTCAAACCAGTTAAAGGCACCATGCAATACAGAGTCTAAAATGGAGTTCAAAGCCTGAAGGTATCTTTTTAATTGTTAGCTCTCTGCTCACTGGCATTTATTTGTGTACATTGATAAATGGATAATGGGTGAAGGGAAGAGGTCCACAATAGTTTGTGAAAAGAGCCAAAAGTATGGGCGGGAATGGCTGTATATGTACATACGTATTTTTAAAACTTGTTTTTTGTCCCTTTGTCGTTTCTTTTTTTCCACTCAATTTATGTTTAGTTTTTTGTGTTTTTCAATAACATTAAAAATTTCTAACTATTTTTAATATAAGCATTTAAAACCATAAATTTCTAAGTATAGATTTATTATCCTCCCACAAATTTTGACATGTTATGTTTCGTTTTCATTTGGTACAGAATATTTTAAAATTCATCTTGTGTTTTTTTTTTCTTATGGTTGAGTTTAATTATATTATTAAATTTCAAATATTTGAAGTTTTTATAGTACCCTTCTGTTATTGATCTCTAATTAAATTTAGCTATGATCAGATAATATATTATGTATAAGTTCAGTCTGTGTAACTGGATAAAATTTATTTCAGGATGTGGTAATCATAATCAATGTCCCTATGAACTTGAATAGAATATACATTATTTTGTTGTTGGATACAGTGTTTTACAAATGTAAATTTGGTTCCATTGTTTGATAGTATTCAAATGTTCTATAGTTTTGCTGTTTTTCTTAAGTCTACTTCTCACACCAATTACTAAGAGAAAGATATTGAAATTTCCAACTGCTTCTAGATTTATTTTTCATTTCTGTTTATTTTTTCTTGTATATTGAAGCTTTACAAGAGTATCCTTCTATTTCTCTCATCATCTTTACAAGAGTATCCTTCCATTTCTCTCATCAACTGAGGTATATTGATCTATTTTCTTAATACATATATTTGAAATCCACAAAGCCCTGATAATACTTTGCTTGAATCAAACAACTATCTTTTAAAGATTTCTTTACATAATAAAAATTATATTTACTAGCATAGTTTTATCTGCCTATTCCATTATCTGTCATTTCTGTATTTGAGTCTATCCAGAGGTTTTTTTTTGTATGTTTGTTTTTTTACTGGTTATGGGTCATATCGTGCTACTTCTTCATTTGCTGTTGTTTTTTGATACAAAATGTAATTTCCTATTGTGTGATAAATTTTGTTGTTTTTTCAAAGACTGTTAAAATAATTTTTTCTATAGCTTATAAGAATGTGTTATATATGTAGCAAGTTTTCCACTCTCTGTCTAAATGGATTTTAAGCAATTCCCAGTCCTTTCTGACTTCTGAGAATTGTTTGTCTTATAGGCCTCTAATATTTTTCTGGGAGATTCTTATCATTTTCAAAGATATTCAGCCTATGCATGTGCAGATTGGTATATACAAGCTCAAGAGGTGACCATATTAAAATTTCTGGAACACTTTCTCCACATAGCTCCCTCCTCTCTGGAATTGTACCTTCAGGCTCCTTGAACTCAAGTCTTCTTCTCCTCAACTCAGGGAGCATACCATGTTCTTCCCTGCACCACATGCTGAAAACTGCCTCCACACAGGAAGTCTGGGCAACAGTAGAGTTTACCTCCTTATTTTAAAGATTACTGTTCTTTACTGGCCATTGCCTGATATCTGCACATTGTTTTTTCATATATTGCTCATTATTTTAAGTGTTTATGTCAGAAAAGTAATTCCAGACTCTGATATTCTCTCAAGAACACAAGAGGAACACATACCCTCCCCAGTGTCCAACACCCAGTCACCCCATCCCACCCCCCGAATTGTGCAAGACTGTTGAATCTCAGATCTGTACCTCTGAAACAAATAATGCAATATATGTTAAGAAAGAAAAAAAGAAGAAGAAGAATGTAGCAGGAGGGGAAGAAGGAAGGGGGGGAAATCGGAGGGGGAGAAGAACCATGAGAGACGATGGACTCTGAAAAACAAACTGAGGGTTCTAGAGGGGAGGGGGGTGGGAGGATGGGTTAGCCTGGTGATGGGTATTGAGGAGGGCACGTTCTGCATGGAGCACTGGGTGTTATGCACAAACAATGAATCATGGAACACTATATCTAAAACTAATGATGTAATGTATGGGGATTAACATAACAATAAAAAATTAAAAAAAAAAAAGAACACAAGAGGAAGTGTTGTACCTCATTTTAAAATAGTTTTTACTTTTACACAATTTTTTATAAGACTCAAATATGACAACTCCCTACCTGAAATGCTTAAATGGCTATGTAATACCTGTACAAAGACTCTAAATTAGTTGAGTTTAAAATTCCATTCAAGATCTGATCCATGTTTACCTCTGTAAGCTTTCTAGCTAACTATATCTTAATTGAAAATAATGCCCTAAATGGAATAATGTGGGGTTTCTCAAACAAATTTTGGAATTTTCCGCCAATTTTAACTTCATTTATTTTGTATCATTCATCATTTTCTCAAAAATTCCTTCAGATTTCCCTTTCTTAACATATACAGTCCTCTACAAGATACAAATTTAATATATACATCAAGTATTCAATGTTCACAATATTGGACTTACCTTAACCATGCAATATAGTGAGAGACATATCTTTGTCATTTATCTCTCTATTGCCAAGTTCCTTACACGGTATCTTGTAAATAACCACCTTATTCCTTCCATTTAACTTTACAAATGTTTTCAGTCAGATAGTAGAAACATAAAAGAGAGGCTGATTCAAATTTTAGAAACTGACAATTTTCAGAGTTAAAATTGATTAATTCTTATAGGATTTCTAATTATCTACTGTAAAAAAGTGACTGCATAAATTGGATTAAACAAGAATAATTTTATAATTTCTCATGATTCCGTGGGTTGTAGTCAACTAAGGGGCTGACTTGTCTGGAATACACAAAATGGCTCATTCACATGAATGGTAGTTGGTCGAATCAGCTGGGTGCAATAAGATAGGACTGGCAAATGAAATACCGCTGTTCTTAACCACTTGGTGTCTGTACGTGGTTAGAGCTTCTCACAGAGTGCTGGCTTAATTCTAAAAGGCATAAGATGAAAACTGGTAGTCCTTTTAAGTCTGGGTATGAAAGTCCCTTAATGTTACCTGTGACATATTCCACTGTCAAGGCCAGTCACAAGTCCTGCCCAGCTTCAGGGCAGAGGAAATAACCTCCACCTCTTGATATGAGAAACGGTGCGTATGCATACAGAAAGAAGGAATTGTTGAGGGACACTGCTTGAGACCAGCTTCTCTAGACAAGAAGAAACTGTATTCTTGAGGTCTCCTGATATCCCTCTTACAATGTAATTTTCTTTTTTTGGCAATGGGCTTGGAATGCAGGAAGACCCAGGACTAGGAATGTTGATAGTGTGTATCAGTCTTTACTCTGGTTGTGAAGTGGCAGCCATATCATCTCATCTTACCTATTTGAAACATTTATATCTCTTTCTTGGGGAAAAAAATCTGGTTGAGCTTTATATTCTCAGATGTTATTGCAGATCTCTATCTGTGAAATGATTCCCCCCCCCCCATTATTTCCTGTTAACCATCCTTGGCTCAAAACTTACAGTTTTTAAGAATATTATTTTCCATTCTTTATCACAAGAAAGAACTTTACCAAAAGATAGCAGAATGAACTAATGCTAAAATAAACAGTTTCAAAAGTATATTTGACATGTTGTGGCAAAACTAAAAATATTGTTTTTTAAATTTGTGATTTAATCTTTCCTAACATCTCCAGGAATGAACTATAATAGAGAAGTATTTGTATTTTGCTTCTAAAAACAAAATCAATGCAATTGGAAATATTAAATAACTGTAAACATATTTCACTCTACTAATTAGGAAAAATGTGATAAAACAAATATAAATAGAACAAATTATTTCTCATAACTATAAAAAAATCTCAGACATCTAACAATGTTAGTCTTAGGCATAAAATAATATTTAAATATAGTGGGGAAAATCAATTATTTCACTCATATTGTCAGGGATAATACCAAAAGATATGTTTTTACATACCTTTACCTTGTTGTTTAATTTCTCAATATCTATCTCATATATATATATATATATATATATACACACACATATATATGTTATTACAGATATATGCCATCTTAGACTTTGGAATATAATCATATCATCAAATTAAACTTTTATTGAGATAGTAGAGATCATTTTACTTCTTATATCTAACTATTCTGTAATAAGAATTATTTAGAAATTTGCTTCCCTAAATTGATGGTTTTATCTTGAACTCTTAGGAAATATTCAAATCAGGCCTTGTAGATACAGACACAACTTGATATCAGGTAGAATGTCTTCTAGCCAGGTTACCAAAAAAGTAAACTAAATATGGCCTTAAAATTATATAAATTTATTATCTCACATAAATGAAAATATGAATCAGGAAAGCTAGTAGGGCTTCTAATTCTGTGCCAATGGCATCTTAAGTACAGAGTTTCCTTCCATGTTTCCATTGTTTGGTCCACAGCATGTTTGGTTTTGCCCTGTAATTTAGCTCCCATTGTAGACACAATACTAACTTTCATAATTCCTAGCATCCCATCTAGATGTGTAACATAAAACTGAAAAAATGGGATATCTATCTTCCAAATAATTCTTTTTAAGAGCAAGGACATTCTTTTCAGTTATCCTACAGAAGACTTTTCTTCATTGAGCCAAACTGGGTCAAATTATGATTCCAAGAATAAACACTGTTGTCTTTGACTTAGGCTGTTCCAATTTATTCCACATCCGCAGGCAGTCACTGTTATATGGCATGCAAATTATATTTGTGTGTAGGTTAATGTGTGTGTGTGTGTGTGTGTGTGTGTGTGTGTGTGTTTTACGTCTAGGGGTTTGTCAGATACTGTAATCTGAAATAATTATTCAATATGAGGATAATATTCCATAATTTAGCTATATTTATCACTGAACAGCCCCAGAGATGTTGCTAATTAATGAAATAAAAGTTCAAAATAATTTTCTATGCAATAAATTGATAGCTTGTTAATTAGCAAAATCAATATTATGAATGGAAATAATTGGTTAAATTAGTGAATTACTGAAAGTGTGTGGATCAGCTCAAATTTTGTAGAAACACTTGCTGCATTTGCATGGATAGGGTGTAAGAATTTATAGTAAGCCCTTCAGTTTTAACCATTCAGAATGGTATCCAAGGTTTCTCTGGGAATATTCTTGTGTTTAGACACAGGATATAGATGACAGTGGATACCTGGTGACTTTTATAAAATTAACTCAACTCAGCCTCTACAGTAGTGTCATGCTGCCTTGAGAAAATCTTTGTGAAAGGGGAGTTTAAAGAGTGATGTGCTTTGGCTAGTGTGTACCCACTTGCAAGTGCCGATGGTTAGCATCTCTTCCCAGTGCCATTTTCAAACACATAATATTGATTGCTTAAAATTGGCCAGGATAAGAATATTTGCATCATGGAAATCAGCAAATGCTAGATATCAATTTTTGTTTTTAATAAATATTTATTTATTTATTTATTTATTTATTTATTTAGTTGGCTTATCAGTACACCACTGGTTTGTTTTTTTTTTTTTTTAAAGATTTTGTTTATTTATTTGACAGAGAAAGACACAGTGAGAGCAGGAACACAAGCAGGGGGAGTGGGAGAAGGAGAAGCAGGCTTCCCGCGGAGCGGGGAGCCCGATGCGGTGCTCGATCCCAGGACCCCGGGATCATGACCTGAGCTGAAGGCAGACGCTTAACGACTGAGCCACCCAGGCGCCCCTGTACACCACTGGTTTAAAGCAACTAATATCAGGTGTCAGGATTGAATGAAGTTACACAACATATTAAATGATCAGTGTACTGACATGACTGATTATCAATATATCTTCTATGAGTAGTGAAAGAATTTGGTCTGAGACTGGCTTTCACATCTTCAAGGCTGCAAAAAGAGAAATATAGTCCTTTACATCCTGTAAATATTAATTGCTTCTCTTTGTGCAAAAGCAAAGCAAAGCAAAACAAATACATAAAGTGAAAAAATTCTAGTAATTGTGAACTAAACTGAACTGTCTTAGAAATTCATAAACCATCTAGGAGTGGATACCTAAAATAAGTTGAGTTCTATTAGTAAGAAAAAAAGAACATGTCTTGGGTAGGCAACCAAAAGCTTTTCCTAAAATACCAAATGTTAGTAAAATTTCTCTTCTGCATATATTATTATCAGCCAGATATTTCTGAATAATAAACACATCAGTGCTTATTTATTATTATTAGGCAATATATAGGTTGGCTAGGGGGTTGGCTAACCCATGCTGGGTTTGGCAGGGCCTTTTTGCTCAAGGTGAAGCTTCATCTGGGATCAGCTCCTTATCCTTGGCTGGGCTTCGGTTTCTATCAGATGTGCTCATTTTATGTCCCAGTCTGAAGTGTAGCAGCTAACCCAGTAATGTTACTGTTATGTGATGATAGATTTGTAAGAGGCCAAACCCTAGCAAGTAAGCATATGACAATGAACCTCCCCCTATTCAAACCAAGTTATACAGCCAGGTCCAAAGTCGAGGAGCGGGATGTCTACTTCCACCATGAAGTCAAAATACCATATGACCAAGCCCAATATTTTAAAAATATATATACTTAAAAATAAATAAATAACATTAAAAAAGAGAATTATTAGGGAAACTACACCCAAAGTTTCACAAAAATAAACCTTTACAAACCTGGCATCTATGCTTGGGATTTGTAGCAAGAGAAAACTTACTTAGAGTAATAAACAATCTTAATCAGCTGGAAGCTTCATGCCCTGAGAGAATATTCTACAAATGTGCTCAAAACACCAAAATTAAGTAATTAACTTCAAGCACGTATTAGAAGAATTCATAAAGGTGCTCGCTTCGGCAGCACATATACTAGAAGAATTCATAAAGGAGGGATGGTTTTGCCTCAACTTGAATGAACAAAATTCTTTCCTGAGCTAGAAAAGAAGTATTCTATTCCTCATGTCACCAAGCAGCATGAATTTTTTCTTTCTTTTTGTTCCCCTCCTCTCAACTCCTATAGAGGGAAGAGAAATCATAAAGGTATGGCCAGGCAGATAAGTACTCAATGTGTCTCAGAAATCTTGAGCACCCATAAGCTTATGAGGAAATTGATTAAAAAAAAAAAAAAAGGAACTCCTATACATTGCTGGTAGGAATGTAAATGGTATAGCCACTGTGGAAAACAGTATAGAGGATCCTTAAAAAATGAAAAATAGGAATACCATATGATCCAATAATTCCACTCTGGATATTTACCCAAAGAAAATGAAAACACTAATTCAAAAAATGTATTTATGCACTCTTATGTCTATTGCAGAATTATTTACAATAGTCAAGATATGGAAGCAACCTAAGTGTCCATTGATAGATGAATGGATAAGGAATATGTGTTTGTGTGTGTGTGTGTGTGCGCGCACATGATACGATTTCACTCATGTGGAATTTAAGAAAAATGAATGAACAAACAAACAAAAAGCAGAATCAGACCTACAAATATACAGAACAAACTGAAGGATAACAGAGCAGAGGAGGGAGGACAGATGGGCAAAATGGGTGAAGAGGCGTGGGAGGTACAAGCTTCTAGTTATGGAATGAATAGTCGTGGGAATAAAAGACACAGCATAAAGAATATAGTCAATGATATTATAATAGTGCTGTATGGGTAGAAATGGTAGCTACACTTATGATGAACATAGCCTAATGTACATACTTGTCAAATCACTATATTGTACACATGAAACTAATGTACATTATGTGCCAACTATAGTCAAATAAAAATTAAAAAAATATACAGGCATACTTTGTTTTATTGAACTTTGCTTTACCAAGCTTCATAGATACTCTGATTTTTACAGACTGAAACTTTGTGGGAACCTTGCATCAAGCAAGTCTATCAGCACTACTTTTACTAACAGCATTTGCTCACTTTGTGTCTTGTGTCATATTTTGGTAATTCTCACAGTACTTTTTATTATTATTATGTTTGCTATGGTGATCTTACGTCAGTGATTTTTGATGTTACTATTTTAATTGTTTTGGAGTGCCATGAGCCACACCCATATAGGATGACAAAATTAATTGATAAATGTGAGAGCTCTTACTGCTCTTCAGATGGGCCATTCCCATCTCTCTCCCTCTGCTCAGGCATCCCTATTCTTGAGATACAACAATATTGAAATTAAAGCAATTAATAACCTTACAATGGACTGTAAGGGTTCAAGTGAAAAAAAAAAAAAGAGTCACAAGTGTCTCACTTTAAATCAAAAGCTAGAAAAAAAATTTAGCTTAGTGAGGAAGTCATGTCGAAAGTTGAGATTGGCTAAAAACTAGCCCTTTTGTGCCAAACAGTTATGTTGTTGATGCAAAAAAAAAAAAAAAAAAAAAAGGTCTTGAAGGAAATTAAAAGTGCTATTCCAGTGAACACACAAATGATAATAAAAAGGAAAAGACTTGCTGCTTATATAGAGAAAGTTTTAGTGGTCTGGATAGAAGATCAAAGGAGCCACAACATTCTCTTAAATCAAAACCTAATCCAGAACAAGGCCTTAACTCAATTCTGTGAAGGCTGAGAGAGGTGAGGAAGTGGAAGAAGAACACTTTGAAGCTAGCAGAGGGTGGCTCATGAAATTTAAGGAAAGAAGCCATCTCCAAAACATAAAAAGGGCACAGTGAAGCAGCAAGTTCTAATGTAAAAGCTTTAGCAAGTTATCCACATCTAGCTAGGGTAATTCATGAAGGTGGCTACCCTAAACAACAGATTTTCAATGTAGATAAAATAGCCTCATATGGGAAGAAGTTGCCATCTAGGACTTTCATAGTTAGAGAGGAAAAGTCAATGCTTTACTTCAACAAAGGACAGGCTGACTTTCTTGTTAGGAACTAATACAGCTGGTGACTTTAAGTTAAATCCAATGCTCAGTTACTATTCTGAAAATCCTAGAGCCCTTAAGAATTATGCTAAACCTACTTTCCTTGTGCTGTATAAATAAAACAAAGCTGGGATGACAGCACATTGTTACAACATGGTTTATTGACTATTTTAAGCTCCCTATTGTGAGACACACTGCTCACAAAAAAAAAAAAAAAAAAAGATTCCTTTAAAAATATTATTGTTCATTGACAATGCACCTGGTCACCCCAGAGCTTTGATAGAGATGTGTAATAAGATTAATGTTGTTTTCATGCCTGCTAACACAAAATCCATTCTTCAGCTCATGCATCAAGGAGTAATTTTGATTTGCAAGTCTTATTATTTAAAAAATACATTTTGTAGGGGCGCCTGGGTGGCTCAGTTGGTTAAGCGACTGCCTTTGGCTCAGGTCATGATCCTGGAGTCTCGGGATCGAGTCCCGCATCAGACTCCCTGCTCAGCAGGGAGTCTGCTTCTCCCTCTGATCTTCCCCCCTCTCATGTTCTCTCTCTCTGTCTCATTCTCTCTCTCAAATAAGTAAATAAAATCTAAAAAAAAAAAAATACATTTTGTAAAGCTTAGCTGCCACAGATAGGGATTTCTCTGATGGTTCTGACCAAAGTTGAAAACCTTCTGAAAAGAATTCACTATTCTAGATGCCATTAAGAACATTCTGATTCATGGGAAGACATCAAATATCAACATTAATAGGAGATTGGAAGAAGTTACTTCCAACCCTCAAGGATGACTTTGAGGAGCTCAAGACTTCAGTGGAGGAAGTAATTGCAGATTTGGTGGAAATAGCAAGAGAACTAGAACTAGAAGCAAAGCCTGAAGATGTGATTGAATTGTTGCAAGCTCATGATAAAACCTGAATGAATGAGGAGTTGTTTCTTATAGAGGAGCAAAGAAAGTGGTTTCTTGTGATGAAATTTATTCCTGGTGAACATGCTGTGAAAACTGTTGAAATGACAACAAAGCACTTAGAATATTAAACTTAATTACCAAAGCAATGGCAAAGATTGAGAGGACTGACTCCAATTTTGAAATAAAGTTCTACTGTGGGTAAAATGCTATCAAACAGTATTACATGCTGCAGTAAAATTGTTTGTGAAAGGAAGAGTCAATTGATGCAGCAAACTTTGTTGTTACCTTAAGAAATTGCCACAGTCATTCCAGCTTTCAACAACCACTAGCCTGACCAGTCAGCAGTCATCAACACAGAGGCAAGAACCTCTACCAACAAAAAGGTTATGACTCACTGAAAGCTCAGATGGTGGTTAGCATTTTTTAGCAATAAAGTATTTTAAAATTTATGTATATATGCTCTTTTTAGACTTAATGCTATCGTAAACTTAACAGATAACAGGATAGTGTAAACATAACTTTTATATGCACTGGGAAACAAAAATATTCATTTGATTTGCTTTACTGTGATATTCTCTTTATTACAGTGATCTGCAGCTGACCCCTCTGTATCTCCAAAGTTTACCTGTATATGCAAACCCCATGGTAACAACAAAGCAAAACCCGATAGTAGATGCACAAAAGATAATAAGAAAGGAATCTAAGCATTCCACTAAAGAAAGCCATCAAACTAAAAAAAAAAAAAAGACGGCAAAAAAAGAAGAAAGGAACAGAGGATCTACAAAACACCCAGAAAACAACAAAATGGCATTAAGTACATACCTATCAATTATCACTTTTAATGTAGATGGACTAAATTATCCAATCAAAAGATAGAGTGGCTAAATAATAATAATAATAATAATAACAAGACCTATCTTTATGTTCCCTACAAGAGACTCACTTCAGATGGAAGGACATACACAGACTGAAAGTGAAGGCATAGTAAGGATACCCCATCCAGATGGAAACCAAAAGAAAGCTAGGGGAGCTATACTTATATTAGACAAAATAGACTTTAAAACAAAAACTGTAATAAGAGACAAAGGGCGTTGCATAATGATAAAGGGGTCAATCCAACAAGAAGATATAACATTTGTAAATATTTATGCACCCAACATATGAGCACCTACATATATAAAATAAATATTAACAGACCAAAGGGGAGAAATAGATAGCAATACAATAGTCATAGGGGACTTTAATACTCCACTTACATCAACTAATAGAACATCAACTGGACAATGTAGAGAAATGAATAAATTCCTAGAAACAGGGTGCCTGGGTGGCTCAGTTGGTTAAGCATGTGCCTTCGGCCTAGGTCATGATCCTGGAGTCCCCGGTTCAGGCTCCCTGTTCAGTGAGGAGTCTGCTTCTCCCTCACCCTGCTCTTGTGCTCTCGCTCTATCACAATAAATATAATCTTTAGTAAAAAGAAATAAATTCCTAGAAACATGCAACCTACCAAGACTGAATCATGATGAAATAGAAAATCTGAACAGAATGATTACTAGAACAGGGAGATTGAATCAGTAATCAAAAACTTCCCAGCAAACAAAAGTCCAGGACCAGATGGCTTCACTGGTGAATTCTGCCAACATTTAAAGATTTAATACCTATATTTCTCAAACTCTTCCAAAAAATTGAAGAGGAGGGAATGCTTCCAAACTCATTTTATGAAGCCAACATTACTCTGATACCAAAATCAGACAAGGACATCTCAAAAACAGAAAATTACAAACCATTATCCCTGATAAATATAGATGCAAAAATCCTCAATAAAATATTAACAAACCAAATTCAATGATACATTAAAAGGATCATATACCATGATCAAGTGGGATTTATTTCAGGGTTTCAAGGATGGTTCTATATCTGCATATCAATCAGTGTGATATACCACATTAATAAAACAAAGGATAAAAATCATATGATCATCTCAATAGGTGCAAAAAATACCATTTGGTATTTCATACCCATTTATGATAAAACTCTCAATAAAGTTGGTATAAAAAGAATATACTCTCAATATATAAGCTATGTATGACAAGCCCACAGCGTAACATTGAACTCAATAGTGGAAAGCTGAAAGCTTTTCCTCTGAGATCAGGAACAAGACAAAGATATCCACTCCCACTACTTTTATTTAATATAGTATTTGAAATCCTACCCAGAACAATTAGACAAGAAAAATAAAGGCATCTAAATTGGGAAGGAAAGTAAAACTGTCACTATTTGCAGATGACATGATACAATACATAAAAAATCCTAAAGACTCCACAAAAAACCCAAAACCTAAAAAACAAAAACAAAAAAACTGTTAGAACTAATAAATGAATTCAGTTAAGTTGCAGGATCCAAAATCAATACACAAAAATCGGTTGCATTTCTATACACTAAAAAACAACTATCAAAAAGAGAAATTAGAAATACAATCCATTTACCATTACACCAAAAAGAATAAAATAACTGGGAATAAATTTAACCAAGGAGGTGAAAGACCTATATATTGAAAATTACAAGGTATTAAAGAAAGAAATTGAAGAAATAAATAAACAGATATTCCATGCTCATGGATTGGAAAAATTAATTTTGTTAAAATAGCCATTCAACCCAAAGCAATCTACAGATTCAGTACAATTCCTATCAAAATTCCAGTGGCATTTTTCACAGAACTAGAACAAATAAAGCTAAAATTTATATGGAACCACAAAAGACCCCAGAGAACCATAGCAATCTTGAGAAAGAAGAACAAAGCTGGAGGCATCAAATGCCTTGATTTCAAACTATACTGCAAAGCTATAATAATCAAGACAGCATGGTATTGGCACAAAAATAGACACATAGACCAAAAACAAAATAGAGAGCCCAGAAAAAATTCCATGTATATGTGGTCAATTAACTTATGACAAAGGAGCCAAGAATACAAAATGAGAGATCAATCTCTTCAGTAGATGGTCCTGAAAAAACCGAACAGCCATATTCAAAAGAATGAAACTGGACCACTATCTTATACCCTACATAAAAATTAACTCACAATAGATTTAAGACTTAAATGTAAGACCTGAAACCATAAAACTCCTAGGAGAAAACAGTAAGGCAGTAAGCTTCCTGACATTAGTCTTCCTGACATCATTAGTCTTAATGATGACTTTTTTTTAATTTGATTCCAAAAGCAAAAACAATAAAAATAAAAATAAGCAAGTGGAACTACATCAAATTAAAATGCTTCTCTAAGGCAAAGAAAACCATCAACAAAATGAGAAGTCAACCTACTTAGCAGCAGAAAATATTTGCAAACCATATATTTTATAAGGGATTAATATCCAAAATAGAGAAAGAACTCATACAACACAATAGAGAAAACAAAACTAAACAAAACAAAAACTAACTTAAAAATGGGCAGAAGATCTAAATAGTTTCCCAAAGAAGCCATGCTGATGGCCAACAGGTGCATGAAACTGTGCTCAACGTCACTAATCATCAGGAAAATGCAAATCAAAACCACAATGTGGTATCAGCTCACATCTGTTATAATGATTATTATCAAAAAGACAAGAAATAACACGTGTTGGTGAGCATGTGAAGAGAACCCTTCTGCCCTGTTGGTAAAAATATAATTTGGCTCAGCCACTATGGAAAACAGTATAGAAATTCCTCAAAAAATTAAAAATAGAACTACCATATGGTCTAGCATTTCCACTTCTGGGTATTGATTCAAAGAAAACAAAAACACTAACTTGAAAAGATGTATGCATTCCATGTTCATTGTAGCATTATTTATGATAGCTGAGGTATGGAAACATCTTTATTAATAAATGAATGAATGGATAAAGAAAATGTGGTATATACATGTACGATGGAATATTATTCAGCCATAAAAAGAAGGAAACCTTGCTATTGTGACAACATGGGTAGACTTTGAGGGCATTATGGTACACGAAATAAGTCAGACTGAGAAAGACAAATACTGTATTATCTCACTTACAAGTAGAATCTAAAAAAAAATAAAAACAAATAACAACAACAACAAAAACAAGCTCATAGATACAAAGAACAGATTGGTGGTTAAGAGAGGTGGGGTTTGGGGGTGGGTGAAAGAAATCAAGGAAGTTAAACATAACAAGCTTCCAGTTATAAAATTAATAAGTCCTGGAGATTTAATGTACAGCATGGCAACAGTGTTTAATAATATTCTATTGCATATTTGAAAGTCACTAAGAGAGTAAATCCTAAAAGTTATCTCCCACCAAAAAAATCTATATACATGGTGATGAATGTTAACTAGACTTATTGTGGTGATCATTTTTTAGTATCTACAAATATCAAATCTTTATGTTGTATACCTGAAATTAGTATAATTTGTATGTCCATTATACTTCAATAAAAAAAAAAAAAGTCAGGGTTAGGTAATCTAGCCGAGAGCACTGAGTGATAACTGATAAGAGCACTGAGTGATAAGTGATACATAATGAAACAATGGTACAAAAGGAAGTAGGAAGGTCAAATGAAAAGTGTGACAAGTGGGCATTGATTTCGGGTCACTGAAGTATATCTTGACTGGTAAAATGAACATCACAACTTATTAAAAATTTCAAAACCCATAGAAAATACAAAATATTCTAATGTTGATATTGTGAAAAAAATGTTAAAACACACTTTTCCTTAAAATATGTGAGAAACACTGTAATTCAAAAATATTAAATGTAAAACTCAGTAGTAATATTCCATTTTTATACTTAAACTTATCTATGTGTTTAAATTTGATGTTTGTAAAATAAAGGTTGGTGTAACATGTAAAACGGATACAATTAGAACAAGTATAAATAATCACTAATAATAATTGATTAGCAAGTAAAATTCAAATTTTATCCAGGGATGATTACATATAACTATTAAATTAAAATTTAGTTGGGAAAAATATTTTTTCAAGTTTATAAATGCATATTTTAGAAGGCATTATAAAAATAACTTCAGCCCACCAATCAGGATTTCAAACTAATTAAATTTCTGTTGTTTCTATTTTGCTAGGTTGGAATGCTACCTGTTCCCCAACCCAAGAAAGAAAAGTAGAAATAATTTCTGACTTTATTTGCTCCCTTATCACTCAGAATTATTATCAATTATGTTTTGCTATTTCTAAGCCCTTAAAAACTTACATAATACTCTACGCTTTCATTTCCTTAGTAGGAAATTTTCATTTCCCTATTTCCGACTTATATTTTTATTTGTCTAAACTACTGCATTAATTTCTTACTAATCTTCCTAATTGCAGTTTGTGTTTCCTAAAGTCAAGAATCACTCTAAAGTCTGAACTTGACATCTTATTTCCACCTTTCAGCAATCACCATTACTATATAAGTTTGTGTTCTTTAAGCACCATGCACAAGAAAGTATATAAGCCTTATACTAACCCTATAACAAACTTTTATCTGCTGGAATTACATGAAACACACAACTGAGTATTTCCTCACTCATGTGACTGCACTTGGGATGCATTCCTCTTCAATATGTCTTTGCTCTCTATTCAACCTGGCTTAAATAATAAAAGTATTTATTATTGCCAATAACAGGAAGCCCCAGAGTAAGGAAGATGTCAGAGTTGATTGACTCATCTGTACCACATGTCATCAATATCTAGGCAATTTCCATTTCTCAGCTCTGCCATTTTTTTATTTTAATTTTATTTATTTATTTATTTATTTAATTTACTTTAAAGATTTTTATTTATGTTTTGACAGCGAGAGAGGGAACACTAGCAGCGGGAGTGGGAGAGGGAGAAGCAGGCTTCCCGCTGAGCAGGGAGCCCGATGCGGGGCTCGATCCCAGGATGCTGGGATCATGACCTGAGCCGAAGACAGACGCTGAACGAATGAGCCACCCAGGCGCCCCTCAGCGCTTTCATTTTTGGTACTGGTTTCATCTCCAGCCTAATAGCCATTCAAGCCTCATATTTCCACACAGCAATATTTCTAAAATTAGAGTGTTACCATAATTTTCTGTGATTTTCCTTTAGGATCCAGAAAGTTGACTCCAAATAACCACTGGTACGTATGTAATTAGGTATGGTAGAATTAGATAATATCACTTCTGAATCAATCAAGTGCAAGAGGAATGAGGATTACTTGCAGAATTATCAGGGCCACCGCTAAAGATCTGAGGTAAGCAGTGGAAACTACGGGTTATAACTATAGTTGGGAGATATGGCACATGAACAAAAGTGGCATCTTATTTAACAGAAAGAAAGAAGACTTGATGTTATTTATTTTGTCTGTTTTTGAGAGGGAGTATTTGCTCATACTAAGTATCATGTTAAACATAAATCAGACATTATCTTCTTGAGCCAATCCTCTCTAGTTACCTTCATCCTCATGCCAAAGTAAGTAAGTAATTCTGGGGCTCTAATCAGAGGTTACACCTGTCATTCAGTATTAGGATTATTTGTTACTACAATTAGCTTTTCCACTAAACTGTGAGAACTGTGAGGACAGAAACACTGTTTTTTTTGTTTTTGTTTTTTTAAGATTTATTTATTTGAGAGAGGGAGAGCATGTAGTGGGGAGAGGCAGAGGAAGAGGAGAGAGTCTTTGGCAGACTCCATGCTGAGAGGAGAACCCGACTTCAGTGGCCCCATCTCAAGACCCTGAGAGCATGATTTGAGCAGAAACCAATTTGGATGTTTAACCGACTGCACCACCCAGGCTACCTCAGAAAATCTTTGTTTTCATTTTACTCTATCCAATATATTTAGACAATATTTATTGAATGAACTGATGAAGGCATTACTGCAAATTATTTATAATCACTAAAACTTTCCAGTAGAACCATTTCTTTTGAGTAACTTAGTAAGAACCTTTGGGTATTTGAAAGGAGTAATAGGAATTTATTTTAAAATATTCTGTTTCTTATAGCCCACACAAGCATGTTAGGATTCTAAAATAAAATATGGAGTTTTTCTAAGCTTCTAAACTAGGTTATGGGTCTCTAATATATTCTATCATTTTCAAGTTTTTCTTGATGGAAGGTATGCCAATGATCTTGTTTGGCATAGTCCCCCCAACACTTAGCTAGTGCATATTGCATGGGCACTCAATAAATATTTAGATTAAATAAATACATTAAGAATATTTACTTAATATTTTTTTTTTCAGATCTGAAAATGTCTTTATTTTTTAGAAAATAGATTCCAGGAAGGTTAAAAAGAAGCATAATGTTATACATCAATTATAACTCAATAATATTTTTTTAAAAAATTCAACAAATAAAACCAAAGAAAGAATATTTACATTTTATTTGCTGTAATATAACATATTACTTAGCTCTTACCACATATATATTTTTGTTCAATAGCATGTTGCAGAAAATAGCACCTGGGATCCCAGAAAAGAGCTCAAGTGAATACTGTACGTATTGGCAGGAGTCTAGAGAATGTCCCTCAATTCAAAATTAAATCAGCTGGTTATAAGCCTCAATTGACAACAAATCAGATGTCCCCATTCTCAGACACAAAAGATTTCAAGGCCTCCATCACCAAAAGGGAGCCTGCACTATTGGAATAAGATCTTCATTTTGTCGGTCTTAGTACCTATCAGCAAGAGTCATGCAGGACTGAGTGCATTTGGCCAGACTACCTACTTCTCTCTCCCCTCCAATATTCTATATCCCCCCACTCTCTGTCTTGGGAAATGAGGTATAATTTTATTATGACTTTTAAACCTGTCTCTGTTAGTCACTGTAAGAACCCCAGTTCTGCCAGATCAGTCCATTGGGATTCCAATCCCTGCAAGACTCTGCACATCAAGTATCTTGTTTCCATCTCCCAACCTTCATCAACTACCAAAACTTGCAGTAAACCATCTGTAAGTAATAGTCAGTCATGAGCAAAGTTTGTGATGTTCTGTACCACTTCCTTGAACAATCGTTTCACTGTTTTTGCTGACACTTGGTTCTGCTTTGAACTGTTTCAATGAAAAAGTGTCAGTGTTTTGTTTTCTCCATACTTCTTGACTTACTGAAAACTTGAGGTGGGGTAGTTTTCTTCCTTGTACTTCAGCGTGCAGTTTTTTGTATGGGCATAAGTTTTCAGTTCTACTGGGTAAGTACCAAGGAGCATGATTGCTAGATTACATATTAAAAGTATGTTTAGTTTTGTCAGAATCTACCTTACTGTCTTCCAAAGTGGCTATACCATTTTGCAGTCCCACTAGCAATGTAAGAGAGTTTCTGTTGCTCCACATCATCCCCAGCATTTGATGTTAATGTTTCAGATATTGTCCATTTTAATAGGTGTATTGTGATAGCCCATTGTTGCTTTAATTAGCATTTCCCTGATGCCATGATGAAGAACACTTTTTCAAAATGATACTGTTTATAAATTTAAATAGCTTTTCATAATAATTTAATACCAACAATGAGTTATGGAATGTACATATCGATTCAGGTGTTGTGACCTATCTCAGAATTACAGTGATAAGCAAAAATGTGTAAGATATTATTCTCAAGAATATTTTCCTAAATTTAGCATGACTGCATCATGATTTATAATGTAATAACACAATTTTCACACAACCTTTATCAGTTGTAGTAACTCAGGAAAACATTACATAAAATCAACATTCAATTGCAGTGAGTTACAGAATCAGAAATTTCTGATTTTTAAAATTATTTTATGCAATGAAAGGCATTAAATTAGAAATAATTGGCACCGGCATGATATTAAACACAACTGCAAATGGAAGCACTGAAATCATTTGCCTGTATTTGGCTATAAGTAACCAAGTGAAATACAATATGCTTATAGCATTCTTAAAAGATTATCTTGAAAATAATTTTAAAGCCAAGAATTCTTAATGTTCAAATGTCACAAAGAACTCTAAAAAATTTAGTCCTTTGTGCTCCAGGATTTGAGAAGCACTAATGTCAGGAATGAATTTTTTTCTTTGAGGTCAGATAAAAATGTGAAAATGTGGGCAAACACGCTGTGATAGGAACAGCACTGAACCAAGAACTGGATAGATTGTCATTAAGCATCTGTGAGTTTCCTCATCTGTGAGTTAGCGGGCTCATCTGTGAAGATTTCTAGGGTCCCTCTTGGTTCTTAAATCCTATGAGACTAAAAACAAAAAAGATAAAACATTTTCTAAACAGTAAATGGTAACTGTATTTATGAAAAATTTAGACTCAATTTTTTTCATTTCATGTAACATTTTCAGTTAATGAAATGATATTTCTAGGTATGCCAATAACTATAAAATTAGATTCACAAAAAATTTTAAATTTTAAGTTGAAAAAGGCAACTGTTTATTTCAACTGTTTATTATTGTATGAATGAATTAGATTCACAAAAAAAAATTGATGGAAGAATAAATGGTTGAAATGGCAAGATGGCTTCATGGGATTTAAATAAGAGACAAGCATTTTTTGAGAACGGTAGTCATTAGAATATCTTAAAAATAAAATGTGCTATGAGAATGAGATATGTGTAACCTATAACCTCAGTTTCAGATCTCTGTTCCTTTAAGTAGTGGGCATGTGGTCTGGGTACTTGCTGAAATACAAATGGGAAATAGACATTCCATGTATTTCCATGAGAGTCTGTGGAATCTGATACGAGATTTGTTATTTTCTGCTCATAAATGAATTAAGTTTTTGTGTAGAGTAAGACAAACCTAAAGGAGAGACTGAAACTAGTTAATAGTCACTAGCCACTGTTTTTAAAAAGTAATGTTAAAAATTTAATATGATCGGGGCGCCTGGGTGGCTCAGTTGGTTAAGCGACTGCCTTCGGCTCAGGACATGATCCTGGAGTCCCGGGATCGAGTCCCACATCAGGCTCCCTGCTCAGCAGGGAGTCTGCTTCTCCCGCTGACCCTCCTCCCTCTCATGCTGTCTGTCTCTCATTGTCTCTCTCGCAAATAAATAAAATCTTAAAAAAAAAAAAAAAAATTAATATGATCAATTAGCAACGGTTTGTACCAATTTATATTAGCACCCATGAAGAAGGTGATTTGTTCAAATTCAGCTGCAGAGAAGAATACTTCTAACTGGTTATGTGACATTATATAGACATAGAAGAGAATGTCTATACTATACTATAGAACAACCTCCCTATCAATTGTGTTGCAGAAATAAAGATACAGGATGAATACCTTAAAGACTGAAAATGTGACTACCTAGCAAATATAATCGTATTTTAGTTAATCTTGTTTATTAGATTCACCCTGATTTCCAGATATTTTAGGAAAAGTGTTTTAAAAGCAATGTTGTCAACAGTTCTTCACACTGGATTAAAACAACATCTATCACATAAAATACATGTTGGAAAATATAAAATAGTATGTTTCTGAAAATTATCTTTCTGTAATGAAATATAGTTACAATTTTATTTAGAGATTTGATTTCAGTGTGCAAAGTCTCTAAGATATTAAATTAAAAACTATGTATTTACCCCAAAAAAGATATGGTAGTATAGACAAATTATTAGTTTAACTAATTACTTCTAATGCATTAATGTTTTAGTCTTCCTAGATTTTATAATACCTCACCCAACAAAAAATTGAGAAGCTTGAAGGAAGGGCTTCATGATATTAATCCTGGGAATGTAAGGCACCATGACTGACTAAAGAAAATTTGGCTAGAAGAGATCTTTGGTGTCCTTTGACCAACAGTATTTTGTATATATTGACATTGCATAGAATTTAGAGATGGGTTAGAAAGGTGAATTAAATTAATTATTAAGACTTTTCTAAAATTAAGATCTTAAACTTCTACATAGGTATCATCTATTTTTAAGTATATGTTTTCTTTTTTTTTTTAAACCTCAATAGGAAAAAGAGGGGACTGTTTGTTGTTTTCAATAAAACCTATGTGGTAGCTTCCCAACCAAAACATGTTCTTATCTCAACTCTGGCCAGTATTCCTTAATGGACACTTTTTTTCCCCCCATAGTTCAAAATTGTTATGGGGGGGTGTAAATAGAGTACCTGTAATTTCCTTCCCTCCCTAGTTTCTTGTGAGTTCAATAGCCAGCTCTGGCTTTCTTGTCTCTGGGTCTTTGACCAAAGATGTCACTTCCTTAGGTTGATGTTCTATTTTTAATTCAAAATATTTTCATTGTTCAAAGATGGCTATTCAGTGATAGCACTTCCTTATTCATCTATTCAATAACCTCATACCAAGCCACCTGTGATTGCTTTGTGGAACGATTTAATGTGATGCTAACTACACTCTGCTAGTTACACTTCTTTTCTATCTCATTCCATATCTTAGAGTTGAAGCACAACAGGTCTTCAAGTCTTTTAATCTTTCTCTTGTTCATGATGTGTATCCTATATTTATGAAGCCCTCTCCCAGTGGGCATATATATAATGATATACTCATATGGAAAAAGTAAAGGGCAAGGCTTATTCCATCCCCTCTGCCTAGCTTTGGGTATCTAGAAAAGATAGAAAATTGATCTCTTGGTGACTTACTTCCCTCCACCCCTTATCCTATCATTCCTTAATATCTCCCAGGGAAGCATTTGTTAGATTAGAGAATGACCAGTCTTACTAGCCCATGTGATTAGTGGGTGCCTGAAATGCAATGCGAGATGGCCTTGAGATGCATCCCCCATTCCCACTCTAACCTGAAGTCACCTTTACACCATTAATTGAAAGTCGGTTCTTTGTCCTTATTTAACAATTAGTAGAAACTGTATGAAAGCAAATGTGTATAACTAGCTACCCTAAATCTCTAACACCTCTTTTTAGTTCTAATACATATGCAGGGCATGGACTTTGAACACCAGATTAAAAAAAAAAAAAAAAAGAAGAAGAAGAATAAAGGCATCTTTATTATCTTCTTATACTCCAAACAGAAAATATGAAAAAAGAAAGGTATTCAGCATTTGAGATAATTAGGAAATAACTAGAAACCTTAATTATAATATGTCATAAGCAAAATGTCTAGCATAAACATTAAAGTCAGGATTAAAATTACAATACATATAGTAACACCAATATTATTTAAAATGCTTTCTGGCTAGCTAATAAAACTAGACAAGAAAAAGTTGTGAACCATAAAAATTAAAAGGAAGAAGAAATTTAATCATTTAATCATTTCTAGATGCTATAAATTACCTGAAAGATACAATCCAAGATAACATACTATGAAACCTAAACAGTATGAGGACTAGGTAAATCTATCAAAGCAAGAGCTTTCTTAGAGCTTACCCTTTCTAAAGAGCTGCTGGTTGCAAAGTGTAAGGGAAAAAATCCCGTTTACTACTGCAACAAAAGTATAAAATATATAGGGATAATGTCATAAGAAATATACAAAGGCATACAATAAACTCACGGCAAAGTAGATTTTCAGAAACATTGATGTCCAGAGTATAAATTGGATCAAAAGGGAACAGTGTCACAGTATGCATTTTTTTATCCAAATTTTTCCTTATAGTAATTTATCCTACAGATAGATATACATGTGTGCAAGAAAGTGTGATATGGATATTCATTGCAGTGCTATGTATAATAGTAAAAGATTGAAAACAAATGTGTGTAAGTCAGATGTACTCAAATAACTAATGGTACATTTTTGCAATGGAACGATAGCTATTTAGTCATTGTTTAAGTCACCTGATAAGAAATAACTCCCAATATACAGATTTTGAATGTTGAAGATTTAGAGTAGTGAGGTATATATAGTGCATACCTGTATTTTTAAAAAGATGTACAGCCATACATGCATACATATACATACATGTATGTGCTCATATATATGCATACATTCTCACATACTTGCATGCTTGTATATGCATTAGATCCTTGTGGATGCTTATGCCCTTAAATGAAAATAGTCTATTCAAGAAGGGAGATGGAGGAATATATAAGCAACGACATTTTTAAAGTGGAGTTATCAGGGGGTGGGGGGATGGGTTAGCCCGGTGATGGGTATTAAGGAGGGCACGTACTGAATGAGTACTGGGTGTTATATGCAAACAATGAATCATGGATCACTACATCAAAAACTAATGATGTAATGAATGGTGACTAACATAACATAATAGAATTAAATTAAAAAATAAAAAAAAATAAAGTGGAGTTCTCTGTAAAAGAATTCATCACTAGTGTCCTAACATACCCATGTGTACAATGAATTAATCCCTCACTTTTTAGTCTATAGTGATACTAGTTACTATTCTAGAAAGAAATGGGAAAATAATTACTCAAATTGCATTTTGAGCTCTGTGGTTCAGGTGAAGAAATCTAATTTAGAAAGACTAGAAAGTATGAGGGAGGTATTTAAGTTATATATCCTTTTTGATGGTAGAGAATTTTATTTGTTTTTTTAACATATAGTGTTTTATTAGTTTCAGGTGTACAACATAGTGATTCAACAATTCCATACAACATCTGGTACTCATTATGACAAGTGCACTCCTTAATCCCCACCACCTAATTAACCCATCCCCACTGCATCCCCCTCTGGTAACCACCATTTTCTTCTCTATAATAAAGAGTCCATCCTTTATTTCTCTCTCTCTCTTTTTCCCCTTTGCTCATTTGTTTTGTTTCTTAAATTCCACATATGAGTGAAATCATATGGTGTTTGTCTTTCTCTGACTGATTTATTTTGCTTAGCATTGTACTCTTTGGCCCCATCCATGTTGTTGCAAATGGCAAGATTTTGTTCTTTTTATAGCTTAATAATATTCCATTGTGTATATATACCACATCTTTTTTATCCATTCATCAATCCACAGACACTTGGGTTACTTCCATAATGTGGTTATTGTAAATAATGCTGCTATAAACATAGGGGTGCATGTGTCCTTTTGAATTAGTGTTTTTTGTATTCTTTGGGTAAATACCCAGTGGTGTGATTGCTGGATCTTGGGGTAGTTCTATTTTTAACTTTTTGAGAAACCTCCATACTGTTTTCCACAATGGCTGCACCAGTTTTCATATTATATACCCTTTGATGCTGCTTTTTTAACACTTGGTTATGTTTATTTTTACAATTATAATTTTGTGATCTAAATATTATGGCTAGTGGACAAAGAAGTAATCTCACACACACAGAAAAGGGCTTATACAACCCATAATCTTTTCACAGATGTCCCTATATGGTTTAATGAC
The DNA here is from genome assembly GCF_004348235.1 of Phoca vitulina. NCBI lineage: Eukaryota > Metazoa > Chordata > Mammalia > Carnivora > Phocidae > Phoca > Phoca vitulina. The sequence goes on from NW_022589706.1 coordinate 23,785,597, forward strand.
TTTTATTAGGTCCCTGCAACCAATTTCTTGGCCCATAGTCAATTGTGTCATGGCTATAAGGCAATTCTGATTATAGATCTTGCCACTGCGATGAGCAGCAAAATGGCAGATGTGTCCTGTAATTTTTTTTGCTCACGTTTTCTGAGTAATGAACAGTGGACCATTTCCCCTCTCTGCTTCTTCACTTCAATCAAAGCTGAATGTAAGTAACATTTCCAATTTAATTCTCAAAGTTGAAATAATGTTGAGTTAACTGACGAATGACAATTGTAGTTCCTCACATTACAAAATAGTATGTTAAACAAATCTCTCTTGTGAATTCCTTTATTCTTTGTTCACATTTGATCTCTCTTCTTTGTTCCCAGATCTTTAAATCTTAAAGGCAGTTACAATACTTGACCTAGTAATAATGATAGTTCATGTTCTTCAGTCAAATACTGGGTCTGTCCTACTGGCAAGGGCAGCACTTTGATGGTTTCTTTTGGAAGACATACAGTCAAATCAGAGTGCAGAGTTCTAAACTTTAGAATCAAAATTTAGCCTGCATCGTACCCCAGCCTGTGCTTTATTAAAACTTTTCCCTATTATAATCATTATTACACTCATGTGCAGACTAACACAATACCTATATGCATTCTTTTCATAATTTAAGACAACTCTCTATTAAAAGGTATGCCCTCTTTTCCTATCATGTAATTCACAAAATATTTGATCAAACATGAATATGTAACTGTTGAAAGGTGCAAGAAAATAATAAAATTGCTTATGAAAAACATGTAAGTTACTAATTTAGGAACATATTTTAATTAGCATAAGTGTGAACTTGGAAATAGTACCTTTTGTACTTTCCATAAAATAATTTTATTCAAATTATTTATACTTATGATGTCATCAGTATCACTCAGACATTTTTTGGAGTCTTCTAATAGTTTTTAGAGTGCATCATCCTTACATGTCTAAACAATCTGAGATACAGAACTTGTGGAAATCATGTATTATACTCTCACTGAAAATATGTTCCAAATCCATAAATACTCATTAAGAGTAGGGTTATATTTTTTCATTCCTCCCATATATGTTTATTTGTGATCTCAAAAATGTCAACATTTACTGATTTTTTTAAAGTAACCATGAAAGATTTGTTTACAAAATAACATTGCACTAGATGTGTCAAGTCACAGACCCAAGTAATCACTATGTCTCTGTTAATTCCTTTGCCTTCTATTTTATCTGCTCCACTGATTAAGGTCTACAAAACTCTGTTGCCTCTATAAATGGCATTAGGATTGCTTGAGCTTATTTTAGGCTAAATATTTTCTAAATCTAAAATATTTTAGCCTAATGAAAATTCTTGGTAGTATGAAATCTCTTGTATTACTCAATAAACAAGACACAGTTTTCTTTTCTGAAAGGTAATTTTTAGGGGAAAATACATGTTTGCATTATTTCCTTGAATATCCTGAAGTTATTTATTCACCATGATGTTAGAAAATCAAGAAAAAGGTATGATGGTTCAATCACTTTTATTAGCACCTACAGATATAAGAGGAGACATAGTTTTTCCTACTGTTTGATTTTATTTTGTTTTATTTTATTTATTTTGACCTTATGACTTTTCCTAATTGGAAATTTTAAAGATGATATAGGACAGCAGCAAAGAGGAAGTTAATCTGCATCTTATTTGAAATTTTTAAGAAGCTTCCATACCATCTTGTAGTTCCACAGATGCCCAGTGTTTAGAGTCTAATGTTTCTTAAGTTCAGTCAGAAATAGAAGGACAGGGAGATTAAACTATTTTCTCACACTTTTTATCACTGATTAAATGGTTTCTAATTAATTTGTGAGTTGAAGAGTTGGACTAGGGACAAAATAGTAGATTGCTTTAAAGAAAATCTGGATGAGAGACCATCTAGCCTTGTAGAGTACTGAGAAAATAACCCTGTTTCAAATGTGTAACTTACCTGAAGAAGAAAGAAAAAGGAAGGTAGGTTTGGAACATAGAAAAGAATCTGTTGCCTTCTTTAAATGACAAAGAACTAAGCAAAGGCTGTATCTTGTACTTGTGCCCACACACTATTCACAAATTCATTTTACTTTAAATACATTAGCAGAGAAGGACCCTAAACAGGGGCAGCAATCAATTGTTTATATCTCAGAGTCCAGCACTGGTACATAGTGAAACAATAAATTCTTATATTTGAATACCTCATCAGTATTTTTGCTTTACATTTCAATGCTTGATGCTTAGTTGGTAGAGCATGTAACTCTTGGTCCTAGGGTTGTGGGTTCAAGGCTAGGGGTAAAGCTGGGGATAAAGATTACTTAAAAAAATAAAATATTAAAAACCCTATAATCTCAAATTATATTAAACCAAAAAAAAAAAAAAAAAAAACCTCACCAAAATTCTAATAGTTTCTGAAATGTGGCATTTAATTTTATATAAGGAAATGAAAAGCTTTGCTAACCAATGATATAATATAGTTGTCTAGACAGACATATTAGACATTTAAAACTTTATTTTTTAGTGGAGTTTTGGATTTACAAAAAGATTGTTAAGAAAAAGTGGTTCTGGGGCGCCTGGGTGGCTCAGTCGTTAAGCGTCTGCCTTCAGCTCAGGTCATGATCCCAGGGTCCTGGGATCGAGCCCCGCATCGGGCTCCCTGCTCTGCGGGAAGCCTGCCTCTCCCTCTCCCGCTCCGCCTGCTTGTGTTCCCTCTCTCGCTGTGTCTCTCTCTGTCAAATAAATAAATAAAATCTTTAAAAAAAAAAAAAAAAAAAGAAAAAGTGGTTCTGTCATCTTCTGCATTTCTCTCTGGGGTCCTCTGAGCTCCTAAATGTTTTCTTTTTAATTTGCATACATTTAGGTTCACTCTTTGTGCTGTAAATGTCTATAGGTTTTGAAAAACACAAACTGTCATATGTTTACAATTACAGTGTCACAGAGGATTGCTTCACTGTTCTAAAATTTCCATTTTTACATATTTAATCATCTTCCCCTTCCACCAAACCTCAACCAACCACTGATCTTTTGACTGTCATTAGTTCAAATAAGTCACAATTTCTTTCGAGGCTTCTTCTTTGTTCCTTTTGCTAATTTGAGGTATATTATTTAGTACCTCAAATTTGGGGATTTTTCAGCTTTCTGTTGTTAATTTCTCTTCAATTCCACTGTAGTTCGAAAACATACTTTGTAATATTTTAATTTTTAAAAATTGTTAACATGTGTTTTATGACCCATAGTGAGGTCTATACTTGTTAATATTTCTTGCAAGTTTAAAAAGAATATATATTCTACTGTTGTTTTTTTTTTAAGATTTTATTTATTTATTTGTCAGAGGGAGAGAGAGAGCGCACAAACAGGGGGAACAGCAGGGAGAGGAAGAAGCAGACTCACCACTGAGCAGGGAGCCCTACCTGGGGCTCGATCCCAGGATCCTGGGATCATGACCTGAGCCAAAGGCAGACGCTTAACCAACTGAGCTACCCAGGCATCCCTATTCTACTGTTGTAATGAAGTATTCAAAACTCTGAATTAGATCAAGTTATTAGTGCTGTTCAGATCAACTATACCCATACTTTCTGCTTGTTTTATTTATCAACTAATGAATCAGAAGCATTGTAGTCTCCAATTGTAATATTGGTTTGTCTCTTTCTCATCACAATCCCATTATTTTTTTTAAAGATTTATCCATTTATTTATTTTAGAGAGAGAGAACACAAGTGGGAGAATGCAGAGGGAGAAGGGAGAGAACCTCAAGCTGACTCCACACTGAGTGCAGAGCCCAATGGGGAGACTTAATCTGAGATCATGACCTGAGATCATGACCTGAGCCAAAACCAAGAGTCAGATGCTTAACCAACTGAGCCATCCAGACACCGCACAACTCTATTAGTTTTTATTTCATGTATCTTTATGCCTTGCTGTTAAATGCATAGATATTAAGTGTTGATATGTCTTCTTGGAAAATTGACCTTTGGATCACTATATAAAGACCCTCTTTATCTTTTTTTTTTTTTTAAAGATTTTATTTATTTATTTATTTGACTGAGAGAGCACAAGCAGGGGGAACAGTAGAGGGAGAAGGAGAGGCAGGCATCCCAGCGAGCAGGGAGCCCGATGCGGGGCTCAATCCCAGGACCCCGGGATCACAACCTGAGTCGAAGGCAGACGCCCAACCATCTGATCCACCCAGGAGCCCCAAGACCCTCTTTATCCTTAACGACTTTCTTTATTCTGAAGTCTGCCTTTCCTGAAATAGACATAGTTACTCTACTCCCCCTTTCCTTTGATTGATGTTGGCATGGCAATTCTTTCTTCATCCCTTCACTCTTAACCTGAATACTTATGTATTATATGGTTTCCTTATAGACAATATATAGATAATAAGACAACTTTTACAGACAATAGGAGTCTTTTTAAAAATATGGTAATCTCTGTGTTTTAATTGGCAAGCATAGAGTATTTACATTTATATGATTATGCATATAGTTGAATTAATATATGCCATTTTTATAATTGTTTTCCATTCATTGCCTGTCATTTTTAAAACTTTTTATCTTCCCCACTTTTTTTTTCTTTTTGTGGTTTTACCTGAACATTTTATATGATTTGATTTTATTTCCTCCAGTAGGCCATCAGTTTTACTTATTTTTAAAAAAAATCATTGTCTTCATAGAGTTTACAATATATATTAAGCAACCTTTGTTTCACATTATAGTGCTTGATGGGTATTTCAGTTACATTATAACAGAGTATTCCCAATTGTTCCCTCCAATCCCATATGTCATTGCTTTCATTCATTTCACTTATTTATATTTTATTTGTGTGAGAAAGTTTTATCTTATACTTTAGAAGGAGATACCACTGGATAGAGAATTTCAAGTTGGTGGTTTAATTGTTCAACATCTTAAATATTTCACTCCACTCCCTGATTGCTTGCATTGTGTCAAACAAGAAAGAAGTCCACTATAATGCAATTTTTAAAAAATATTTTATTTATTTATTTTAGAGATAGAGAGTGAGTGGGGATAGGAGTAGAGGGAGAGGGACAAGCAGATTCTGCTAGCTTAGAGCCTGACATGGGGCTCAATCCCATGACTGTGAGTTCATGATCTGAGCTGAAATCAAGAGTTAGATGATTAACCAACTGGCACCCAAGGAAGTCCATTATAATTTTATTCTTTGTTCTTCTATATGTGTTTTCCCTCTCTGATTCCCTTCAAATTTTTCTCTTTCTTTTTGGTTTTCTACAATGTGAATATATGTTTAGGTATAAATGTTTTGGTATTTATCTTCCTTAGAGTTCTCTCAGCTTCCTAGATCTGTGTTTTATGTGCCATTTGTCTTAGAAAATTCTCGGCCATTGTTATGTCAATTATTTATTTGCCTATTTACAGGATCTTTATATGTCAGAAAAGAAACTGGAAGTCCATACTAGACACTTAGTCCTGTAGTAAACTTACGGTAAGCTCATGTCTAGGTCCTTAATGATTTTGTTTTTATTTTATTACATTATAACAAAAGAAATTAATTCTTTAGATCTAATCTTAAGATTAAGCTTCACCAGTAAGATAATGGTAATATCTAAAAGTTCTGTTCAGTACATTAAGCACTACCATTTTATGATGAAACCAAACAGAAATTATTTAACCCTGTCTTCACCAAAAATTTCAATTAAGTACTTTAGTAAGAACAAAAGGGGAAATATAATTTGTCTGAAAACCTCATCTTAGTGTATTAGTATCCATTATGCTTTATTTTAATCAAATTAATTAAACAATTGAAAGACATTTTTAGAAATAGTTTTAATGGTGTTTGACTGCATAGTACTGACATCATGTTTTCTCCTTACATACATAATAAATAGGGGCAGAATGAATTAAAATCAGTGATTTAACTTGCCTCATAATATGTTTATTGAAGGTAAATCAGAAAACCAGTTTGCAGAAACAAATTAATCAGAAAACCTTTTTTTTTTTTCTCTTTGTTTGCTGGCTGATGGCTATATTATTAGCATATCTAACAAAATTATAATTGGAACTAATTTATATGCTCATTTTTCTTTATGCTCTCAATTTGAGGAACTCTCTGAATAATTTCCTGATTAATGACTCTAACTTAAAAAATCAATGTGTGTCATTAGAAGTTTTGTTCATTATTCATATCTTGCCAGATCCATTTTTTTTTTCCTTTACCCTCTCCTCTAAGGGAAAGTATTTTGCCAAGCCTCACTGATATATGGATGAACAAAGAAATTTATGCTTAAAGTAATTTAATCCATTGTCAAGCCACTTTATTTTCTGTGTAATACTCAAAAGAGGCATGTGACTATTCCTCCTCAGATACAGAATATTTGCATTTAACTTAAAAAGGAAAAATCACAATGTTGCTTCTGATTTTGGAATTTCATTGCTTAGACATCTGCTAAACACATAGAACCTCTGTTCTATTGTCCTTATTCTTAACATAGCACCCTTTCACCTGAACAACTGTTTTCCAAAGATTACAAGGAACTTAGCTGAACCTAGCTTACTTAAGGGTACATTTTCTACCACTTAATAAAAAATACACTGGTTTGTATTCATCAATTATCATAAATAGTACAAAAGTTTAAAAATTTTTAAAAATTAGACTTTCTACAGAGTTCTTCCTTATAGTGTTTGGGAAGAGATGGAAAATCACTGTACCCTCCACTCAATTTTGTTGTGAGCTTAAAAATTCTCTAAAAAACAAAGTCAATTAAAAAATTAAGTATCTGATTCCTAAGAGAGCTAATTATTTAGTACTTATGCCAGAATACTGTTTAGAAAACACCAAAACATATTTAAAAGTCCATATATGTATGTAATTTGCATTGGGAAACTAGTATAAATCTCCAAAAATGAAGAATTCAAGTTTATAAAACTTTATCATAAATTTACATGCATACATGGCCTGTTTCAGATATTTGTGTATGTTTTAATTTTATTAAAACAACGTGAAAAATATACTTTTACCTTCTGCAAAGTAGTGATTTAATTTACAAGCATATTATATTGTGTTTAAGATTATTTTTAGTTTCTACACATTTTTTTGTCCATGAATGAAAATCTCATGAGATTTTTAAATACAAATGAGTTAAAAAGGTACACTTTAGTGCTTCATTCAGTACTGTTTTTAATATAGTGTATATAACCTTTGATAAATATCATTTTTTTAGAGTGAATAAATTAGAGTGTGCTTAAGGGCTTTTGCTTCCACAAATTTGGAAAGAAAAATACTATTTTGAAGTTTTGGAGTTCAAAATGTCTTATCTGCACAGGACAAAATATTAAATTCTAGTGAATTCTGGTTATAAACATGTAAAACTTTGTTGAGTTGAAATCCATATGTTAATTATTGTATATATGAAAAAAGGACTATAGTCTTCCTTCTGAATCTGTGTTTCCCAAGGTTCAAAGACACTTCTCCTAACAGTACTTCAGCTTATCTCTAGTTAAATGTGCAATATCCCTGTATGTTATTGCCAAAAGGTAAGTAAATATGGGGTTATATTCAGTGCACATACAGTGTTCTCAAATGCAAGACTTCTTGTCCTCAAAGTGCTGCAATACTATTTCTGGAAATCAATAAATGCATTGTTAGATGAACCAATAAGTAAATTAAAAAAATGTAAGGATCTATAAAGAAGGGATAACAAATACTTAATTTGAAAGGGATTTGATAGTTGATATTTCAAAAATAGCATTGAAATCTTCATAAAATGTCAGAGCTCTGTCAAGCTCTATAACTTCAATACAATTCTTATAATCCATTAAATAACAGTTAACAATTTTTATGATAACACCTCTTAGAAAGCTCTCCTGATTAGCGCAACAGGAAGTTCTTTTTTTGTACACATCATCATGCTTTGTATTACACAACCCTGCTATTCTGATTTCTGATTACTGTTAATCAGACAGTAGTTTGCTACCTGACCAAAATACAGCCATCAGTAGATGGCCAATGATATATGATGTGCTCTAGTATGGGATTCAAGCCTAGACCAGATATCTATTCTGGATGGTAATGAATAAATCCAATCAAAATCTCTTCTTTTTAACATTATAGTTGTAAGAAATATAATTTCAAATAGGAAACAATTTCATGAGAAGACAAAAGGCACAAAGACTGTAATATGCAGCATCTATGTCCCTGTTGAAAATAGAAGTGGTCGTAAGGCATATGGCAGAGGAGATTTCAGCAGTGGGAATAGCAAAAATAGAGAGAATAAATGAAGTAAAGTAAGCTATGGATCTGATAGTCACTGGACTAAGAAAACAGAGTTAGAATTAATCTTGAGATGCTAGAACTGCTGTTAGTCTCATATTATGAAAAACATTCCAATTTTTATAATTAGCTTTAAAGCTGCTAAAACAATTTACTATTCTACATTCATTTATTGATTTTAAACATTTAACTGAGTGACCTGTCTTTTGCTAGGCACAGTTGTGAGCATTAGGGATGGAATGGTGAACAGGGTTAAATAAATAATTATTTCATTGAACCTACATTCCAGTGGGGAGGCAGAAAGTAATGAAGTGAATGTATAAATAAATATAACATAGCATATGATAAGTGCTATGAAGAAAATAAGGTAGATGCAATTGGGCAAAATTGTAAACTTAAAAAAAAAAAAGTCCCTCCTCTTCTCTTTCATAGTATATGACCTTTATCCTAGTCATTGTAAGAAGTGTCTCTGCTTGGAGTTAAAAAGATGGTTCACTATTGAAGGATTATAAAGGAAAATAGAGACAATATTCCATTTCCAACACACTAAATAGAATTTTTCAAGGAACCCATAACCTCCCTCACCCAGATTGTTGCCTTGAAGAAAGATATTTGAAATTGCTTTATGATCTTCTTTCTTCACCCACAAACTTCTATTAAAGTACTAGGAGCTGAGGTCTGAAAACGATCTTGAATCCTCCTACTGTCTAGAGAAAATAACCTTCTCACTCTGATAATGGAACCATAATTCCTGCCTTTTATGAGCAGAAGAAGTATCAAATGCATATCAAATTAAGTAATAATAATAAAATAAACACAACAATAAGATCAACAACAAAAGAAAATATAAAGCCTGGAAGTTGTGGAAATGAGAGAGAGAGAGAGAGGGAGAATTGTAAATTGGGCCCTCTGGCCCACTTTTCTCCTCTTTGGGCTTCAGTTCAAGGCAGTGCAGTGGTCTTAGACAAGTGAGGAGTAAAATTTAAGATAAAGAAAGCCCCTTGTATGCCCACCCACCATTTAGCATTCTGGAAAGACAGATGGCTCTCTGGCTTCCACAGTACCTGTCTATATAAATCAATCTATAAATCTACTGGGATCAGATAAAGTTGACCCTAAGGTTTGTCCCATTCCTAAGGAGGTGGACATGGAGCTGAGAGCTCGTGAGTGTAGCATGGGGGACTCTGCAGCAGTGTAAGATAGGCAGACCACTGCAGGAGGCAGGATAAAAAAGACAGGGACTTAGCAGCCACAGGGCACACAGTGTGGCTAAGGCAATGAGAAAGATTAATGAGCTGAGCAAGTTGAGGGACAGTCGCAGACCTCAACCTCAGATATCAATCAAGCAAGCAGTGACAAGATGGACAAAAAAAATATGAAGGGAAATATGTAGGGAAGTATGAGAAAACCAAGCCAATGAAGTTCCTCTTACCATCTTCTGCAGGTTTATGTGATGCACAGCTTTCCCTCCACATCATACAGGGACACCATAACGAAGAAAGGAACTAATGCAAGCTCATTAGAAAAAGCCCATTTGAAAAAATGAACCCTCTTGTCCTAGAGACACTCAGTACTAATAAAATGACAACTTGAATGTATTGGTCCAAGGATTATTTCAATCCTTAAAATGAACACAGCATTTTCATTCAGGAAAAGTGTAAATGTCTTATGGTTGATAATAATGTGGGTTACCAGGTAGTAATTTTTTAAAATGTCTTTTATAATACATATTTAAATTTAGCAGTTTTATTCTACATTCATTTCTAGTTTCTTTTTTTTTATGAGACTTAAATGTAAAATAAATTCAAGGCTTGCTCTATTTTCTATTATCCCATTTTAATTTCTTTTTACACAATTATTATATTGTTATTCTTTTTTATGACCTTATTTATTTGTAGTTATTTATTTAAGAAATATTTATTAATATCTTTCTACATAGTACCATGCTAAACTCTGAATACACAATAGTCATGAATAAACCATGGTGCTTCCTCTCACAAAGCTTATATTTTTTTTTAGCTTATATTCTTTATACATATTAGATTGTGCAAATGATTGATTGAACAATTAATTATTAAAATACAATAGTAATAAGAACAATTGTTAACATTTATTAAATGCTGAAAAGACTTCCTATGCACTTAGCTAAGCATTTATAATATGTATATTACAATTTTAAATTATTATTAGAACTGATGAAGAAGCCAGGCATACCCCACAAGAACTTACATGAAGAAATACAAGATTCCATAAAATATCACCCGACTAAAATGATAAAATATTATTTGTCTTATTTCCACTGACATAGCTGAATTCCAGGAATATTATAAGAATCAGATTTTGGGGTAAAGAGTTTGTACAGGAAAATAGCAAAAACTTTCTAGCCAAATATCTCTTCTGAAGATCTTGCAATGGGAATATATAAACACATTAGCTTAAAGCTTAAAGTCATCAAAATTTTCAAAGTGAAATAGAGCAGTAAGTAATCTATAAGAATTTATAATTGAATTTTTCCTTTTAAAAAGCCAGACTTAGTGAGGAATAATTTGTGTAGAGTAAAATATATCCCCATTTAACTGTACAGTTCTTTTCAGCTTAAACATATGTAATATATGCACACATATACATATATAATATGTATATACATACACACAAATGCATACACATATGTGTCACAATTATTATATAATGTTTTATCACCTCCAAAAATTATCTTGCTCATTTTTGTTGTCAATTCCATCATCTCCATCCCTCATCCTTAGAACTGCTAATGTGATTCCTATGCTTTTATGCTTTTGTTTTATATTTCACGTTTTTATTTCCATCACACTAGACTTTAAGCAATACAAGGACAGAAATATTTGTCCGTTTGTTCACTGATGTATTTCCAGTGCCTAGAATGGTGCTTGCCACAAATAAGTTTGTTGAGTGAATGAACAAATGAATGAATGTGGGTGGGGTATGCCGTTATGCTGTTTTATACAAGGTGGAACCAGGGCAGGTATGAGGATATTTGAGCAGGGACCGAAATAAGTGAGGACTGGAGTCTTGTCCATATCTGGGGGAGGCATCTCTGGGCACAGGGAGGAACAGGCTTGGGCCTTGGGAAAACACCAAGGATCTGATTGTGACTGACATGAAAGTGGGACAGATGACATGGGGAGGGAGAGCAGCCCCACGTCAGTTCAGGTGTTGATTTTCCAGGGGAATAGTTTCACCCTTCAGAGTCATTCTAGACATTTATAAGCTTTTTGTTGTTTTACGATTAAGAAGTCTTCAATTGTGTGACATACACCCTAGTCCACAAAGACTTTCCAAGAGTGTGCAGGCTTGGATAGTTTGAAAGCAGTCCATTTCCTGAGCTTCAATCCATATGCACCCTTTCCTACAATGTATCTGCCTAGGAACACAACTGCTGCTTCTTCATTCCCACCTACTCTTTCACAACTCTCCCTCTGGCCCCCCTCTTAGTCACCTGGTGATTCCTGTGCTTTTAGTTTTGCCTTTATACATGGGATCATTCAGAAATCATAAATAAAATCATTCAGGGGTGCCTGGCTGGCTCAGTCACTAGAGCATATGACTCTTGATCTTGGAGTTGTAATGAGCCCCACAATGGGTGTAAAGATTACTTAAAAATAAAAAGTCATATATATATATATGTGTATATATATATATACATGTTATGGTTATAGATCTTTTGTTCTGACTCTTTCACATAGCTTTTGAGATACTTCCATATACCTCATGTAATAATTATTATTTCTTATTCTATTTTATAAATGTATCATGCTTTATATACTCACCAGTTGATAGGTATTGGTGATTATATTTTTGATGATTATATTTTTGATGATTATAAAATATAGCTGTTATAAATATTCTCATAAGGGTCTTTGTAAGAAGATATGTCATTGTTTCTCTTGGATGTATAACATGGATTGGTATTGTTGAGTGGTAAGTGAATATTTAATTTTATAATTGGCTACATCATTTTGCATTCCTATTAGCAATATATGAAAGTTACAGTTGCTTTAAATTTTCATCAATGATTGATAGTGCAATTTTTTCTTCAACTATTCTAACAGGTGTATGTTATTCATTTTGATAATGATGGTTTTTAAAAATTATCATATTCCATCCACCAAGTTGTATTGACAAACTTTCTGTATAATTGTGACTATATGTAATTAAAATTCAAAGAGGAACTTTCAAAGTTTTTATGAATGTTTCCTTTAACATAAATTGAATATTATTTTAAAGTTGAGAAACAATGGAACAAATGTACATAATGGAACAAATTATTTATTGTTTGCTAGTTGGAAAGGTTATTAATTTAATCATTTCAATTTACACTCCTTATGTGCCCCGTAGAAACTTATCAAATTTAGAAAAAATGACAGATGAAAGAAAAATTACTAAAAAAAGAACAAGAGGTATAAAAAAGGGACAAATATTTTGCCATGTTTTCATACTCTTAACTTTGTTTCATCATATAGAAGTGCTTTAGTAAGTAAATCCATGCCAGTATAATTTTTTAGCAAATAAATTTTTCCTCTCTAATATACTAAATAAAATTATATGATTACAACCAGTCTGACGGAATGTCAAACTTGTCATACAATGGGATACCAGGGATATCCCATTGATCCTTCAGTGCCCAACCCTTGCCATACTACTTTTGATTAGTACAACTAAGGCAAAATGCTGTATGCCAATGAAACTTACAGTTACTGAAAGAAATTTCATCTAGAGGATATAGGAGGGTCTGGGAGTCATCTCTGAGTAAATGCAAGGGAGCAAAAGAATGCTCCCAGAACAGAGAACAAGGTGTGTTATTTCTATAAGATAAACACTACCAAAAACTTCATAATATTTCACCTTTTTCTTCCTTTCCTTTTTTTAAGTTATCTGAATGAAATAAATTTTGGAATGATGTTAGAATAATTTATTTAAGTACCATGATTTAAATACTATCAAATAATTCACCAATCTGAGTTAGCAGTATGTGATATACCAGAGATACCCTCCCCAACCGCCGCCACACACTTATCAGATAACTAACTTTAACAGCCATTACAATGCCTATGAACCATCTGGCGTTTTAGAATGAAGACTATGATTTAGTATGCCTGAGTAGGGCCACAGAGTCTACATTTCTACCCACCTCTTATGTGGTGCCAAAGCTGCTTGTCCATGGACCACACTTTGAGTAACAAAGTATAGATCCCTACTCAAAGTCATTTTTTATAATTCTCTCCTCTCTCTCTTGAATTATTATATTTTTCCTCACTAGTGGATGATTCCAATCAGCACAGAAGCATGCAGTTATTACTTTTATCTTAATAAGAATTTCACACCCCAACTCCATCTAACCTGTACTTCTCAAAATCAGCAGTGGTGTGCATGTCTTCAGTCCAGTCTTCAATTCTCTCTCATTCTACTTAATCTCTTATATGCACTAAATTGGACACTATTTCTCCTACAAATGCTTTTGTTACTTGGCTTCAAGCACTCTCCTGATTTTTCTTTCTACTTCATTGCTTCTCAGATATCCTTGCTTATTTGTATTCAGCTCCCCAAATAGTAAATGCTGGAAAGCTCCAGAGTCCAATCCTTAACACTCTTCTTTATCAGCACTTACTCATCCAGTCCCACTGATTTAAACATCATCTATTTCACAAATGTATATCTCCTGGCAACACTTCTCTGAACTCATAACTTGAATATCCAATAGCATCCTTAACATTTCCACTTAATAGACACCTCAGAAGTAAGGTTTAAAAAAATTCATAGTGATCACCAATGCCTACTTTCCTCTTCCACTTTTTTCATTCAGTCAGTCTAAAACACCTAGAGGTCAGCTTTAAATCCCTCCAGCTTTTCCCTCCTAGTTTTCTTTAATGAATCAACAAATTTGGACATACTTTCCTGTCACACCAGCAACCCTGATGATCTTTACACTATCAGGCACCCTCAGGCCTCAGGTCCTTAGCCTACAAAGCTTTTTCACACAAATGTGCATGACTTCTTCAGTTTTTTGCTTAAATGTCACCTACTAAATTACAGCTTTCCTTACTTCTAAATTTAAAATTGCAACATATTCTCCTCTCACACACCCAGACTCCATATATTCCTTTTCTGTTTTATTTTCCTTTGTAGTTCTTATCACCGTATGACATATTACAGGTTATTTTACTTCTTCCTTTTCTTAAAATTTATTCTCTCTTTCCATCTTGAATGCAAACTCTACGAGAACAGGACTTTTTACCTGTTTTGTTCACATCTTTATCCCCAGATTGGCACATAGGAGACATTCAATAAATAATTGTTAAATAAATAAATGAAGACAGTAAGGGAAGGTAACAGGTGAGTGCTTCAAGTTTAAGTGAAAGTATGCCATCATAATATTGAGTTGTATGATACATTCATTTCTTGTAATATAAAGATTTAGTAATGTTTAAATAGAGGGAAAATTAGTACTAAAGTTATATGTGATACTAAAAGGGAATAGTAGTTATTGAAGAACTATGGCAGAATGTTATTCAGTAGGGAAACTGAATATCACTGTAGCACTCAAAAAATCATATTTGACAGAAATCCTCTCCTAGAAGTTTATCCTCAAAGAATACCCATATCTATTCATTAACATACAAATGCAATTGTAATTATTAAAATATAAAGTGAAGTAGCAATCAGTTGGAAACAACTTAAACATTCCTGAAAAGAGGAGTGAGAAAATAACTCGTGTTTTCTATATACTGTGAACACCAGGCCAGTCATTAAAAGAAAGAATAATACCCACATGGGCTGACAGGAAAAATCCATAAAGTAGCTATGCAGAGAAGAAAAGCTAAAAGAAATATAAAAGTATAGCATGATTCAATCTCCATTAAAATGAAATATCTGTGTAATACGTGTTTGTGTGTGTGTGTGTGTATGTGCACATAAATCTACACAAATATTAGCCACATTTATTTCTGTAGAGAAGTTAGATATGTGACAGTACTGGTTCATAAAAAGCTTTAAATTTTTATTCTATACAATTATGTATCAAATTACTCTTTTACAGTGAAATTTCATTCATGTATTAATTTTACATTTCTTTTTAAAAAGAGCAGAAAATGTCAACCTAGGTTCAACGTGTCAGAAACATTTAAATTTTAATAAAATTAAGAATAATAAATGCATCCACAAAAAGGAATATATTTCTAATACTTGGAAAGAGAAATCTCTTTCAGTCTCTAGATACTACTTATTTTTCATGTGAATACTTAAAAAAGTTTAAGAAGACTATAGAAAAACATGCAAAAGCTATCATTATCACTTTTGCTATTAGCTACAAAATCTACCAAATTTTATTCTTATCTTTTCACAATTCCCAACTATGTATACATAGCTTTGTCTATTTTAGTTTATTAATCTATTCTCATCCTTTTTCTTAACTTCATTAACATAGGTACACTCTTTCTTTAAAATCAATCATTTTCTTAGTAGCAATCACAAGTAAGTAACCCTAACAGCAAACAAAGAAGTGGTGTTATTGAACTCAAAATAACACTTATATGACTTCCCAAAACTAATGTCCCTGAAGAAAATGTATCCCACATAGTATGAGAACATTTTGAACTGCCATGACTTTCCTAGTTTTTAATATAGTGGCTTCCAGGTGGTTTCCTACTGGAAAACACTTGTCATAGAGGTTAAATTTGAAATTCCATTCAGAGTTTGTAAACATCTTTGATTAATTTTGTATATTGTTGACAATTTAATATTTAAAGGTAATTATTTTTACCTATCCTCGATAATGCATGGTCTTTTGAACCAAAACACCTCCCTTCAATAGACTATATACATTGAAAAAAATACATGACATTCAGAATTACATTATATTTAAAATATTAATCTACTACAAAGAGAACGAATAAATTTCAAGAACATTTTTAATTATAATACTGTAAGAATAAAAATATTTGTGGCAAAAATATAAGGAAACTCTATTAGCAATTTTCTTCACCCATCATATGACTCTATATGACATTTAAGACTCAATATGGCAGTGAATATGTTAGAAAATAGATATTGTAGTCACTATAATGGCTTCTCAAGATATCAGTGTCTCCATTTTCAGAATCAAAGGGACTTTGCAAATGTAATAAATGTTAAGGAACTTGAAATGGAAAGATTATCTTCGATTATCCACAAGGGAAAAATGACTACTGAAGAAGGGAAAGAAAGATGCAGCCTATCTGGCTTTGAAGAAGGAAAACGGGGCCACAGGACAGTGAATGTGAGCAACCTCAATAAGCTGGAAAAGGGAAGGAAACAATTTCTCCCAGGGAGCCCCCAGTAAAGAATGTAGCCCTACTAACACCTTGATTTTAGCTCAGTGAGTCTCGTGTTGGACTTCTGACCTACAGAAATTTGAAATGAAATTTGAAATATGAAATTTACGTTAAGTCACCAAGTTTGTGGTAAATTGTTACAACAATAGATAACTAATACATCATAATACAAAAATAAGATATGTCCACTCTTTGTATGTATGTTAAGTACTATAATGGTAAAGTGTATTATGCTAGTATCAAAAATGAAAATGATGAGGAAAAGGAGGAGTAAAAAGATAACTAATATAGCATTTACTGAGTGTTTATTATGCACCAGGGATTTTTCTGAGTGTTTCCATAAGTAATCCTAATAGCAATAGTTGGAGATAATTTTCTTATAAGATATTGTCTCTCTGAGGCACAAAAATGGTGTGTAACTTGTCAAAGATCACATATACAGAGAGTAAAATTGGAATTCAAAATCAGGCACCAAACTGTGTAATAGAAGTTGTCTTAAAAGTAAAATTTTGGCAGACAAAAAGTAAAATGGGATTCCATGCAAAGCTTGTGAAATCCTTTGAAAATTTCAATTTCCTGGTGATTTAAAATTTTCTCTTTAATGCAGTCAAATCAGATTAGGGCCTGGCTCAAAGGTACCCCAACTGCTCTGTTTGGTTGGGGAGAGAGAGATGAACTAAACAGATATAGACACTATATTTTCCTATTAGAGTAGGATCTCTAGCAAAGGAAAGGAACAATGCAGAATTAAATTGGCACATGCATTTAAATTGACTAAGTGTGAGGTTTTAAAAAATTGGTTTTTAAATGTGAGATGGTAGAGATTAGCTAAGGAAGTTATCTTTCTCTGGACTGGATGATTGGCAAACGTTTGCAATGGTTGGGTGCTAATGACACTAAAGGTGAAAAAATGGAATCGATAGCGGAGGTACCAAAAAATGTGTATGCATTAAACCTGCGATACCTATGATCTACATAAGGAAATAGTGAAGTAGGTAACTGAATATATACATATATATTCAGAATAGATATAGTCATCTCAAATAAAGGTCACTATTTGAGAATTATTCCCTAAATCCCCTAAAGAGAGGAGAGGAGAGAGGAAGGGTGGGGTAGAGACCTGAAAAACACCACTTTTTGGAGGGTAGAAGAGTGGAAGTCTACAGAAGTTTGGAATATGGCTAAAAAACCTCTAAAGAGTGGGAGCAAGCCGTGCAAGAGAAGAGCAATTTCTTGAGTGAGTGATTAATTCAGTTAAGGGCTGCTGAGATATGTAAATTTAAGTCAGTACATATAGCCAAATGGTGGTGACTAGATTCCATGGAAAGACAGTTTTGATGGAGTGGTGGAAGCATCACCAAGTTTGTGACACCTACAATATACAAGGGTGTTATAGGAAATGGAAACCGTGTGTAGAAGTTTAAGGGAATAAAATAAAAGGAATGAATGAAATGGAACAGTTGTCATAGAAGAATGTGGGATCAAAAGAGTTTTCATTTTATTTTGTTTCCTTTTGAAAATATAGGAGTTATAATTCTAGGCCACTGATAAAAAATACTGCAGACATGAAAAGCTTATAGTAAAAATGAGAAAATAACTGAAAAAGAGAAACCCTTGAGCATGTAATATGAGAGCAGCGTTTGTAGACAAATTGGCAATTGACAGGAAAATAAACTTTTCTTCCTTTTAGCAACTGAGAAGAAGGAAACAGTAACAGATGCAGGAAGAGTAAATTCATTGATAGGCAAATGAAGGATATCCTTGTCAAGTCCCAAAAAGATTGGAAAGCAAGAGAAAATCTGAGAAGTGAACAGATTTCTGTGGAAATGTGAAAAGCAGTTCAGAATGGACCAAAAGAATGGAACTTAGGGGGGGCATCTACTGGGACAAGCCATGAGAAAAGATGGCTGTCACACTGGTGTGAGGGAGTTCACAGAACTTCCTTCCTTCCTGAAACTATTGCTACTGCAGAGTCAAGCTGCTGGACATGCCACTTTTAGAAACGTGTTCTATAGTGTTTAAAATATCCTCTTCCAAATGGCAACTATCTTGGAAGCTTCATACTAAAATGACATTCAGTTATCCTAGACTTCTAAGTGAGCATAAGTTAGTATAAGTACATATTATTTTCACAATCAGCTGAGACCACCAAAATGAATAAGACTATTGTGCTAGTGACTTGGAGAAGGGAAGTACTGTATACAAGAAGAAATGCCTTAGTGGGCTCTTCTTGGAATCATAAAATTACCTGGAAGAAGGGGAAATAGTAAAACAACTATTTCCTATTTTTTTGAAGCCTAAATCAGGAAGATCATAATTAGAGACAATTAGGTAGTATAAGTCACTAGTTGTGGATCCAGGACTTACGGTGCTAGTGTGATAATGGTGGAAAATCCAGTTTTCTATGATATTACCTAGCACTGAAGATTTGGGCTCAGTATTGCATGGGAATTAATCACATTTATACCTTTTGTCAGTACTTCTACATACTATAAATCTTAAACTATATTCTTTATAACTTGTACTAGAAAATGCTAAATAAGAGTATAATTAACAACACAGTTAGAGTACATCATACTATTTTACCTTTCTAAGAATACTTGGAGCATGAATGTAAAACCCATTTTGAGCTTCTATTTCTCTCTAGCAAACATTAAAACATCCTGCTATCAACAGGTGCATAGCTCCAGTCTTGTGTCAATTGATTCATCAATTGCAAGGTCATACCTTACTGTTTTCATTATTCTCATAGCTACCCTTGAAATTCAAGAGGTGGCAGACAAATTAGAAATCAATGAACTAAATTCTTTTTTTCAAAAGGATTTTTTTTTTCTTCACAACAAAAGACAACTGTGTCCATGGTTTTAGAATCTGTCTTCTTGACTCTAACTTCAGATTCACATAAACCATGCGAGCCCATTTATTAAACTATTTTTACATGAAAAGAATCTTTAATATTTAAAACAATTCTTAGTTATACCAGAACAAAAATAAAAATAAAAATAATAAAATGATTAAGCAATTAACCTTTTATATTCATGCATATATTTAGTGTTCCAGTGTAATATTTGTATTATAGTGGCTTGAACCAATAAATTTGTATTATTAGTGGCTTGAACCAATAAATTTAGATTATTTAAAACTAGTTTAAAAGAGAAACTTGAGTAACAAAAAATACATATTTAAATTTAACCATCAAAATAAGAGTAAAAATACATTATTCAGTAAAGCCTGACATCAAAGTACATAAAGTCAAATTTTCCAAAGGTACTGGCTAAGCTATATTTAATAATAATTTAGATTTATTATGTCTAATAATAATTTAGACATTCTATTTCCTGAGAGTTCTCTCTATGGTGTCACGAGTGTTCATAAACATACACATATATTCACAAATGGTAACTACACATTCATCCGAATATGCATGCATATGCCTATAACACTTTTTAATTGTATATAAAAAACCCGAAATATTGAGTAAGACAATACAATAGTCATGACTATTTCCAATGTAAAATACAAAGAAGTTAACATGCCTGCAGAAGTTCACAGAAATAGAAGTCATGCCCTGCTTATTTTAGTAGATATCTCCTTAACTAACTGACATATATGAAGTCATTTAACAGATTTGTGATATATTATCCACATATATAAATAGGTATAATTATTTATATATAAAAATACATAAAATAAACTATATGATCTTCAACATCACTTCCTTCTTTAAAATTATACATTCTTATGGTGGAATTGAAGACAGCTTCAAAATAAATGCCTCAAAATTTTCCTTTGATCATACAGTGATCACATACACATCTTATGTCATGTGGTATGTTTTCTATCTTCAACTTAATTTTTCAAAAATATGGATTTGAGTTCCCTTTTGTAGTAATAATGTTCCCAAAATTCTACACAAGAAATAATAAAATATTCTTATGCATGTTAACAAGAAAAGTCAAAATAGTTAGTATAATATTTCATTAGCCATTTTTATGAATAACCAAACAATAGCATATCAAGTGCACATTCTCAGAAGACAAACACATCATAGTCTTCAATAACTAAAAAGGACTTTAAGAGCTTAAGTTATAATCTTTCATCCTCATCTACTGTGTATTCAGCCACACAACTCAATAAAGTTGACAAATCTAATTTTCTAAAAGGCTGGAGGTTGTTTTTCAGCGCAACAGTGATAGGAAGATTTGCCGGTGGGTGTCTGACTCCAGTAAGTCTTGCATTATACCAACAAGGCAACAGACAAAATGAAAGACATTCTGGCCAAACGATTCCTTTTTATACCCTTAATAGTGTTTTCTAGTAGGGGTAAATATCATTCCAGATCTTTTATCAATTTGCCAGCCTATGTATTAAAATGTAGACCTCAATCTCAGTCAATCTTTGAAGTAATTAGAAGTAAGCAGAAGTATATGAGGTAGGTGATTAAATAATGGCATTAGGAAAGTGTTGGTTACTTTTAAAAGGTATAATGAATATCATGAGCAGAAACTTCATTTTAAATCTGAAATCATTAAAATGTTGCCTAAGGCCATGTGTCTAGTTCCACAGTTTGAAACAAAAGCTGGCACTCATTAAATTGTCACCACAAAAAAGCTATAAAAATAATTCTTTAAAATATGATAGTGATAGAAAAGATAATACAGGAACCTAGAGTGTCAAAACTTTGTTATAGGATCAGCTATGTCCTCAGGATTTTATAGTAAGGAGCTTCCATTTGGTATTACCATGGATCTATATACTATCGAACATTAGTCTAACCATATTACAATCTGAGAAATAGTTACATACTATAGTTATATATTATATTAGCTAGCTGATCAAATAACAAACACATCCATTCAAAAACAATGCTAGCATCCAAGATTTTGAAATAAGCTTTTAAGGAAGACTGAAGCATCTCTGCTATAATTTACATCTAGGACTCAATAGAAAGGCTAAGAATAGTTTATAATTTAAGAAAGAAGATATTACTTGCAGTTTAAAAATTTTGATAACAGTGCTTGGGAAAAAGTACTTTACTTTTCTACTCATCAAACCAAGGGAAAAGATGGCAATATTAATCAAAAAAGGAGAAACAAGATGTGCTCTACAGAGCATTGTAATAGGTGTATCACAGGTAAATAGAAAAAAAAATGAGGTTTAGTCTGCACAGAAGCATAAAATTCAACCAAGATTTATCGAGGGTATACTACACCTATTCTAGATGAGAAGAATGCATCAGTAAACAAAACTGACAATGAGATAGGAAAAATATTAACTATTTTAGGAAAAGAGAAGCATTATGAAGAAAAAGTGGGTAAGCGAAGTACTACCTTTTAATGGGCTGATGAAGAAATCTCTCTCAGATAAGGAAGTGGAGCAATATGAAGGAGATAAGAAGCTGAACCATGTTGATACCTAGGAGAAATGTTGCTAGGAGAAAGGAACTGCAAAGGTTCTTGTGTTTTTCATTTGGGGATTGCCACCTGATTTATGTATAATTATATTTGTACAAATATACATCTTATTTAAGAAATGAATAATATAGGGGCACCTGGTGGTTCAGTCGGTTAAGCAACTCCTGATTTTGGCTCAGGTAATGATCTCAGGGTTGTGACATCAAGTCCTGGAGCCCTGCATGGAGCTCCATGCTCAATGGGGAGTCTGCTGGAGATTCTTTCTCTCTCTCCTTCTCCCTTTCTCAGTGCCCCTTCCCCCACTTGCACACACACTCTCTAAAATAAATAAATAAATCTTTAAAAAATGATTAATATGTATACACTTTAGTATGGGGCATTCTTTAAAATGAGCCACTTTACCTGGAGGTTTGGCAATATTATTTAGAAGCATCTAAGATTATTTCACAATATATACATATATTGAATCATTATGTTTTACACCTGAACTAATATGTTATATATGTCAATTGTATCTCAATGTAAAGAAAAAAAACTGGAAAAATACTTATTCCTAAATTAATAAGTTATAAATATATTAATATATTAATTTGACCTTATAAAATCACTGCACAAATTACAGTTATTATTCAAGATTATTCAAGATAATGTTTCATGTATCATGCAATTCACATGCATCTTATGCTTTCTTCCATAATTGCATGTGACGCACAGGTGTTTTATTGTATGACTACTTTTCTGGATCCTTGTAATTTTACTCATATATATATATACACACACACACATATACATTTGAGTAATATTTGAATATATATGAATTATGTATATATTTGAATTATGTATATATTTGAATATATATGAATTATGTATATATTTGAATTATGTATATATTTCATCATTCTCTCCTAAGCTTCTCATTTCATTTTCAGCTTCTGGTAAAACTAACACAAAGGAGGTACTGAATAAATATTTGTCAAATAAACATATATAAATGGATAGATGAATACATGCCTGCATGAATGAAGGAGAACTGTCACTATTTTACCAATCTGTTGGTTTCCTGGAAGACCCCACTTGCAAGGCTCTTTGTATTGAACATGACTTAGAGCTCACTCTGTGTGAAAAGCTTTTACACCAGGGGCATTTTTTTGAAAACAATTACAGTCAATTGTTAAACTTCACAGTTGAAGACTGTGAATAAGAGTTGGAATGAACAATTGACTAACCAAAAACTTTAACGAAAAATCAGGGTAATGAAGTGTCTACAAGGGCCTCATAAAATTCTGTATATTCCTGGGAATCTAGAAGGACACATGCACACAGAAAGCTTTTTGCCTACTCAGGATTGTACATGAATTTAAGAAGATCTGAGAAGGTCCTAATCTCTACTCTTTAGCTAACCTTTAGAAGACATCTGAGTAAGAAGTCAAACCTAAGGCAGGGTTGTCAAAGTCAGGCTGAATATTGAAGAGATAATCTATGATGAAGAAAACAATGGCAAAAGAAGTGTAGATAAAATTAAATTTCCTTACAACTTTCAGCCCATTGATAAATACCTGAGACAGGCATAGTAGGACATTCTTCAAGGACCTCACAACTCCCTAGTGTTAATGCTTTGCTAGAGGCAAAAAACAATCTTAGCTTGACAATAGCCAGACCTCCAAGATCCTATAAGTTTTCTTTAACATATGAAAATCCTTTTAGAGATTTCCTTTATCTCTATCCCCCCAATTTAAAAGTATATAATTAGTCACTCCTCACAATCAGAAGGCAGCTCCTCTGCCCAAGGGTACTGTCCCTTGCTTTAATAAAAACAAATTTTTGCACCAAAAACATCTCAAGAATTCTTTCTTGACCAGTTCACTCCTGGCCCACATCACATCAACCTACATTCATAAAAAAATTGTCCACAAAGTTTGGGGAAATTATTGGTTCCAGGAAGGTAAGAAATTTTTTGTTTGATCATTAGCCAACCACTAAATTAAATAAACAGAGACATCAGTAAACACACATGACAAAGAATACAGATTTGACAGAATCATTATAGAAGAGTCCCTAGACCTAACAAAGAAACAAAAGACAAACCTACAATAAACAGCAGTAACAAAAAACCGTGGGGAGATGATGTTAAAAGTAACTATCTTTTATTATTTAAAATGTTTATTTTTCAACAAAAAATTATGAGACATGTAAAAACAACAAAAGAATATGGCCCATATACAGAAAAATCTATTCCTTAGAAACTGTCCCTGAGCAGATGCAGTTGTTGAACTTAATAAAAAAAAAAAAAGACTTTAAATTAGTTATTTTAAATATCTTCAAAGAATTAACAAAAGCAATGTCTACTGAGCAAATAAAAAAAAAAGAGACAAATAAAAAGATTCTCAAATAAAGGGGACAAAGTGGTGGTTCCCAGAAGGAAGGTGAGTAGAGGGATGGGTGAAGTAGGTAAAGGGGATTAAGAGTACACTTATCTTGGTGAGCCTTCAGTAATATATAGGATTGTTAAATCTTTATATTGTACACTTGAAACTAACATAACCCTATATGTTAATTATACTTAAATTAAAAAAAAAAAGTCTACTGAACTAAAAGAAAGAATGGGGATAGTGTTTCAACAAACAAATATCAAGGAAAAGAGAAAAAAAGAAAGAAGCAGATAGAAATTCTAAAGTTTAAAATTCCAATAGCTGCAAAGAAAAATTCACTAGAGGAGGTCAACTAAAAATTTGAGCAGGCAGGAAAAAAAAAAGTGAACTTGAAGATAGCTCAATTGAAATTATGTTCTGAAAAATAGAAAATACTAAATTATCCACAAAAAATGGAGCTAACAAATGAGTTCAGTAATTTTCCAGAATATAACATCAGTATACTAATGATGTAATTTATGGTGATTAACATAACATAATAATAAAAAAAAAAGAAAAAAGAAAATTAGTAATTCTTTTTACTATAGCATCAAAAATTACAAAATACTTATGAATAAATGAATCAAATTACATATTTACTTGTAAGCTTAAAATTACAAAACATCATTGAAAGAAACTGAAGAACACCTAAATAAACAGAAAGATATGCCACATTCATGATTGGCAAATTCATACTGCTTAAAGGCAAGATAGTCCCCAAACTGCTCTACAGATTTAATGCAATGTGATACTGGAACAAGGGTAAACATATAGATCATTGAAATAAAACTGAAATCCAGAAATAAACCCTTACATTTATTGGCAATAGATTTTCAACAAAGGTGCCAAGATAATTCAATGGGGAAAAGAGTTGTCTTTTCAACGAATGGTGCTAGGACAACTAAATATCCACATGCAAAAGAATGAATTTTGATCCTTATATCACATCATATAAAAATTAACAAAAAATGAATTATATTCCTACATGTAAGAGCTAAAATAAAAAAAATACTTAGAAGAAAATATAGGCATTTGAGTTTGTAAACATGGTTATGTAATTATTTCTTTGATATGATACCTAAAGCACAAGAAACCCAAGAAAATGGATAAATTGAAATTCATCAAAATTGAAGACTTTTGTGCTTCAAAGAGCATTATCAAGAAAGGAAAAAGACAAGTCATAAAATGGGAAAAGTTTTTACAAATCATACATCCCAAAGGGGTCTAGTATCCAGGTTATATGAAGATTATTTACAAGTCAACAATAGAAAGACAAATAACTCAATTAAAAATGAGCAAAAGGTTTAAATAGGCAATTCTCAAAAAAAAAAAAAAAAAATGCAAGTGTCCCCTTAGCACATATCAAAGAACAAGCAACAGTCAAACTGCACTAAAGGATACAGAAGCAAACCTGAGGATATGGGAGTTTGACTATGTGCAATGCCACATTATCCTTCTTTTTTTTCTAGAATTATCAATCTTTTTTTTTTTTTTAAGATTTTATTTATTTATCTGACAGAGAGCGACACAGAGAGAGAGGGGACACAAGCAGGGGGAATGGCAGAGGGAGAAGCAGGCTTCCCGCTGAGCAGGGAGCCTGATGTGGGGCTCGATCCCAGGACCCTGGGATCATGACCTGAGCCGAAGGCAGACGCTTAACGACTGAGCCACCCAGGTGCCCCTAGAATTATCAATCTTTTAATCACTTGCTCAATAGCTATCTTCCCTCCAATAAATAAAACTCCAGAATAACAGGAATCATATCTGTCTGTTTATATTGTACTCCCTGGGTCCATCAATGATTGCATTGTATAGTACATGTTCAAAATTTGTTAGCTAAATATATGAACTGGAAAAAGAGGTCTCATCACAGTCAGGATAATTTGGGGGATTGCAACAACCCACATGTAATCAAAATAAGATTACAGTCAAGATATCAGTTCTTCCCAACTTGATCTGTAGATTCAACGCAATCCCAACCAAAGCCCTAGCAAGTTATTCTATGGATGTTGACTAACTGACTCTAAAGTTCATACGAAGAGGTAAAAGAATCACAATAGTCAACACAATATTGAAAGAGAAAAACAAAGTTGGAGGATTGATGCTATCTGATGTGATGTCAAGACTTCCCATAAAGCTACAGTAATAAAGACTGTGTGGTTTTGATAAAAGAATAGACAGATCAATGGAACAAAGCAGAGAACTCCATAAATATAGGCAACTGATCTTTAATAAAGGAATAAAGGCAATACAAGGGAATAAAGATAGTCTCTTCAATAAATGGTGCCGAACAACTAGAAATCCACATGCAAAAAAGTAAATCTAGATGAACACCTTACACCCTTCACAAAGATTAACTAAAATATATCAGAGACCTAAGCGCAAAATGCAAAACTCTAAACTCTTAGAAGATAACACAGGAGGAAACCTAGAAAACCTTGAGTATAGTAATGTCTTTTTAAAAAGCTAAAACACCAAATACACAATCCATTAAATAAATAACCAGTAAGCCAGACTTCCTTCAAATTAAAAACTTCTCCTATGCAAAAGACAATATCAAGATAATTAGAAGACAAATCATAATCTAGGAGAAAATATTTGAGGAAAAAAAATTTGATAAAGACCTGTACACAATATACAAAGAACTCTTAAAACTCATTAATAAGAAAACAAGAAACCTGATTAAAAAATTGCCCAAAGACCTTCTTGACACTTGACAAAGAAGATGTATAGATGACAAATAAGGTTATGAAAAGATGTTCCACATCATATATCATCAGAGAAATGCAAATTAATGCACAATGAGATACCAACATAGACTAATCAGAATGGACAAAATCCAGAACAGTGACAACACCAAATCCTGGTAAGAATCTGTAACAACTAGAACTCTATCATTGCTAGTGAAAATACAAAATGAGATAGCCACTTTGGAAAACAGTTTAGCAATTTCTTGCAAAGCTAAGCAACCTCTTAGCATATAATCCAATAGTCATGCTCCTTGTTATTTACCTAAAGGAGCTGAAAACATGTACACATAGAAACCTGCACATGGATGCTTTAAAAATGAGCTAACAAGTAATGAAAAAATATGAGAAATTGTAAATGCAAATTATTAAGTGAAATAAGCTAATCTGAAAAGGATACATACTAGCTGATTCCAACTATTACCTTCTAAAAAAGACAAAACTATGGAGACAATAAAAAATCAGTAGAGATTTGGAGTTGGGAGGAAGATAAATAGGCAGAGTACAGAGAATTTTTAGGGAAGTGAAATTACTCTGTATAATATTATAATAAAGGACATATGCCATTTGTCCAAACCCAGAAAATGGACCACAAGAGTAAATTCTAAGGTCAACTATGGACTTTGGGTTATTATGCTGTGTTAATGTAAAAAATGTACATTCAGGTGACTGGTGTTGAAAATATAGGAGGCTATGCAGGCGGTATACAGGAAATCTGTGTCCATTGTTTTGTTGCAGACCTAAAATTTCTCTAAAATATTTTAAAATGAGATTACATATAACATATGATGCAACTTTTTTTGTTGTTTCTAAGGAATGCAGGCATGCACAATTTTAGAAAGCTTGGAATTTATTTTTTCTCTCATTAATTACCTGTGGGACTTTGCAAAATTCTAGAAATCTCCTTGGGATTCATCATTTTCACAGAAAATAAAAAGTGAATTCAAATTTCTAAAAATTATCTCCAGACCAAATAATATATTTGTTCTGTGTCTTTCTTCAGAGCACTCTCGTGTGTGTGTGTGTGTGTGTGTGTGTGTGTTTGGTTTTTTGGGTTTTGGCATTTTTTTTTTTTTTTTTTTTTTTTAAGAAAGGCAGACTGCCATGAATAGCACCACATTTGGTTCTATCTGGAGTTTGGAAGCTTGACTACATTCTCCTACAAATGTATTGCAAAAGCTTGTATGGAGGTTCTAACAGGGGATGCAGCTACTCAAATACCCTTGACCAAAGACTGATTCTCCTCAATAGGGGAAAGTTGTCCTCTTCAACCCAGCATACGATCTCATGAGGAACATACATGGAGCAATGAAGGAAAGGGGACACCAGCTTAGCCAGCCAGATCAACTGAATCAATCCTGGAGATCAATGGAGTGACAGATGTCATGGACTGTCCTCATATCCAAAAGTCATTCTTTAATTAAAGTCCCAGAATTCCAACCCCACCTATATAAATAAGTGAAAGATGATTTTTCATTCTTCTTTTTTCCATTTTTTTTTTTTTTCTATCCTATTAGATGAACTTCCCTTTTGTTTGACCAATACTCCTTGTGAGTATTCCAGATTCTGGACCTATTTTTTACCATATCTTTCCCATGAATAGCATATTGTTTTACTTTCAATTTCCTATGATTAATTGAATTATTAATCATATGGTTTCTATTTTAATGTCTAGCACACCAGAGTTGAACTTTCCTCTGCATGTAGCTTTATTTTCATCCTTCCCATGCCCTGTGATGCTGAAATAGAACTCTTGAAAATCAGATTTCCCCAAAACATCCAGTATACATTTCCATTTCCTTTGCTCACGTTTCTCCATCTGCCTGTCATGTGTTCCAATATGTCATACTTTCACACTTTCGAGACTCAGCTGTAAAGTCTTTCCTAGTCTTCACAGATAAATATAAATGCCTTCATATTCCTTAAGTTGCACATTATATAGTAGCACAGATTTTCATGCCATTATAATAAGTTTTATTAACTTATCTCCCTGTTCCAGATTATAGAGACTTAGAGGATGGTATGTAAATATTGGCTTCTTAGCACCTGGCATTAATAGGCACATAGTAAATATTTATATGTTTGTGAATAAATGAAACAATTAAATTAGAAAGCAATTGGGCATGCTAATTTATTCTGAAGCACGTATTCATAATCTAACCATTTATTTGTTGCTTATATTGTTATAGTTACTTTGTAAGGTGTAAAATATGTGCCCTAATAGAATAGAAGGTGCTGAAGATAAATAAGAGGAAAGATCACAGGTCAACCTCTGAATCGTTAATGAGCTAAATAAGCATGAAAAATCAGGAAAAATTCATTGTTATTATAACAACAATGTAACATACATTACAGAAAAAATTCTCAACACATTAACTCAAAGATTAAAGGAAAAAACCAATAATGAGAGAAGAATTTATAGAATAGTTGGTGAAACTATATTTTTATAACAACTACTTTTGTCCAGCTAATATTAGACAATCTATTTTCTATGATCATTTCATATTGAATCTCAATTTTTAGATGTCAATGTATACATTTTTAAAACTAGTTGGGAAGTAGCAAACAAAAGTAGCTTTGCTCTGTGTAAGAATATAGTCACAGATATTCAATAGACAATCACTGGTTTTGCCACAAAAAGTGAAAAAAAAAAAATCTATGTTCTGCATCCAGAGTGTAATTCTGGGTAGCTCTAAAAAGACAAGTAGTACTATAACAGAGAGTTTTTATGTTCAGTGTATCTTCAAAATACCCTTTCTTCAGGTGTCATCTGCTCTGATTTTTCAACCAAAATAAAACTATTTTTTAGAGATCCTGATATCTTATATGTGTAGATATTGACATTTCAGGTTCAAGATACATCAATGCATCCACCTTGAAAGCCACAGAAGTTATTGAAATAGGAAATATTAAAGTTTGACAGTCAGTTGCTCCCTGGACCTGTGAATATCACTTTGGGTTTGGGCCGTGATTGTACAATGTTAGACAAATATTTACATGAACTCTGTTGGATCCATTTTATTATTTATGCTTTGTTATTTGCTTTTTTACCTGTAACCCAAAGAACATCATACATTTTTAAAATCTTCTTGTATAGCATTATAGATACTAGATGGAATATAATTTTTCCACAAGTGTTGTGATCATCTGCCCTCTTCTATTAAATTGTTGGCTTACTCTTTCCTAAAAAAGTTATTTCAAATAACTAGAGTAACTTTTTACATTCTGATGTACTTTTATCCCTGAGGGAAAGCAATATCCAGAAGTATAAGAGAGTTTTGAAAATTGTGAACGGAAATCTCTGCAGGGTATGTGGACAGAGGAACTAAGTGACTTCCCTATTCATCACTCACCAGTATATGTGCCCTGTATGGTCACAGAGGGACCTATTAGTAAAGAGACACAGTCTCTGCTTGGAGTTCCTACTGGTGTCCATTAGCTGGATGCTGAAAGGCTATGAAGTTATTTATCTGTTTTACTCAAACTCTGTTTTTGTCATGTATACTGTTACCATTTCTCAGAGCAACTCCGTGATATCTTATAACAGTTAGTCATTTGCAACATTGTTTTTTGCAGGGGTCCTCAGATGGTTCATCATACCTGAAGATACCCTTCACATGTAGCATTTTTCATGTATGTGTGGAGTGTACACTAAAGCACAGTTTCCAGTGATACTCCCTTGTATCTCAGCATCAGAGGCATGGGTTTCAGTGTTGGGAAACACAGCTACATATGATATAATACCAACCAAGTCAACTGAATCAGAACTAAAAGATGGAGTATCAAAGAAAAGATGGCAGAGGAGTAGGGGACCCTATTCTAACCGGTCCCCTGAACTGAGCTGGGTATCTACCAGACCTCTCTGAACACGCATGAAATCAGCCTGAGTTGTAAGGAGATATATCTGGATCTCTACAAACAGAATATCGCAGGCGGTTGGTTTCAAGGTATGGAGCGGGGAGTTGTGATTCCACGGGCAGACACCCAAAGATAAACAGAAGGGGGAGGGAGCCTCCAGAATCCTGCACCACCAAAGCACAAAAGCCTCCTGTTCTGGGGACCGGGCACAGACTCACAGACTGGTAGCAACAGGGAAAGGACTTTAGGGCAGCCCTCCGGACTGAAACCTGGAGCTGTGGGGGCACACGTATGAACTGGGGGCAGCTGGTGGTTTTAGAAGCACAAAGGACAGAGACATGCCTAGACCTGGAAGTGAGGGCTGGGAGTGCTGCTGTGGGGTGCACAACCCAGGACGCTGTGGTTTTAGCAGCACAGACAGAAATGGAGATAGTGTGGCCTGGAGAGCTCACTGAAGAACTGACTGCGATCTCTCTGTTCTGAGGCAGAGGGTTGGAAACAGTATATTCTGCTCTGAAACTCGGAAGAGACACAGAAAGCCGCCAGAGAACAAAAGCCCCAAAAAAACAGTTTTTACTGAGCCCATCCCCCATCCACAGGGGGCAGGGCAACTCTGCCCAAACAGGGTTGCCTGAGTAACAGCACAGTAGGCCCCTCCCCCAGAAGACAGGCTGGGAGAATAATAGGCCAACAACCCTAAGGTCTCTATAAAACAGGTTCATCTTGCTTGGGTTGTGGTCAATAATTTGGACTCTGTACATTCCCTCAACCACCCCTCAACAGAATGACTAAGAGGCGGAACCCTCAAAATAGGAAAGACTCAGGGAATGTGACTTCTGCCACAGATTTACAAATGGATATAGATATAAGCAAGATGTTGGAAATAGACTTCAGGGTAACAGTTATGAAGACAACAGCTAGAATGGAGAAATTGATTAATGACAACATAGAGTCTCTAAGGGCAGAAATGAGAGCTGAACTGGCAGAACTTAATAATGCTATCAATGAGATCCAATCTAATCTAGATACTCTAACAGCTAGGGTAAACGAGGCAGAAGAACGAATTAGTGATCTAGAAGATAAACTGACAGAAAAGAAGGAAAATGAGGAGGCCAGGGAGAAACAGCTTACAATCCATGAAAACAGAATTAGAGAAATAAGTGACATCATGAAATGTTCCAGTGTCAGAATCATTGGGATCCCTTAGGGGGTGGAGAGAGAGAGAGAGGACTAGAAGATATACTTGAGCAAATCATAGGTGAGAACTTCCCTAATCTGGGGAATGAAACAAACATTCGAGTCCTGGAGGCAGACAGGACCCCTTCCAAGATCAAGGAGAACAGACCAACACCCCAGCATGTAATAGTAAAACTTGCAAATCTTAGAACCAAGGAAACCATCTTAAGGGCAGTTAGGGGGAAGAGATTCCTTATATACAGAAGGAGGAACATCAGAATAACGTCAGACCTATCCACAGAGACCTGGCAAGCCAGAAAGGCCTGGCAAACATATTCAGGGTACTAAATGAGAAGAACATGCAGCCAAGAGTACTTTATAGGCAAGACTGTCATTTAGAATGGATGGAGAGATGCAGAGCTTCCAAGACAGGCAGAAACTGAAAGAATATGTGACCACTAAGCCAGCCCTGCAAGAAATATTAAGGGGGTTCTATAAAAGGAGAAAGCCCCCAAGAGTGATATAAAACAGAAATTTGCAGACAATCCATAGAAACAAGGATTTCCAGGCAACATGGTGACAATAAATTCATATCTTCCAATAACCACTCTCAAAGTGAAAGATCTAAATGCTCCCATAAAATGGGACAGGGTTGCAGATTGTAAAAAGACATGACCGATCCATATGCTGTCTACAAGAGACTCATTTTGAACCTAAAGATACATCCAGACTGAAAGTGAAGGGATGGAGATCTATCTTCCATGCCAACAGACCTCAAAAGAAAGCTGGGGTAGCAATTCTCATATCAGGCAAATTAGATTTTAAGCTAAAGACTGTAGTTAGAGACACAGAAGGACACTATATCATTCTTAAAGTGTCTATCCAACAAGAAGATCTAAAAATTGTAAATATCTATGCCCCCAACATGGAAGCAGCCAACTACATAAGCCAACTGTTAACCAAAATAAAGAGTCATATTGATAATAATACATTAATTGTAAGAGACCTCAATACTGCACTCTCAGCAATAGACAGAGCATCTAAGCAGAAAATCAACAAACAAGAGCTTTGAATGACACACTGGAACAGATAGACCTCTTAGACATATACAAAATATTCCACCCTAAAACAACAGAATACTCATTCTTCTCAAGTACATATGGAACTTTCTCCAGAATAGACCACATACTGGGTCACAAATCAGGTCTCAACTGATATCAAAAGATTGAGATTATTCCCTGCATATTCTCAGACCATAATGCTTTTGGAACTCAATCACAAGAAAAAATGTAGAAGAAATTCAAACACTTGGAAGCTAAAGACCACTCTGCTTAAGAATGTTTGGGTCAACCAGGAAATCAAAGAAGAACTTAAACAATTCATGGAAACCAATGAGAATGAAAACACATCGGTCCAAAACCTATGAGATACTGCAAAGGCTTACCTAAGGGGGAAATACATAGCCATCCACACCTCACTCAGAAAAATAGAAAAATCCCAAATTCACCAACTAATTTTACACCTTAAAGAACTGGAGAAAAAGCAACAAATGATGCCTAAGCCACAACAAGTGATCCCTAAGCCATTAGAAGAGAAATAATTAAGATTTGAGCAGAGATCAATGAATTAGAAACCAGAAATACAGTAGAGCAGATCAACGAAACTAGAAGATGGTTCTTTGAAAGAATTAATAAGATTGATAAACCACTGGCCAGACTTATCCAAAAGAAAAGAGAAAGGACCCAAATTAATAAAAATTATGAATGAAAGGGGAGAGATCACAACTAACACCAAGGAAATAGAAACTATTATTAGAAATTATTATCAACAACTATATGCCAATAAATTAAGCAACCTGGAAGAAATGGATGCCTTCCTGGAATCCTATAAACTACCAAGACTGAAACAGGAAGAAATAGACAACCTGAATAGACCAATAACCAGTAACAAGATTGAAAAGTGATCAAAAACATCCCAAAAACAAGAGTCCAGGGCCTGATGGATTCCTTGGGGAATTCTACCAAACATTCAAAGAAGAAATAACACCTATTCTCCTGAAGTTGTTCTAAAAAATAGACACAGAAGGAAAGCTTCCAGACTCATTCTATGAGGCCAGCATTACCTTGATCCCCAAACCAGGCAAAGACCCATCAAAAAGGAGAATTTCAGACTGATATCCTTGATGAATATGGATTCTAAAAGCCTCAACAAAATCCTAGCTAATAGGATCCAACAGTACATTAGAAGGATCATCCACCACTACCAAGTGGGATTTATCCCTGGCCTGCAAAGGTGGTTCAACATTTGCAAATCAATCAATGTGATAGAACACATTAATAAGAGGAGAGAGAAGAACCATATGGTCCTCTCAATTGATGCAGACAAACCATTTGACAAAATACAGCATTACTTTCTATTTTGAAAGATATTTAAGGAATTATTATTTCCTATGCTGATTAATTTTTGACTATCCTCAATTTTTATCCTAACAGATTCTAAGTCAGAAAAAACAATACACAGTATTGAATCAACATCAATAAGGATATTGCTGATATTACATGGATATAAATAATGAAGAACTCACTGTAAATAATCTTTGCTTCTCATTATATATGGATAAAACATTAAATTTCTTTTACTTTGCTATTTTATGCAATCAAAATATATGTATTAAGAACCAGTTCTATGCTAGTCACTGTTCTAGACACTTGGAACACCTTAGTTAACAAACCAAGAAGTTATGAATATTAAATTCTAAATGGAGAGACGTATTAAAAAAAACATATAAATTGCATTATAGTTAGACAATGATAAATGTTTGGGGATAAAATGGAGCCAAGTAAGAGGGATGAGAGTGCTTGGTTGGGTACAGAGAAAGATAAAAGTTGGGTCAAGACTATAAAGAATTAAATCAATAGCCAATAGATATCTCAGAGGGAAATAATCCAAGCACAGCAAAAAGCTAGTGCAAAGTCTCTAAATTAGGAACAAGCCTGATGTTTTCCTGAAAGAATAAGGAAGGCACTATTGTTGGATTAGAGGGAAGAGAAATGGGCCAGACCACATCGATCATTGAAGACCATTGCCAGAACTTTGCCTTTTACTCTGAGTGATGGGGAGAAGCTGCATGATTTTGAACACAGGAATTATATGGTTTGACCTCATTTCTAAATGGAATACCACAGTCCCTGTGTTGAAAACAGGGGACAAAGGGATACCAGTTGGTTGGCTATTGCACTAATGTAGGTACTAGATGATGTCGACATGAACAGTGATGGTAAAAGTGAAAGTGAGAAAAAATAATAAGACTCTAGATATATTAGTAGTTACAGCCAATTTGCTACATGGATTATATTTTAAAATGTAATATATCAAGAAATATATTGATACCAACGGGTTTTTTTGTTTGTTTGTTTTTTGTTTTGGTCATGTAATACTTTAACAGGATTTGGAATTTAAACTATTCAGAAAAGATAGTATTACTCTACTGTCTTACATTCCCTCTGGTGGAAACAATCATTGCCAAATCTTTACTGTATTTTTCTCTCCTTATTCAGACCTCTGTTCCAATATTACCTCCTCAGAGATGGCTTTCCTAACCATTCTCTTTAGAGCATCACTTTCCATCATCCCTATCCCCCTTTAATCCACTTTTTTTTCTTCATAGTCTACATTATTAACATATTTTTATTTCATGGTGATGAGGATTATTTTTTAAATTTTTTTAAATTACCAAGTCCCCAATGTTTTAAGTAGTGCTTATCATATAGTGAATGATAACAAATATGTTAAACAAATATATTTCTAAATTTCTAAATCAAACTATTTTTTCTTAGTCTTTTATCCTAGTATTAAATCTTTGATATTACATAGAAACTGTATTTTGTTTATAACTGGTACTACAACTAAGATGATCAAATATAGTAAACTGGTATATTTGTGCTTTCTGAACATTGAGTTCTGATTTGCAACCGTATTCAAAGGCATTCTACAGCAGCTAGGTAAATAATTCAAGTAGGAAAAAATCATCTGAATATCTTCCTTACAGAGTAGACTTAATAAATAATCATGAGATGTTAGTAGTAGTTTTTTTTTTTTTTTTTATTGTGTAAACATTATGTTTTGGCAAGGCTTATTGTTGGGCTTTGTAAATATGTTACACAGTACTTCTTGGTGTAATCAGTTTCATATCACATAAGAAATAGCATTTATCAGGTCAACCTTTTCAATGACAAATATCTACTGCAAAATTTATTTTAAAAGAGGTAAGAGAAAATGAATCTAAAAACAAAATATGCTGAAAATTCCACTGATGGGGCATATAAGTCATACAAAAATTTTTAAATATTTTTATTATTTTTATTGAAGTATAGTTTACATAGCATGAAATGTATAGACTTGACAGGTACAGTGTTATTAGTTTTAGTGAATGGAAACACCTGTGCAAATCACAACACTATCCTATCACTTATATTGTTGAATGTCATTACCTGGAATATTTTTAAGCTTTTTTTTGAGGTCAGAGTTTATTTCTATTTAAAATGTTCGTAAGTCTTTAAAATGTCTGAAGTCCCAACGATATCCAGGTTTAAGATGACATTACAGTCAGGTGGTGACTGATGGTTCACCCATTGTTAAAACCTCAGAAGGATCCTGGGCAATTCTCCACCTCAAAAATTTATCTTGTATGAAAGGTGATGTCTGCTTTGCTTGATACAAGTACATCAACCAGTGACAAAGAAAACACAATGTTGGGAACAGTAATTGTCTTTGCAAGGGAGAAAGGTATATGATCAGAAAATAAAACCATCAAAACATTGCTGAGTAACAGTATTATTACTGCAGTAGAGAACAAATAGAAGTATATGTGGAATCTACATGAAAAACTTCCTTGCATTATTCTTTGAAACCAGGTCCTCCAGTTTGGAAATCTGGGATGATGATGAGTTTTAGCTGGTATTAAATGCAGGTTTTTGTTTGTTTTTTTTTTCCACAACAGAAATGGCAAACACCCTTCAAGATGAAAATCATTACCTGGATTTTATACCAAAGTGAGAAAGCCTTAACAAAATGTTTTAGCTATCATTTTTTCTTGGTTTGTGGTAGGTTCCTGGCATACATTGTTTAACATAAGCAGTTGCTCCTGCAGAAAGCTGTGGATATAAAAAAAAAAGCTCCTGATACAAATATTATATGTCTTAATGATATATAATATTAGAGAACTGGAGTTCTGGTGAACTAAAAAATTTATTTTTGAATAGAAAATTATGATTTAACTTGGACATAGTAGGTTTCTTAGAATGAAAAGATTTATATATCCATTTGAATTAAAGGAAGAAAAAAGGCCAGCTAATAAATGTGGTCCAAAGCCCTGGCCCAAAGCAAAATGATACATCAGATTAATTCTCTTCCTTTTGATGTGAACAGATGAACAGAAAGGCTGGTTTTCTCTGCCCCGAAAACCTTGCAAAGGCTTATAAAGAATGACACACTAAGCAATTATTGAAATTTACTTTTAATGCACCAATTTCCCCAATATTCATTCTATTTTGATATATTCTCTACTCACATGTTCAGTGTCCACAAGTTTCTATTCTATTCTTATAAAACATATTTTTGGATTCTTTATTCATACTTTTGTGTAAAGGTCAGCTTAAACTATTGTGAACTATAGAGGTTTTGGAACTGTAGAAAATTATGAACTTGATTTAAATTGATGATGTTCTAGAAGGATGTTAGTCATCATCCTGTGCTTGACAGTGGCCTCCTTAAGCCTCTAGAACTTTTGAAGTAATACCATAAATTCAAACATTTACACAAATCAATATAACCAAAGAAACAATGTCAAAAATATAAGAGAACATATGGGAAAGTTCTTGACAAGTAACTGAAAACATGGAAACTGCTAAACTAGATTTGTGTTTGTGTGTGAGTGTGCATGTCTGTAGATCTAATATCATGTGTTTCAAAATAAACAGAAGAAATGAATAAAAAAGCCTCTTAGTGTTTTGAAAGACATGAGAAAATAATGGTATTTTACTAAAAATAAGGCAACTTAAAATATATCTAGGTATGTATAACATGAAATAATAAAAAGTAATAAGAAAAAAATCACATGGCCAGATCTCCAAGGGAAATAAAATTTAAAAGATGAAAGGAACACATACAAAGCTGCAAAAAGAAAGTTAATCTCTGCATGCTTTCCAAGACCTCATTTTTGGCTGTCTGCAAGATATCTCTATTTGAATATACTGCTGACACTTAAAACTTTACATATCTATAGCCAAGCTCATTATTTTCTCTGTCTTCTCTGTGTTCCTATCACTGCCAATATCATCATTATACTCCTGGATCTCCAGGCTATTAAATAGATAGTCATCTTTGATTTCATCTTTTCCTTAGTCAGCCATATCCCATCTATCAAAAATCTTCTTCCAAAGCATTTTTTCAAATTTAGTACCTACTTTTAGATATTAAAATCAGAACCCTTTCCCATGTCATAACCACTCTTCCTAGAATAACAACTATAAAACTGCTTTTACTGTCAAATTAGATCTTCTTGTATTTGGCCAAAT
The DNA here is from genome assembly GCF_004348235.1 of Phoca vitulina. Taxonomy (NCBI): domain Eukaryota; kingdom Metazoa; phylum Chordata; class Mammalia; order Carnivora; family Phocidae; genus Phoca; species Phoca vitulina. The sequence continues at coordinate 23,824,368 of NW_022589706.1, forward strand.
AATAAAGCAAATATAATTTTAATCTGGTACTTCTGAAGTCTAAAGGAAGCCCCAGTTTATATCTTTAATCAGATTAAAACCATAATTAACTGAAAACAAATTAAAACCTAATAAATTTCCCAAGGTTTCACTTTGGTTTTCCTTATACATTTTCTTCTGTAATTCTACGCACTCCCAAAACCTCAACTAATTGAATAGTGGTGACAACAAAATATATTTCCCCTTCTTATATCCCTCTTTTAAGTTCTAGGTCCACAAACAAGAGCTAGCTGTTGGTCCTACTTTGTTATCACAGTCTTTAAACTATTTACATATAATACTCAACCTTTTAAGTTAGGTATTATTATTATCTATATTATGGAGAAGAGAAATAAAGGCCCAACCTGATTAAATTAATGTGTGGTGGGGACTCGATACAGAGTCAGGAATGATGATTCAAGAATCCACAAGATATTACCAATGTGCTCTTCTCCCTTTCCTTTATTCAAGTGAACCTATAGCTAGTTTCCTACTAATCATCTCCATTTGATTGTCCCATACTATCTTCTAAAAAGCTTTATCCAGTTTTAAATCTATTATCTTCATAGACACCCTACTCATTTTTTAAATTTTTAATTTAAGTTCAATTTAATTAATATATAATGTATTATAAATTTCAAAGGTAGAATTCAGTGACTCATCAGTTGCATACAACACCCAGTCCTCATTACTTCAAGTGCCCTCCTTAATGTCATGAAGTAATAAAAAGTAATAAGAAAAAAATCACATGGCCAAATCCTTAATGTCATCACCCAGTTACCCCATCCCCCAACTCACCTCCCCTCCAGCAACCTTCAGTATGTTTCCTGCAGTTAAGAGTCTCTTATGGTTGGCCTCCTTCTCTGTTTTTGTATTATCTTATCTTTCCTTCCCTTCCCCTATGTTCATCTGTTTTGTTTCTTAAATTCCACGTATGAGTGAAATCATATGGTATTCGTCTTTGACTAACTTATTTTGCTTAGCATAATACCCTCTAGCTCCATCCACATCATTGCTAATGGCAAGATTTCATTCTTTTTGATGGCTTAGTAATATTCTGCTGTATTTCTAGATCAACATGGGATTTATTGCCATCCTCACTCTATTAATCTTCTAGTCCATGAACATGGGACTTCTTTCCATTTATATAGGTCTTTAATTTCTTTCAGCATGTTATAATTTTTGGCATAAATGTCTTGCATTTCTTCTGTTACATTTATTCCAAGTACTTTACTCTTTGATGCTACTATAAATGGAATTCTTGAATTAACTCCAATTTTGATTGTTCATTCCTGATGTAAAAAAGTACAAGTGATTTTTGTATATTGGTATTTTATCCTACAATCATTCTGAACTTTATTAGCTCTCATAGCCTTTTGTAGATTCTATAGGATTTTCTATATATGAAGTCACGTCATTTGAAAGTATAGTTTTATTTCATCCTTTGGTATCTGGATGTCTTTTCTTCATTTGCTTTGCTTTATTTTCCAGACTAGAACTTCCAGTACAATCTTGAATAGACACTGGGACAGCAGATGTTGTCTTATTCCTGGTATTAGAGGGAAAACTCTCAATCTTTCACCATTAGGTATGTTAGCTAAGGGCTTTTCATAGATAACCTCTATCTTATTGACAAAGTTAATTTTAATTCTAATTTGGTGTTTTCATCAAAGGTATTAGATTTTTGTTAAGTGCATTCTTTTGCATAAAAATAATCATGTCTTACCAGTTATTCTATTAATATGGTGCATTCCACAAACTGATTTTATGACATTAATCTATTATCTATTATCTATTCTTGCATTGATGGCAAAAATCCTATTGGTCATGATACATAATCCTTTTTATGTTGTTGGTTTGCTAAAATTTTGCTGAAAGATTTTGAATCTATGCTCATAGGGATATTTATCTGAAATTGCCTTTTCTTGAAATGTCTTTGCTTACTTTTCTTAGTAATATTGGTCTCATAGAATGAGTTAGGAAGTGTTCACTTCTGTATTTTTGACTAGTATGTGAAGTAGCTGTTGATTCTATGTTTGGTAGAATTTACAAATGAAGTTATCAGGGACAGAACTTTTCTTTGTGGAAAGTTTTTGACTACAATTCAATCTCCTTTCTTGTTATAAGTCTTCTCAAACTTCTTATTTCTTCTTGGGTCAGTTTTAGTGGTTTACATCTTTTAAGAATGTGTTAATTTCATCTAAATTATTTACTTTTGAGGGATACAACTGTTCATAGTATTATCTCAATCTTTTTTTGTTTTTTAATTCACATAAAATAGGTACTGATACCACTCTTTCAATCCAAATTTAAGTAATTTGAGTCTTGTTTCTCTTTTTCATGGTGAGTCTAATGAAAGGTCTCAATTTTTTAGTCACATCAAAGAACAAACTTCAGTTTGGTTGATTTTCTCTATTTCTTTTCTACTCTTTATTTTATTTACTTTAATGTAAGCATTCTTCACTTACTGAATTTTGTTTTATTGTGATTCACTACATTTTTTTTTAACAAACTGAAATCCAAGACTTTAGTGGAGGAATTCACTGCAGATGTAGTGGAAATGGCAACAGAAGTAGAATTAAAAGTGGAGCTTAAAGATATGACTTAATTGCTGCAATAATGCAATAAAAGTTCAGTGGATGAGGAGTTGCTTCTTATAGATGAACAAAGTAAGTGGTTTTTTAAGAGGGTTTCTACTCCTGGTGAAGATGCTGAGAAGATTGTTAAAATGACAACAAAAGATTTAGAATTTACATAAACTTAGTTAACAAAACAGAGTTTGAGAGGACTGACTCCAAATTTGAAAGAAGTTCTACTATGGATAAAATGCTGTCAAACAGCATGCTATAGAGACATTTTCCATGAAAGTAAGAGCCAACTTATATGGCAAACTTTATTGTCTTATTTTAGGAAATTTCCACAGCCACTCCAACTTTCAGCAACCACTGCCTTGATCAGTCAGCAGCCATCAACATCAAGCCAAGACTCACCACTAGCCAAAAAATTATGACACACTGAAAGCTCAGATGATGGTTAACATGTTTTTATTTTTAGTAATAAAGTATTTTTAATTAAGGTATTAATGTACATTTTTAGACATAATTGTATTGTATAATTAATAAACTATAGTATAGCATAAACATAACTTTTATATACACTGAGCAACCAAAAAATTCATTTGACTCACTTTATTGCAATATTTACTTCATCGTGGTGGTCTGGAACTAAATCCACAATATCTCTGAGGTATGCCTATAATTATTATTTCTTTCCTTCTGCTAGCTTTGAGTTTGGTTCCTCTTCCTTTTCTACTGCTTATGGTTGAAGTTTATGTTATTGATTTGAGATCTTCCTTCTTCCTTTTTTTGTTTAACATAGGCATTTACAGCTGTAACTTTCCCTGTGAGCACTGTTTATCTGCATTGTACTAGTTTTAATAGGATGCATTTTTGCTTTCGTTTGCCTCACATTATTTTCTAATTTTCCTTGTGATGTCTTATTTGACCCATTGATAACTCAGGGATGTATTGTTCAATTTCCACATATTTGTGAATTTCCCCAATTGTTTTTGTTATTGATTTCTTATCTCATTCTTTCACTGTTGGAGAGCATATTTTGTATAATTACAATACATTTTAATTTATCCAGGCTTGTTTATGGCCTTATATTTGGTATATCTTGGGCAATGTTCCATGTACACTTAAGAAAAATGAATTCTGCTGCTTTTGAGTAAAGTGTTATATAGATATCTGTTAAATCCAAGTGGATTATAGTGTTATTCAGGTATTCTATTTCCTTGATAATATTCTGCCTATTTGTTCCACCTACTATTGAAAAGTGGAGTATTGAAATCTCCAACTATTATTTTCAAATCAATTATTTTACTTTTCACCTCTAAATATGTTCTTCATATATTCTGGGGATCTGATACTAGATACATGTTCATAATTCTTATGCCTCTATGTTGGCTTAACACTATTTTTTAAAATATTTATTTATTTATTTATTTATTTATTTATTTATTTATTATTTATTTGCGAGAGAGAGAGAGAGAGAGAGAGAGTGCATGCACATGAGCAGAGGGAAGGGCAGAGAGAGAGGGGGAGGGAAACTCATTCAGACTCCCTGCTGAGCACAGAGCCCAACCCAGGGCTTAATCTCACCACCCTGAGATTATGATCTGAACTGACATCAAGAGTCTGCTGCCTAACCGACTGAGCCACCCAGGTGCCCCTGGATTGACGCTAGTATAATAAAATGTCTTTGTCCTTATTTTTCCCATATTATCTATTTGTCTAATATTAGTATAGACACTTTAGCTGTTTTTAGGTTACTATTTGCTTGGTATATCTATTTCCAACCTTTTATTCTCAACCTATTTGTGATTCTGAATCTAAGGTCTATCTCTTTTAGATAACATGAGATTGGATAATAGTTTTTTTATTCACTTTGCCAGTCTCTCCCTTTTGATTATAATTTTGAATACATGTTTACTTCATGTAAGTACTAAGATTTGATTCATACCTGCCATTGTGCTATTTTTCTATGTTTTATGTCTTTTTTATTCCTCTGTTTCTGTATTATTTCTTTATATTGTGTACAATATTTTTCTATTATATATTTTAAGTATTTGTTTTTATTTTAATACACATTTTTGAGTATTTTCTTAGCGTCCCTGAGGATTACAATTAACATCTTAACTTAAAACAACTTATTTCAGGAGGCATCTGAAGGTTAAGCATCTGACTCTTAATTTCAGCTCAGGTCATGATCTCAGGGTTGTGGGATTGAGTCCCACATTGGGCTCCATCCTTGGTGGGGGGAGTCTGCTTGAGATTCTCTCTTTCCCTCTCTCTCTGTCTCTCACCCTGCTCATGTGCATGCACATGCATACTCTCTCTCTCTCTCAAATAATTAAATCTTTAAAAAAACTTATTTCAGATTAATATCAAAATAATTTCTAATAATATTTAAACACTTTGCTCCCATATGGCTCTATTATCACCCCTTTATTCATGCTAATTATTTCCATGTTACATATTTGTTTTTGTTTTTGTTTTTTTAAAGATTTTATTTATTTATTTGACAGAGAGAGACACAGCAAGAGGGAACACAAGCAGGGGGAGTGGGAGAGGGAGAAGCAGGATTCCCGCTGAGCAGGGAAACTGATGCGGGGTTCAATCCCAGGACTCTGGGATCATGACCTGAGCCGAAGGCAGATGCTTAACGACTTAGCCACCCAGGTGCCCCAACATATTTATACATTATAAATTCATTAACACAGTTTTATAATTATTGCTTTTATTTTTGTTTCTATTAAAAAAAAGAAGAAATTATTTACAAACTAAATGCATTTATGTGGCCATTATATTTATCTATGTAGTTATTTTTATGGTGTTCTTATTTTTTCATGTGTTTGACCTATTTTCTAGAGTCTTTATTTCATCCTAAAGATTTCCCATTAGTATCTCTTTTAAGGTAAGTCTTCTAGTAACGAGTTCTTCCACTTTTTTAAAATTTTGGAATGTCTTACTTTCTCCTTCGTTTTTGAAGGTTAGTTTACTAAATATTTACTGGTGTTATTGGTTGACAGTTATTTTCTTTCCACACTATGAATACATATATTACCTCACTGTCTTTGTTCTCCATGGTTTCAGATGAGAAGTCAGCTGTTAATCTTATTGAGGAGCTTTTCTACATTATGTTTTGCTTTCCTCCTACTGCTTTCAAGATTCTTTGTTTTGTTCTTTCTACTGAATGACTATGATGTATCTAGTTGTGAATTTCTTTAAATTTATCCTATTTTGAATTCATTAAGCTTCTTGAAAGTGCAGAATATGTTTTTCATCAATAAAAAAGTTTTCAGCCACTCTTTTTCAACTATTCTTTCTGTCCCTTTTTCTTTCTTTTCTGTGGACTCATATACGCATATTTTTATGTTTCATGGTGTCCCATAAGTCTCTGAGGCTCTATACACTTTTCATCATTTATTTCTATTTCTCAGACTGAATAATATCAATTTACTTATTTTACAGTTTGTTGATTGTTTTTCCTATCACTTCCAATATGCTATTGAACACCTGTAATGATTTTTTTTAAATTTAATTATTGTATTTTTAAACTGCAGAGTTACTTGGTTAATTTCTACATATGAAAGTATTTTATTTTGACAATGTTTGTCAGTGCTTTAGTCACTTTTATAAATGAGCAACTTTTTTTTTTTTAAAGATTTTATTTATTTATTTGAGAGAGAGAATGAGAGACAGCACGAGAGGGAAGAGGGTCAGAGGGAGAAGCAGACTCCCCGCTGAGCAGGGAGCCCGATGCGGGACTCGATCCCGGGACTCCAGGATCATGACCTGAGCCGAAGGCAGTCGCTTAACCAACTGAGCCACCCAGGCGCCCTAAATGAGCAACTTTTAAGAGGTTATTACTCCATTCTGCAAGTGCTTCCCAATATTTTTATTTTGAACCAGATAATTCCTTGTGGAGAACTATTGATGCATTCTCAAATATTTAACATTATCCTTGGCTTCTACCCATTAGAGGCCAGCAGAATTCCATTTTCCAGTAATGGCGGACAATAATGTCTCCAAATATTGCCAAATGTCTTTTAGGGGTCAAATTCACCAGTGGTTTAGAGTATTTAACTGAGTAATCTTAAATATACTTTTCTGAAATATTTTTTTCTCTTGCAGTACTTATCAAAATTTAAATTTGAATGATTTGTTAAAATATTGTTCTAATGTCTTGCTACCTCCTGGTAGCTTCAGGATGAAAGGAGGTATGTATGTCTATTTGATTACTCTAACACATGTGACCAGAATAGAAACTCTGAGAAATGTACTGGATATGTACTATTTTATATGTCCATTTCTGCATCTTAGACACACATTTTTTCTGTTTCTTTACTTAAAATCATGTTGGAAGTTTTTTTTTTTAAGGGATGTTAAACATTTTTTGTATTGTTTTGTAAATGACATTGAACTTTTTTTTTTACATCTTTGTCCACTTGTTTTGAAAAATGAAAATTACCAGTCTAATCTGAAAATTTGAATGTAACCAAATACTTATTTGATAGTGCTATAGACTACATAACTGCAAATATGAAGAAGGTTCTGAAGCAAGAATCAATATACAATTTTAATTTTAGGGAACAGTAGACTTTAAATGTTATTATAACACTCATATCATACATACTGGAATTCTGCAAATATTTGCAACTTATACCATTTTTCTAGTTAAAAAAATACCAAGATATTCTCTTAATGTTCATGTTGTAGAGAATTTTGATTTTTGCCTAGCTTCAGCAAGTTACTGTAAACACATTTTTCACAAGCTTGAGAAGTCCATTTTGGTGAAATATCTGTTAAATATCGATAGCTATAATTTCATAATAAAATTATACATATAAGATTCTAGGATCTATACTGAATTTTGACTTATGGCAGTTCCCACTCTCCTTCTTCTGACTCCCACAAGCAACAAACAAAGCTCTGCCTAGATTTTAAGAGCCAGTAATTTTTTTGATATTTTGATAATAGACACTACAAATCTAAATAATTTTCAAAAATCATGTGTAATTATATTCTTCAGAAAAAGTACTAGATCACTAATTCCTGATGGCAGGGTCATGTATAATGTTATGGCTATTGAAATATTTCATCAACTAGAGTACAAAGAACTTACACCACGTCCACCTGTGAGAATGTTTTACTTTCCTTTTACCACAAGGGTAACATTTCTTTTACCTTCTATAATAATTAGCAAAAGAAGTCTTATTTTAAATTTGATATTTTTTATGAGATTTTAAATATTGTAATATTTTACTTTAGTGAAAAATATCTATATTTAAAATGTTTTTTCAATGTATTTTTATTTCTAAAAGATCGAATATTTTGATATTTCTTATATCAAATTGTAAGAGATTTTTATGTACATTACAGATATGACTTCTTTTGGTTTTATATTTATTTCTTTACTCATTTTTTTTTAATTGACTAATGATGTAGCTTTATGATTTTTGTTATGGTTGCAGCATTTCTTGTTATACTTAGGACCACCTTTCCCATCCCAATACATTAAAAATTACATATAATTTTTTTATTTTTCATGTGTTTTACAATTTACATTTTTACTACTTTATATTTATCATTAGTCCAAGATGTGAGATAAGGATTTTTTCCCAAATATTTCTTGACATATATATCTTATTCTCTTGTTTGAACTTTCCTTCATTTTTAGAACATGATTTCTACTCGTTAAAGTACAGTTTCTTTATTTTTCATGCTAATATGCCAAGAATGGAAACAACTGCATACCTTTTTTAGGAATTCTAAGTTACATATGGTATGTCAATTATTCTATTTTTTTTTTTAAGATTTTATTTATTTATTTGACAGAGAGAGACACACAATGAGAGAGGGAACACAAGCAGGGGGAGTGGGAGAGGGAGAAGCAGGCTTCCCGCGGAGTGGGGAGCCTGATATGGGACTCGATCCCAGGAACCTGGGATCATGACCTGAGCCGAAGGCAGACACTTAATGACTGAGCCACATAGACGCCTGGTATGTCAATTATTCTAGATGAACTTTAAAATTGGCTAGTTCAGTTTTACAAAACTTCCTGTTGTAAATTTGATTAAAATTACATGAAATTTTATTTATTTATTATTTATTTATTTATTAGATTTTATTTATTTATTTGACACAGAGAGAGATATTGAGAACAGGAACACAGCAGGGGGAGTGGGAGAGGGAGAAGCAGGCTTCCCGTGGAGCAGGGAGCCCAATGTGGGACTCAATCCCAGGACCCTGGGATCACTACCCGAGCCAAAGGCAGACACCTAATGACTGAGCCACCCAGGTGCCCCTAAAATTACATGAAATTTTAGATAAATTTATGTGACAGAGCGTAATGGCTATACACATCTGGCTATGCTTGAATCTCCTTCATCCTTTTCCAGATGTAGGAATGAAGTAAATTAGTTCAACTCATTCTATATCTCCATTTCCTTATTTAAATTAGGGATCGCATTAACATCTGCCTCATAGGACTGCTGAGTGTAATACATGTATTAATTGCTATAAGTCCAAGAGGTTAATTTCTACCACAGACCAAAATCAATAAGTACTACCTGTTATCATTATTACAAATTATTCTCATGTTAATTCTTTCCATTTAGTTACACAGACTATCCATACATGCAAATCTCTTGGGGTTCCTTAGTATTGTTTGTTAGTTTTTGCCTAAAGATTTCCAAATATTTCTCATAATTTTCATTCTAATTATTTTAACTAGTTTATTTATCAAATCTTTTATATTTCCTGATCCTTTTTGAAAAAATAGAAAATTTTTATTTTAAATATTTGAATTCAATATCTTCCTTACTTTCTAATCAAAGTGAATATATCAGCAATTGTATCTGTAAGATTTTTTATTTTAAATATATATCACCTGCAATCAATAAAAGATTTTTCTAGCTAATTTTGAAATTTTGATCTATTATTCTGTCATATTGAATTTTATTAGACTGGTACACACACATGTAATAAAGCCCCTAGTGAAAGACTTTAATCATCACAAGCATTTTAAAAAAGAGTCTGGCCTTTGGGGGGAAAGATGGTGGAGGAGTAGGGGACCCTATTTCAGCTGGTCCCCTGAATTGAGCTGGATATCTACCAGACCACTCTGAGCACCCACGAAACCAGCCTGAGATGTAAGAAGATCTGGATCTCTACAAACAGAATATCCCAGGTGGTTGGTTTTGAGGTACCAAGCGGAGAGCCGTGATTCTGGGGGCAGATATCAGAGGATAAACAGCAGTGGGAGGGAGCCTGGCCATGGGGATCCTACACCGCTGGTGAGCGACAGCCTCATGCACTGCGGACGGGCACAGACTCGCAGACCGGTAGTGTTGGGGAAGGGACTTTAGGGCAGCCCCCAGGGTGGAAACCCAGAGCAGCGGGGTCGTGCACACGCGAACTGCAGCCCCCTGGATGGAAACCCAGAATGGCGGGGTCAGGCCGGTGAACTGCAGCCCCCTGGACGGAAACCCAGAGTGGCGGAGCTGTGCACACGCGAACTGCAGCCCCCGGGATGGAAACCCGGAGTGCTGGGGTCGCACCGGTGAACTGCAGCCCCCGGGGCGGAAACCTGGAGCAGCGGAGTCACACGCGTGTGAACTGGGAGCGGCTGGCGGTTTTAGAAGCACAAAGGGCAGAGACGTGCCCTGACCTGGAGGCAGGACTGGGAGCACTGCGGAGGGGCGCACAACCCAGGACGCTGCAGTTTATAGAAGCACGGACAGAACGGAGAGAGTGTGGCCTGGAGGGCTCACTGAAGAACAGACTGCGATCTCTCTGCTCTGAGGCAGAAGGTTGGAAACGGTCTCTTCTGCTCTGACTCGCAGAAGAGACGCGGAAAGCCGCCAGGGAAAGGCGCCAGAGAACAAAAGCCCCAGAGACTGATTCCCACTGAGCCCATCCCCCGCCACAGGGGCTCAGGGCAACTCTGCCCAAACAAGGTTGCCTGAGTAACAGTGCGGCAGGCCCTTCCCGCAGAAGACAGCTGGGAAAACAAGAGGCAAGCAACCTTAAGGTCCCAAGAAAACAGGTGCATCTTGCTTGGGTTCTGGTCAATAATTTGGACTCTATACATGCCCTCAGACACCCATCAACAGAATGACTAGGAGGAGGAGCCCCCAAAACAGGAAAGACTCAGAGATTATGACTTATGCTGCAGATTTACAAATGGAAGCAGATATAACCAAGATGTCGGAGATGGAATTCAGGCTAGCAATTGTGAAGACAATGGCTAGAATGGAGAAATCAATTAATGGCAACATAGAGTCTCTAAGGGCAGAAATAAAAGGTGAATTGGCAGAACTTAAAAATGCTATCAATGCGGGGCGCCTGGGTGGCTCAGTTGGTTGAGCGACTGCCTTCGGCTCAGGTCATGATCCCGGAGTCCTCGGATCGAGTCCTGCATCGGGCTCCCTGCTCAGCAGGGAGGCTGCTTCTCCCTCTACACTACCCCCTCTTGTGTTCTCTCTCTCTCTGTCTCAAATAAATTTAAAAAATTTTTTAAAAATGCTATCAATGAGATCCAATCCAATCTAGATAATCTAACAGCTAGGGTAATTGAGACAGAAGAGAGAATAAGCGACCTGGAAGACAATATAATAGATAAAAAGGGAAAAGAGGAGGCCAGGGAAAAACAACTCAGAATCCATGAAAATAGAATCAGAGAAATAAGTGACACCATGAAGCATTCCAATGTCAGAATAATTGGAATCCCGGAGGGAGTGGAGAGAGAGAGAGCACTAGAAGATGTATTTGAGCAAATCGTAGCTGAGAACTTCCCTAATCTGGGGAATGAAACAAACATTCGAGTCCTAGAGGCAGACAGGACCCCTCCTAAGATCAAGGAAAACAGGCCAAAACCCCGGCATGTAATAGTAAAACTTGCAAATCTTAGAACCAAGGAAACCATCTTAAGGGCAGTTAGGGGGAAGAGATTCCTTATGTACAGAGGGAGGAACATCAGAACAACATCAGACCTATCCACAGAGACCTGGCAAGCCAGAAAGGCCTGGCAAGACATATTCAGGGTACTAAATGAGAAGAACATGCAGCCAAGAGTACTTTATCGGCAAGGCTTTCATTTAGAATGGATGGAGAGATGCAGAGCTTCCACAACCCGCAGAAGCTGAAAGAATATGTGACCACTAAGCCGGACCTGCAAGAAATATTAAGGGGATTCTATAAAAGGAGAAAGACCCCAAGAGTGATATAAAATAGAAATTTACAGGGACAATCTATAAAAACAATGTCTTCACAGGCAACATGATGACAATTAATTCATATCTTTCAATAATCACTCTCAACTTGAATGGCCTAAACTCTCCCATAAAACGGCACAGGGTTGCAAATTGGATAAAAAGACAGGACCCATCCATATGCTGTCTACAAGAGACTCATTTTGAACCTAAAGATACATCCAGACTGAAAGTGAAGGGATGGAGATCCATCTTCCATGCCAGCGGACCTCAAAAGAAAGCTGGGGTAGCAATTCTTATATAAGACAAATTAGATTTTAAACTAAAGTCTGTAATAAGAGACACAGAAGGACACTATATCATTCTCAAAGGGTCTATCCAACAAGAAGATCTAACAATTGTAAATATCTACACCCCCAACATGGGAGCAGCCATCTATATAAGCCAACTGTTAACCAAAACAAAGAGTCATATTGATAACAATACGTTAATTGTAGGAGACCTCAATACTTCACTCTCAGCAATGGACAGATCATCTAAGCAGAAAATCAACAAGGAAACAAGAGCTTTGAATGATACATTGGACCAGATGGACCTCATAGCTATTTACAGAACATTCCACCCTAAAACAACAGAATACTCATTCTTCTTGAGCGCACATGGAACTTTCTCTAGAATAGACCATATACTGGGTCACAAATCTGGTCTCAACCGATACCAAAAGATTGAGATTATTTCCTGCATATTCTCAGACCACAATGCTCTAAAACTGGAACTCAATCACAAGAAAAAATTTGGCAGAAATTCAAACACTTGGAAGCTAATGACCACTCTGCTCAAGAATGTTTGGGTCAACCAAGAAATCAAAGAAGAACTTAAACAATTCATGGAAATCAATGAGACGAAAACACATCAGTCCAAAACCTATGGGATACTGCAAAGGCGGTCCTAAGGGGGAAATACATACCATCCAAGCCTCACTCAAAAAAATAGAAAAATCCCGAATTCACCAACTAACTCTACTTTTTCCTTAAAGAACTAGAGAAAAAGCAACAAATGACGCATAAGCCACGCATTAGAAGAGAAATAATTAAAATTAGAGCAGAAATCAATGAATTAGAAACCAGAAACACAGTAGATCAGATCAATGAAACTAGAAGTTGGTTCTTTGAAAGAATTAATAAGATTGATAAACCACTGGCCAGACTTATCCAAAAGAAAAGAGAAAGGACTCAAATTAAAATTACGAATGAAAGGGGAGAGATCACGACTAACACCAAGGAAATAGAAACAATTATTAGAAATTATTATCAACAACTATATGCCAATAAACTGAGCAATCTGGATGAAATGGAGGCCTTCCTGGAAACCTATAAGCTGCCAAGACTGAAACAGGAAGAAATTGACAACCTGAATAGGCCAATAACCAGTAACGAGATTGAAGCAGTGATCAAAAACCTCCCAAAAAACAAGAGTCCAGGGCCTGATGGATTCCCTGGGGAATTCTACCAAACATTCAAAGAAGAAATAATACCTATTCTACTGAAGCTGTTTCAAAAAATAGAAACAGAAGGAAAACTTCCAAACTCATTCTATGAGGCCAGCATTACCTTAATCCCCAAACCAGGCAAAGACCCCATCAAAAAGGAGAATTTCTGACTGATATCCCTGATGAATATGGATTCCAAAATCCTCAACAAAATCCTAGCTAATAGGATCCAACAATACATTAAAAGGATCATCCACCACGACGAAGTGGGATTTATCCCCAGGATGCAAGGGTGGTTCAACATTCACAAATCAATCAATGTGATAGAACACATTAATAAGAAGAGGGAGAAGAACCATACAGTCCTCTTAATTGATGCAGAAAAAGAATTTGACAAAATACAACATCCTTCCCTGATTAAAACTCTCCAGATTATAGGGATAGAGGGAACATTCCTCAAGTTCATAAAATCCATCTATGAAAAACCCACAGCGAATATCATCCTCAATGGAGAAAAGCTGAGAGCCTTTCCTTTAAGATCAGGAACACGTCAAGGGTGCCCACTCTCACCACTGTTGTTCAACATAGTACTAGAAGTCCTAGCAACACCAATCAGACAACAAAAAGAAATAAAAGGTATTCAAATTGGCAAAGAAGATGTCAAACTCTCTCTTTTCACAGACGACATGATACTTTATGTGGAAAACCCAAAAGACTCCACCCCCAAATTACTAGAACTCATCCAGCAATTCAGTAATGTGGCAGGATACAAAATCAATGCACAGAAATCAGTTGTTTTCTTATACACTAACAACGCAACTGTAGAAAGAGAAATTAGAGAAACGATTCCATTTACAAGAGCACCAAAAACCATAAGATACCTCGGAATAAACCTAACCAAAGAGGTAAAGGATCTATACTCTAGGAACTACAAAACACTCATGAAAGAAATTGAAGAAGACACAAAAAGATGGAAAAATATTCCATGCTTATGGATCGGAAGAATAAACATTGTTAAAATGTCTATGCTACTCAGAGCAATCTATACCTTCAATGCCATCCCGATCAAAATTCCAATGACATTTTTCAAAGTGCTGGAACAAACAATCCTAAAATTTGTATGGAATCAGAAAAGACCCCGAATCGCCAAGGAAATGTTGAAAAAGAAAAACAAAGCTGGGGGCATCACGTTTCCCGATTTCAAGCTATATTACAAAGCTGTGATCACCAAGACAGCATGGTACTGGCACAAAAACAGACATACAGACCAATGGAACAGAATAGAGAACCCAGATATGGACCCTCAACTCTATGGTCAAATAATCTTTGACAAAGCAGGAAAAAACATGCAATGGAAAAAAGACAGTCTCTTCAATAAATGGTGCTGGGAAAATTGGACTGCCACATGCAGAAGAATGAAACTCGTCCATTCTCTAACACCATTCACAAAGATAAACTTAAAGTGGGTGAAAGACCTCAATGTGAGAGAGGAACCCATCAAAATCCTAGAGGAGAACATAGGCAGTAACCTCTTTGACATCGGCCACAGCAACTTCTTTCAAGATACATCTCCAAAAGCTAGTGTAACAAAAACAAAAATGAACTTTTGGGACTTCATCAAGATAAAAAGCTTCTGCACAGCAAAGGAAAGAGTCAACAAAACAAAGAGGCAACCCACAGAATGGGAGAAGATATTTGCAAATGACACTACAGATAAAGGGCTGGTATCCAAGATCTATAAAGAACTTCTCAAACTCAACACCCAAAAAACAAATAATCAAGTCAAAAAGTGGGCAGAAGATATGAAAAGACACTTCTCTGAAGAATACATACAAATGGCTAACAGACACATGAAAAAATGTTCATCATCATTAGCCATCAGGGAAATCCAAATCAAAACCACACTGAGATACCACCTTAAACTGGTTAGAATGGCAAAAATGGACAGGGAAAGAAACAACAAATGTTGGAGAGGTTGTGGAGAAAGGGGAACCCTGTTACACTGTTGGTGGGAATGCAAGTTGGTACAGCCACTTTGGAAAACAGTGTGGAGGTTCCTCAAAAATTTAAAAATAGAGCTACCCTATGACCCAGCAATTGCACTACTGGGTATTTACCCCAAAGACACAGATGTAGTGAAAAGAAGGGCCATATGCACCCCAATGTTCATAGCAGCAATGTCCGTAATAGCCAAACTGTGGAAAGAGCCGAGATGCCCTTCAACAGATGAATGGATAAAGAAGATGTGGTCCATATATACAACGGAATATTACTCAGCCATCAGAAAAGATGAATGCCCAACTTTTACATCAACATGGACGGGACTGGAGGAGATTATGCTAAGTGAAATAAGTCAAGCAGAGAAAGTCAATTATCATATGGTTTCACTTATTTGTGGAACATAAGGAATAACATGGAGGACATTAGGAGAAGGAAGGGAAAAATGGGGGGGGGGGATTGGAGGGAGAGATGAACCATGAGAGACTATGGATCTGAGAAACAAACAGGGTTTTAGAGGGGAGGGTGGAGGGGGGATTGGTTAGCCCGGTGATGGGTATTAAGGAGGGCACGTACTGCATGGAGCACTGGGTGTTATACGAAAACAATGGATTGTGGATCACGACATCAAAAACTAATGATGTATTGTATGGTGACTAACATAACAATAAAATTAAAAAAAAAAAAGAAAGAAAGAAAAAGAGTCTGAAACACTTGCAGAAAAAAAATGCTATCAAATTCTGGTATGATAATGTAACTTGAATGGCTCTATTTCTTGTTCTGTAATAGAAGAATCATGTAAACCCATATTATAAACTAAAATATATCCTACCAATAAGATTATAATAGTAAAAATTACTTGATTCTTGATGCTATATATATTTTAATGGCCTAACGTTTTAATTGCCTGGAATCACATGAGAATATATCACATTTTAATAAATTAGAATGCAATTCAAGTTGTTATAAGTGTTCTATAATATGTAGTATTATTATATGTCCCTAGTAACTTATTTTCCTTCTAAAAAAAAAAAAAAGTTTTACTATTCCGCCAATAATTCAGTTCAAATGAAGACTAAAAGAAAAAAATACACAACACATTTTAATCACAATGAGTTTTTCTATTCAGTTTGCACAGCTTTCTTTCTCAGCCTTATTTTTTTTCTTAAAGTCACCATGCTGATACTTTTACTTTTTAAGAGGATTTTAGAAGATAGAAAAGCTAGAAATGAGATAAGTAAACAGAAGCTCAAAAATAGAAAAAAAATGCTAACCTCTGGGGCATCCAATTATTTTCACTGTGGGATAACCTCTTGGCATTCATCTGTAGACCCTTCAAAACAGTGTTTTGAACTGCATAGTTCTAAAATGAGTGCTTTTAATTTTTTCAGTTTATGAAGCAGTGAGAATAAGGAGAACATATGGCCTCAAATAAACTTTATCCTTTCACATTCTGCAGAATAAACTGCCACTGGGAAATGTTTTCCGCTTTGTAATAACTGATTTGATTTTTTCCCCTACCTACTCTGTAAGTGAAGTTTTATTGTAATGGTCCTTCATACTAATTTATCACTTCACATTATGTTTAAAAAAGGACAAAAACCTATATTATTCTTCATACCTTATTTGTTTCACATCATGGCAAGTTCTTTCAACAGGAAAATTTTTTTTTTCTAAAAACCATAAATGAGCAATGTCAGACTTTTCGTACAACTACAATTGGGTTATGAGATATGAAATGCCCAAAAATAAGTCAAAAGACATTCACCAGTAAAATCTATCCAAGCTTAAAAGGACAAACTGTAGTATTAGGGCAATTGATTTATAGTTACTGATAGAAGAAAATAAAGGAATCTATTGGCACTCTGACAATTTTTATTTGGATATTATTACTTTCATATCATTTTAAACATTTTTTTTCAGAAATAGTAGATACTTTTAAATCATTGCTATTTAGAACTCTCAGCATTATTTGTACAGTGAATATTCTTGCCTTCTCAAAACACCCTTGTTTTCCCTTCTATGGTACTATATGCTTTTAGTTTTCTTCTTTGCTCTCAGAAACCTCAATCTGCCTTGCACTTTTCTTCATCATATACCCAACCCCTAACTACTGTTGCTCCATAAGGTTTCATTCTGAGCATTCTATCTTACCCTATCTACAATTTAGCTCTTAGTAGTCCCATAAATTCCAGATGAATTTATACCTATTAAGTTTTAATAACTCTTAAATGTGTGTCTTCAACTTATATTTATCCTCTGAGCTTTATATCTATATATTAAGTTGCTTATTAAACATCACCATTCATATGTATCCAAGATATGGCCAAATGATACTTTGGATCTGCACATATGCTCATAAAACTGTGTTCTTCATCTTAGTAAATTTCACCCTTATATAACCATCTGTGCAAACCAGAAACCTAAAACTTTCCTTTTCCTTTCCTTTTCCCGTTCCTGGACTATGATATACATAACTTTCTGAATGTTCTAATTTTTATTTTTCTATCTTTACAAAAAAAAATAATGTGTAAGTATGTGGAAGAGACTAGCTGTTCACCAATTTTGCTTTCTCTAAATAAGTAGGAAATAAGTAGGAAAACTAGATTTCTCAGCTCCCTGTATAGATGGGAAGGCCTATTGGACTGATAGCCACTCAATGGAATGTGAAATAAAACAATGAACCTCACTTCTAGATCTGGCCATGTAAAATCCTACTAGATATTAATGACCCTCTTTATTTGTTGGCTGGCCAGAGGGAGGGAATCCAGTGGGGAATTTTAAGAGACTCTAAAGAAGCTCCTAATCAGAGAATTTATTACAGTGAAAGAAAAATTCTATATCTGTATTGTTCCATACACTCACCACCAGCCTCACATGGTTACTGAGCACTTGAAATACAGATAGAGACACTGAAGACAGAAAACTAATTTTTAAATTTTTAAAAAATTTTAATTAACAGCTGCATGAGGCTAGGAGCTACTGTGGTAGACAGCATAGCTTTAGAGGATGGTACACCACAACATGTTAAAAACGTAAAAATAAAAAGTTATTAATCATTTAAAGGAGAACTCTCCATGAGAGCTACCCTATCCATATCAGAATGTGACATTAGTGAGAAACAAACCTTGGTTATATATTAAGGTACTGAAACTATGAGGCTGTTTATTATGGCAACAAGTATTAATTTATTAACATAAGAAATTTGTTTTTAAAATGAGGTATAATAGTGACTCAATATAAATGAGTGGCACAGGCTTAGCAGTGGAATTAGAAGTGGAGGGGGGACAAGGAAAACAATATATCAGGTTCGAAAGCTAGATATCCAGATTATGCAGTGACAAAACAATGAAGCCCCACCTGTAATTCTTAAGACATAGAACACTGGGTTCTAGAGCAGTTAACTCTATGGGAGATGGTTAGAAAGACTCAGAGCATTGAGATGAATGTTGGCTGCTACTGGACCCTTTTAAGGTGATGTTCTGACAAGAAGATGAGAATCAGCAGTTTGCAAGCAGAAATGAAAGGGAATTCAGATAAAGCTTAACCACATACGGTTTCTTGATTTCAATGAATAAAGTATAATACAATATTAAAGATTTTTATTGCAAGGTATGGCAGAGGAGTGTGTTTAGACTAAGTCTCCTCCTAATTATAATCCTAAAAGCTGGAACAATAAACAAAACAAAGCAATACAGGTGTTTAAAGGCACTGGAGAAAATCCAATAATAACTGAATGGAATAATTGAATGGGTAGGACTCTGGAACAAGGGGCTATATTGAGATGAACCCTACATTCATTGGTACTTTTCCCCTCAGGCCATGTGTTAATTTACAGTGTTGGAGACATAGCAGTAAACAAGCTTACAGCTTACAACAGCTCCACTTGCAACAAGGGAGACAAATATTTGAGATAAAGACTACTTAAATTACCTGAATTGAGGGGCTGTGAACCCAGAAACTATGGAATTTCAAAAAATAAATTAATCCACCAATCTGTTTGCAATTGCCCCTTGAGACATTTATCAATTCAAACAGGCACATATACAACTACTAAGAGGCTAAAACACCCACTACATATATATTTCAGTGGTTCCAAGTGATAGGGAGATTAATATGGTAAAGACCACCAAAAAAAGAAATATATTTTCCATATTTCTAGTTGAAATTCTTAAAGATATATACCCTATTATAAGTGAAAACCAGTTTACTTATATAGTACTTACAATACTGTCTATTTCCCTTGACTGGATCAAATTTCATACTAAATTCCTGACTGAAGGAAAATCTGATGTTTATGAAGAAAGACAGCATCATTTGGATTATCTGATAATCTTTGGCACATTGCTTGACATTCAATAACCAATCACCATGAATATGAGAGACAAGGACAAATAACTGAAAGCTGATAGAAACAGACCAAAGGCAAATCGATAATCGAAGACAAACAGGGGCATGAAAATAACTACAGTCATTCAATATAAGAAAATATATGGAAAGGAAGATTTTTCACCAAAAAACTGGGCTTCTTAAAAATAAAAATATAGAACTGATTATTTTTTCTATTTTTTTAATTTAATATTTACTTTCATTTATTAGAAATTCTATTTTTTAATAAAGTTTCCTTTCCTTTTCTAATAATAATAAAGAACATATCAGAGGACTTTCCCACAAGAAACAACTCTCTATCCAAATAAATTAGATAAATAACAAAAAATCGCTCTGGTGGGAAGTATGTATCTGGAGGACCTGAGGAAGAAATATAGAGAATAACTGCCTGCATTATGCAGCTTTTAGCTTAGAGTTGAGTGCATGACACTTGAGGCAGAGGCACAAGGATACTAGCAAAACAAAAGAACAAAAAACCTGCAGTCTCCTTACCATGGAAACCAAAAATATGAATAAATCTGTGGCTGATGGAAATCCCAGAATGAAAAGAACTAAACATGACTACCTAAATAATGACATTTCAACCACAACGTGTGTGAACCAGAATTAGAGATTCTCCTGTAAAGACAAAATTATGAATTAAGACAGGTGCTATCACACAAAAACAAGAATCTGCACTTCAAGTCCAAGAAAGATTATTGTTCAACTGAACAAAAACAACAGCACTTATCAGAGAATACTAACAGATCCACAATATCCACAAGTTAGACCATAAAGTTTAGAATACATTTCAAAATACCTGATATATATGAGAACTAAGGGAAGAGATAATTAACCATGTCTGACACCCAAAGAAAACACATATTGAAACTACTAGGGCTCCTGGGTGGCTCAGTTGGTTAAGCAACTGCCTTCGGCTCAGGTCATGATCCTGGAGTCCCTGGATCCAGTCCCACATCGGGCTCCCTGCTCAGTGGGGAGTCTGCTTCTCCCTCTGACCCTCCCCCATCTCATGTGCTCTCTCTCATTCTCTCTCTCTCAAATAAATAAATAAAATCTTAAAAAAAAAAGAAACTACTAGACACAAGTCTTAAAGTGGTTGTTATAACAATCATCAATCAATGAAGCAAAGCAAAATAAATACATACATAAATAAATAAATATCCCTTAATTAATTCAAGAAAGTCTATGGGACTTCAAACAAAATAACTATAAAGAAAACCAATGAATTAGAAATGACAGAAAAAGTAATTCAATGGGAATTCTAGAACAAGAAAATACATTATCTGAGATTTAAAAACTCACTAAATGGACTTAATATCTGAATAAAGATTTCAGAAAAATGAGTAAATGAAGATAGAACAAACAAATTATCCAATGTGAAGAATACATAGAAAAAACAATGAAATAATAAACTAAGCCTCAAGGTACATGTTAAATGATATCACATAGTCAAATATACATGTGATGAGAATCCCAGGAGAATTTAGAAAGAATAAAAATAATGGTTGAAAGTTTCCCAAATGTGAGGAAAGCAGAAATTTCGATACAAGATGCTCAACAAAAAAATAAATAGAAAGAAGCCCACACAAAGGGGTATCATAGCAAAGGTGCTGTAAGCTAAAGAACAACTCATGAAAACAGCTATAGAAAAATGACATAAATCACATACACACACGTGGGTATGTCACTTACATCGTGTGTGTGTATTTTAATGTTTAATTCTTATCAGATATCATGGACTCCAGAAGTGAGTGTACCAATACCTTTAAATAACAAAAAAATATATTTTCCCAGAATCCTTGTATAAACGTCCTTCAAAACAAAGGAGAAATAAAGACAATTTCACATAAATTAAGCTAAATGAATTTGTCACCAGTAGTTTTACTCTATAGATAACACTAAATAAAGTTCTTCAGGCTGGAGAGAAACCATACTAGGTGGAAATGCTGACCCTCAGAAAACAATAAAGTGCATCAGAAATAATAAATATCAAGATAAATACAAAAGACCATTTTTTTATCTCTGCTTTTATCTTCTTAAATTCTTTAAAAACTAAATAATCTTTAAGACAACAGTTTTAGTATTATCTGATGGTATTTACATGTGTAGATGCAATCTGTATAACAATTATAAAGTTTGGTAGGAGGTAACTTATTAGTGTGCAAATTACATAAAGTGGTACAATATTAATGATAAACTTGTATACTGTGAAGTTAAGGAGGTATATTGTAATCATTAGAATATTCACTATCATTTCAAAGAAATTCAGCAAAAAGACAATAGGAAGAATTAAAACAGAATTCTAAAAGTATTCCAATAATTAGGATGAGAGGAGTGAGGAAGAAACACAATAAGCAACAACAACAAGCAATAAAAAAAAAAGACAAGTAGAAAACAAACAACAAAATATTAGATTCAAACTCAAGCATGGCCATAAAAACTACACTAAACATTATCAGATTAAGCAATCTGATTACAATACAGAGATTGTCAGAATCAATAAAAATCAGTAAATCAATACAAATAATAAGCTCTAACTCTTTGCTGTCTATAAGACTTCAACTATAAGTCATAGAGTCAGGAAAAAACTGATGGAAAAATATAGCATTTAAATTTTAAATGTAAGAAGGCTGGAGTAACTTTACTAATACCATGAAAATATGTCTAAAGAAAAAAAGTTTCCCAGGAGTGCCTGGGTGGCTCAGTTGGTTAAGTGTGGGCCTTAGGCTCAGGTCATGATCCCAGGGTCCTCGGATCGAGCCCCACATAGGGCTTCCTGTTCAGTGGGGAGTCTGTTTTTCCCTCTCCCTCTGCCCCTACTGGTACTTGTTCTCTCTCGCGCATGAGCTCTCTCTCTCATAAATAAAATCTTAAAAAAAACTGTTTCCCAACTTAAAGAGAAACACTTTATTATAATAATAAAGTCATCAGAAAGACATAATGGTTATAAATGTGTATGTTAATAAGCTATTATTAATAGTTAATAGCAGAACTTCAAATTATTATTATAATTAAATGTAAATATAATTGTTATGCTTAATATATTTATAAACTATTATCATAGTTATATAAAATACATATTATATCTAACTATAAAATAATGTTATAAACATAAATTTACATATTATAAAAATACATAAATATTATAAATATATAAATATAAACATAATTATTTATATAATAATTAGTAAAAAACTATGGAAAAGTTATACATAATATAATATTTTGGTGAAATACTATTATTTTCTTAAGATAAAGAAAAGCCAAGATGTCTGTTTTTACCATAACTAAAATTGCACTTTAAGTACTAGCAGTTCAATAAAGCATTCAAAAATAAATAAATAAATAAAAAGCATATACATGAAAAGGATAATTTAAAACTCTTTATTGGGGGGCCTGGGTGGCTCAGTTGGTTAAACATCCAACTCTTGATTTTGGCTCAGATCATGATCTCGAGGTTGTGCATAGAGCCTTGTGTTGGGCTCCACACTCAGAGGGGAGTCTGCTTGGGATTCTCTCTCTTCCTTTCCCCTCCCCACCATGCACATGCTGTCTTTCTCTTTCTCACTCTCTCTCAAATAAAAATAAATCTTAAAAAAATAAGTCTTTATTTGCTGGTCACATGATCATTTATGCAGAAAACTCTAAATAATACACAAAAAACCTTCCAGAACTAATAAGTAAATTTAACAAAGTCACAAGATTGAAGTATGTAAAGTAGTATATAAAACTAAATTATATTTCTAAATACTATTAGTAAGCAATTAGACACTGGAATAAAATATACAATAGAGTCAAAATTAATATATTTAGATTTTTTTTTTTTTAGTTCAAAAACTGGACTGAAAACTCTAAAGCATTTCTATGGGAAACCCAAGATCTAAAGAGCCACAGCATATTAATGGATTTAATGGATTGGAAGACTCAATATTATTAAGAGGGCAGCTCTCCACAAAATGGTCTATAGATTCAACTAAATATAAATCCAATCTTAGCCAGTGTTTCTGAAAAAGTGATAAAGAGTCTCTTTAAACATATGTGCAATGTAAAGTATCTAGAACAGTCAAAATAGCTTTGAAAATGAACAAGATTGACTTACACTACCTAACTTCAAGACTTACTATAAAGCTACACTAATAAAGACAGCATGGTTTATCTGGTACAAAGGTAAACAGATATATTCGTTTCCCCCTCCGATTCCCCCCCTTCATTCTTCCACTCCTGCTATCTTTTTTTTTTAAACATACAATGTATTATTTGTTTCAGAGGTACAGATCTGTGATTCAACAGTCTTGCACAGTTCACAGCATTCACCATAGCACATACCCTCCCCAATGTCTATCACCCAGCCACCCCAACCCTTCCACCCCCCACCATTCCAGCAACCCTCAGTTTGTTTCCTGAGATTAAGAATTCCTCATATCAGTGAGGTCATATGATACATGGTCTTTCTCTGATTGACTTATTTCGCTCAGCATAACACCCTCCAGTTCCATCCACATTGTTGCAAATGGCAAGATTTCATTCCTTTTGATGGCTGCATAATATTCCATCATATATATATATATATATATATATATATATATATATACCACTTCTTTTTTATCCATTCGTCTGTTTGGGGGGAAATTGGAGGGGGAGACAAACCATGAGAGACGATGATGGACTCTGAAAAACAAACTGAGGGTTCTAGAGGGAAGGGGGTGGGGGGATGGGCTAGCCTGGTGATGGGTATTAAAGAGGGCACATTCTGCATGGAGCACTGGGTGTTATACGAAAACAATGAATCATGGAACACTACATCAAAAACTAATGATGTAATGTATGGTGATTAACATAATAATAATAATAATAAAAAGTAAACAGATATAAATGGAACAAACTACCTAGTTTAGGGCTAAACCTACATTTATAAGGCCAATGAGTCTTCCACAGAAAAATCACAGAAAATATCATATATCTGAATTTATTAAGCTTCTAAAAGGAAACAAATCTTTGTGACATTGGATCTGGAAAAGATTTATCAGTTATAGATACCAAAATTTTAAAAAGATGAAATTAATGTAAACAACATTAAAAATTTTCTACTCAAAATCCAAAAAACAGACTATGAAAGTCACAGAGAATACATATTTACAAAGTTAAATTTGCAAGATAATTGTGTCCAGAATTTATTATAAACATTTATACACATTGAAAAAAACAAACCTCATATTAAAAAAAAAAAAAAAACTGATAAAATAACCTGGATAGTAAGTTTATAAAAGCAGATATACAAATGACCAATAAGCACATGAAAAGATGGTCAGTATCACTAGTCACCAAGGAAATGTAAATTAAAACCATAATAAAAGTATTCCTCCATACTCACTGAATAGCTATATTTTAAAAAAGATTGACAAACACAAGTATGAACGAGATGTGGAGTTGTATTATTTTTCTGGTAGGAATCATGTTTAGCAACTTTAGAATACAGTGATCACAATAATTTATAAAGTTAAGTGTTTATCTACGGTAAGGCATCTACCTTCCATTTCTTTGAATTACCAAAGAGAAATAAAAAGAATATATGCCACAAAGTCTTGTACACAAATATTCTTAGTAGTAATATTAGCCACAAACTAGAAAAAAACAGATATCCATTAACTGGTAACTAAATTGTGGGTTATCACTACTATAGAGTACTACTAAGTGATTTGCAAAAAAAATGGAACATTAACACATAAAACAACATTGAAGAATGAATGAATGAAGTTGAACACAGAAAACTTATATACTGTTTGATTGCATTTAGAGGAAATTTTAGAAAAGGCAACAGTATAATGGTAGAACCAGTTCAGTTGTTTTGGGTCAGGGCTTAGGGAAGTGACCGCAAAAATGCATGAGGGAATGTTTTACAGTGATGCAGCTCTTCTGTATTGGGTAGTGTGGGTTACATGACTAGATAAACTTACCAATTCGTTAAACAATATACTTAAAATGAGTGATTATTGAATGGATATTATACATATTAAATAAGAATTACCATCTATTTGTTATGGACTCAAACTTTTCCATATCTAAATATAAATCCTGACCAGAGATTCCTGTCTCGTGCAATTCTGTCTTACACACGCACAAACTTAGAATTATGTAGGAAATACATATATTTCATTCATCTCATATTAGCAGTTAAAGAATGTAAATATTATTCATTCTTCCTTCAACACATCTCATAATCATATTTTCACTAGCATTCTTAAGCATGTATGTATATTATAGTATAGAGTAGAATTTAGGGCTCCCAAGTTAAACATGACTTTTTTCTACTTAGAATTTCTTTAATACCACTTCAAGTTCATCTATTTTTCTTTACTTTTAACTTTTTTTTAGATGATAGTTTTCCACTTGTTGATATTTATATTGTCTATTCTTAATGTGTTTTTCATGTGCTTTTCATTCTATATACCCAGACAGGTAAGAGCCTACACTGAGCCCCACTTACATAAAATGTGAAAAGTTTTGCCATTGTGATATCTATTTATCAGTCAAATACTACTTCATTTATGTTCATTTACTTAGATGATTCCTGATTGGTTGAATTTGACAGGATCTTGACAACTGGAAAAATATTTTCTGAAATTTACTATTAGTGTTGTTATTAGTATTGTTTTAAAAAGTATATCATATAAAAATAGCAATAGCATATCTGAATGACATGTATTCATTTTATTAGCATGTCCAGTGTTGTTTATTGGTATCATAAATTTCCAATGTATTACCAATCATGTATTGAACACTATGCTTTTTTGAATATAGCATATGTATGTTTTTGTCTTAGTTCACATTGGGAATCTACTGAAAAAAAAATCCTTTTCCCTTAATATGTTTCCTTTTGGAAACAAATTTTTCTTTTTTTTTTTCTTTTTTTCTTTTTTTTTGTGCTTTAACAAGAATTTAATGTTTCTTATTAGCATTTCTGCAATATTTTCATTACCATTTAATTATTTCTAATTAAAAGGGATTATTTTAAACTTCAATATGTCTATTCAAGCATCTTTAGAGAATTATGAGTGAGGGTATTTGATATGTTTGGTAAATAATAATATAATTTGTTAAAATTCATTATGATTTTTAAAAATATTCATCTTTTGTATGTATCCAAAGGTTTGATAACATGTGACTGCAACCATGAATTTCACTTCTAAGTTCATAAGAAAAATTTAAATTTAGAAAACCACATTGACTAGCTCCCCCTGTTGCTATTCTATTCTGGAAAAGCTTATTATTTATTATTTCCAAAACATGTCTGCTAAAAACTAAATCTGTGACCAACTGAGTAGTCTGCCAAATCAAAAATGAACCCATTGGTGTAAATTTTTGGTGGTACATGGGGAATTATATGCTCAATAGCTTTTATTTTTATTAATATGATTCTTCATGCAAAGCTTTGCAAAATGTCTCACAATGTGAAAATCCTTTGCAATATCTGTCATGTCAGCTAATGCTCATCGCACCCTAAGGCCAAAAAGGAATATAAAACATCCTCCATAATCTTTCCTAATTAAACACAACGAAGCTCAGTAGAATAAATTTCTGCTCAGCAGACGCCACTTAAAGCAGTTACTTATAAAAAACAGTGCTTTGTGAACTTAGGGTGCTATCATTTACAAATCATAATATCTTTATCATTAATAAGGAAACTTCATGGTAATGTATTGTGAAGGAGTTCTAAGTATAGACCATAATTGTTTAAAAACAATATTGAAAAAAAACTTAAAGTAGAGGGGTGCCTGGGTGGCTCAATTAGATTAAGTGTCTGCCTTCAGTTCAGGTCAGGATCCCAGCTGGCTCCGCGCTCAGCAGGAGTCCGCTTCTCCCTCTCCCTCTGCCCCTCCTCCTGCCTATGCTCTCTATCTCTTGCTTTCTCTCTCTCTCTCAAATAAATAAATGAAACCTAAAAGTAGAAATCACATATTACTTATCATTCATCTCCCATTCCTATTTTGTCACTGCTGAATTCGCTACTCTAGTGTCTAAAAAAGAGTAGATGCTCAGATAAGTTTTTGAATAAACAAAATTGTTCTTTATTTAAAAATCTCTAAATAATTAGAAATTACACAATAACTTACTATTCTTCAAAGCTGATTGTGTCATACAAAATAGATCTAATATGAAAAAAGGTACCGTGTCTCAGTCTCATCATCTATAAAATGAGTATTATAACTGACCTCATTGTTATTGTAAAGATTAAATGAAATAATATAAATAATATGCTTGCAATTTTGTATGTCAAATCTATGTCCTAAATATATGTTTGCTTATTGTTATAACTATTATCATAGTTCTCTAAATGTCCAAAACCTATTTGGCAAATTATCAACAGAATTTCTTCACCTGAAAAAATCACAGAGGACAGAATATTTCATTTGCATCTGGCCACATTCAATGGGAACACAATGAAGAGTTGATACTTTTTGTTGTTGATTTCTATGAATTCTTTATACATTTTGGATATGTCTTCTGTCAAATATGTATTTTGTGAATATTTTTTTTACTGATGACTTGTCACCTTTTTATACTGGGGTCCTTTTGTAAAATGGATAGCCTTTATTTTGATTAATCTAATTCATAATTTTGCATTATTAGTGTGTCCTAAGAGCTCTTCATCTTATCATAGTAACAAAAATAATCTCCTACATTTCTTGTACAAAATCTGGATTTACATTTTTCTTTATGGTCATGATGGCAATTAATTTAGTATAAGGCAGGCGTGAATATTTTTTACGTAAATCGATCTAATATAATTTGTTGAAAAGACTATCCTTTTCTCATTATATATTCTGGCACACTGGTTAAAAAAAGGATTATATATCTACATCTATACCTATATCTATATGCCACTTGTTTTATGGCACTTTCTGGACTCTCCATTCTCTTCTACAGATTTATTATTTTATACTTATGTCAGTACCATAGTATCTTATTTATTCTAACTTTTTGTAAAACTTGAAGTCAGGTAGGGTGAGTTTGCCAATTTTGTTCTTTCACAAAAACAGAAAGCATGCTCTTTAAGGTGTTCTGTGATTTTATATATGTTTTAGAAGGAGCATAGAAATGTTTACAAAAAAAGAAAAACACCTAGTTTTGACTAAAATTGCATTAAGTCTAAGGCTAAATTTGGGGGAGAATAGACATCTTGTTGATTGATTCTTCTGATTCTTGTTCATGTCCTCTTATCTTGCCATAAGCAATGCTTTGTAGTTTTCTCTGTTGGAGTTATACACATCTTCCCATACTTCACTTCTTCATCTTGTACAAATTTTTAGGATTTTGCTTCATTTTTACCTTCCTGTTATTTTTCCTTCTTTGATGATTAGTATCCATTTTTATATCCAACAAAATATTCAACTAAAGTATCAAAACTACATGTAAATACGTCTCTCTGTATAATCACACTGTTACAGGATTTCTTTTCTTCCGATGCCCGCGGTTCTTGGTCACACTGCTTCGAAGAATGAAGAGGTAGACCAGACAGAGTTATGGGCAGCAAAGCAAGGTTTATTGAGCAATAGTAAAGTTTACTGAATGATAGAGTACAAAGCTCCCAAAGAGGGAGGAGACCCGAGATGGTTGCCACCAGAATTTCTAAGTCTAGGGGTTTTTATGGGCTTGTTGGCAGGCTGTTTTAATCTGATTAACCCTCCATGCTCCTGACTCAATCAGGTTTTTGTCATCTATCTATCATGTGGGAAAAGGTGGAGGGCTCCTTCCAGGGTGGTGTAAAATCCTTTCAAGGGTGGTTTCCTCTTAGGGTGGGCGCCCTGTCCCTGCCTGCCTTTCTTCCAACTACCCTTCATCAACATGAACTCTCCCAAGAATATTTCCATTTCTAAAGACAGATATCCTCCAATATACATCTCTAGGATATAATTTTCCTATATGAATTCTGCATGCATAATTTCTGTGGTGCAGCCATTCTTGACTCTTCTTTTTCAACAGTTGCTGCTATCACCTTTGTTATCATGTTCTCCTGGACTAAAGCTTCATTATTCCAGTGATCATCAACTCCTTGGCTGTCCCAGTGATCACACCTTTTATGTGAGGTTTGATCACCTACTTCTCATCTGCTATAAATAAACACTGAAACTTTTTATTTAGCCAAAATTGCTGACAATAATCTAAACTCTACAGGCTTCCTGACCTCCAAAGTTAATAATGATTAACTTTAAATTTTTTTTTTTAATATTTTATTTATTTATTTGACAGAGAGAGACACAGCGAGAGAGGGAACACAAGCAGGGGGAGTGGGAGAGGGAGAAGCAGGCTTCCTGCTGAGCAGGGAGCCCGATGCAGGGCTCGATCCCAGGATCCTGGGATCATGACCTGAGCTGAAGGCAGACGCTTAACGACTGAGCCACCCAGGTGCCCCAACTTTAAATTTTTTAATAATGTCTCTTATCCCCTAAAATCCTAAAAGTATTTTTAATCAAAATCATCACTGTGTATTTGTTTATGTGGAAATATTTACATTAACTTTAAAAGGCAACACTGGATTAACATCATTTAAAGCTATTTTAAAATATCACAGAAGTACTAAATATTGACACGAGATGGAGAATAGTGTATTATCAGAAGTCATATCTGAGAGAGTATACACATATATATGTTTGTGTGTTTGTGCTTATAAGGGATATTTTCAGTAGTTATATGTGGGAGATATCTGAAAATCTCAAATTTGTATCAAGCTACTTTTAATGGTGGTGGATATAGGACTTTTTATTTGCTGAGTTCATAGCAACATCTGAGAGGCTGATTGTCTCCAATGATAGTCATTCTTCTTTGTTTTTTGCTCCATCATGCACTCATCATCCTCTCAGAAAAAACCAACCAACCAAACAACAACAACAAAATGAAAAGAAAAGAAAAGAAAAAAAAGAAAAGAAAAGAAAAAAGAATGTACAAACACCTAAGGTCTATCTAACTGAAGGCACAGGAATATATTAGCCTGCCTTTCATGGCCACATACCCCCAAAATGAGAACTGGATTTAAAGAAAAATAGACAGGCAAGTGTGAGAGAAAAACATGGAAAAATTATTTGATGTTTTACATACAAATATAACATTACATATCCAACTATATTATATAATGGTGTTTTGATGTCCAATTCTTCTTTCTCTTGAGTAACTAATAACTCATACCATTGCAATGCAGAAAATAAAATACTAATTTTTGTTTAGTGCATGTTCCTTATATCCAAGATTTTTCTTCCAGTGCTTCAATATGTTCCTGCCCCCAGGAATTTGGTGTTAAGATATTGCATTCTTGTATCAAATCTATTACTGCTATTTGCAGATAGCTCGTGGTCTTCATATCTTCAAATGTCCAAATTGAACTTAAGAAGATTATGGAGTTTTCCTTCCCTACTACCAGCAGAAGACTTTTGTCTGTATATGTTATATTTTATACAGTATCCTGTTTATGTCCATCTTAGTATGTTTAGCTGCTGTAACAAAATACCGTGGACTCGTTGGCTTATAGACAACAGAAATTTATTTTTCAAAGATCTGGAGGCTGGGAGTCTGAGATCAGGTTCTGGTGAGAGCCCTTTCCTGGGTTACAGACTGCCTACTTCTCTTTATGTCTTCATATAGCAGAAAGAGTGAGAGAATGTTCTGGGGTCTCGTTATAGGTCGCTAATCCCATTAATGAGGGCCACCCTCATGTCCCAATCACTCCCAAAGACCCACCTCCAAATACCATCACATTGGGGGTTAGGATCTCAACATATGAATTTTAAACATTCAGTCCTTAACAATATTTTTATCAACTACATTTTAGATATGTCCTGTCCAATACAATAGTACTGAGAGACATTTCTCCATGAATATGTTAAAGTTTCTGCATAGTTTGGGCTTTCTGAGCAAAAGGCATTGGCAACCTAACTGAACGGCAATTATATATTGAAATTAGGGATAGTGCATCACTCTAGAGATATACAGAGACTTCTATCCCTACAGCTATTTGCAATTCCATTGTAGTAAAACTGTAGATTGTTTTTTCTTTTTTAATTCCAAAGTAGAAGTCTCTGTCTCTTGTTTTTTTTTTTGTCTCTACGCCCCACTGAGAGGAAACAGTTTACAAATATTATAATCATCTTATATGAACTTCAATTGTCATAATTTTGGACTTACTTTCTTGAGAATCAATCCCCCTATATATGGAGGTGATGTCTTCTTTCATTTAACCCTGCAGAAAACTGGGAACTGACACAAACTGTAAATAATAACTATGTTTTCTTTTTTTAAGATTGTATTTATTTATTTTAGAGAAAGAGAAAGAGCAAGCTCGAGCGGGGGGAGGAGGGGATGGGGGAAGAATGGGAGAGTAAGAGAATCTCTTGCAGACTCCATGCTGAGCGCAGAGCCTGACACAGGGCTCAATCTCATGACCCTGAGATCATGACCTCAGCAGAAACCAAGAGTCAGGCACTTAACTGACTGAGCCACCCAGGTGCCCCAGTAATAACTGTGTTTTAGTCTGATCCATAAAGCTTGTGTCTCCTGCCAGAGTATTCTTTCTCTCTCTCTCCCCTGCCCCATATATATATATATTATATATGAGATATACAATATAATATATTATCTCATATAACACATATATCTCATATAATACATATCTCATATAATATATATATATGAGATATGTCTGTATAGACATACAGATATACCTCACATTTAAATTTAAAATTGTACTGTACTCTTCCTGAGGATCAGCTGTTCTGGGTATTTTACCCGCCACTAAATACACACACATACAGGTTGTTAGTTCATTAGCTTGCAAGTAGGGTACCATTTCAGGCCCTTCACAATTTTTGACTTAATGCTAGCCATTAGCCAGATGTGGCTATTGAGCACTTGATATGTGGCTGTCCCAAATTAGGGTGTGTTCTAAGGATAAAAGACAACTTTATTTCTAAAACTTAGTATAAAAACGTAAAATATCTTGTCAATAGTTGTTATACTAATTACATGTTGAAATGACAGCATGTTAGATGAATTAGGTTAAATAAAATCTATTATTAAAATTGATTTACCTTTTACCTTTCATCTTTTTCTTTGAATGTGACTCAGAGAATTTAGCATATGCTTACATTATGTTTCTATTGGGCAACGCTGCTCTAGACTCTTGGCCTTAGCAAAGGCATTTTAAATTCCTTCTAGCTTCTCCAAGATGTTATTTTTACTCAGAGAGAAAGATGAAAATATAGTGAGTAATTCCATGGCACTTCGTGTTTAACACTTTTAATACTTACTATTTAATTATTTCAAGCTCTCAATCTCATGGGCAGCACACGTTCTAATCCCACTTTTTTCCCCTTGCTTTCATTTGCATTTACACAAAACTAAAATAAAATATCACAAAAGACACAGACATTTGAGGGCAAACTTGAGTTGAAAGGATAGGAGTTGTGGTACAATTGGGTGGCTCAGTCGTTAAGCGTCTGCCTTCAGCTCGGGTCATGATCCCAAGGTCCTGGGATCGAGCCCCGCATCAGGCTCCCCGCTCTGCGGGAAGCCTGCTTCTCCCTCTCCCACTCCACCTGCTTGTGTTCCCTCTCTCACTGTGTCTCTCTCTGTCAAATAAATAAATAAAATCTTAAAAAAAAAAAAGAATTTAAGTCATTTTGAGAATTTTATATTAAAAATTATAAAACTCAGTGAAGTCCTTAGTGGCAATTAGGAGAAAAAAAAAAAAAAAAACTGATTTCAGTCACTGTGAGAAATTACCAACCAGCTTTTTCACTGTTAGGATCAGCAAGTTAACACTGGAAGGTAAAGCAATAGTTCAGCATGTTAATGTGACAAGGATAGCTCTAAGTTGCCAAAATTTTATTATTTTTCTCCAGAATTATTATTATTTTTTTTAAAGATTTATTTATTTGACAGAGAGAGACACAGAGAGAGGGGGAAAACAAGCAGGGGGAGTGGGAGAGGGAGAAGCAGGCTTCCCGCGGAGCAGGGAGCCCGATGCGGGCTCGATCCCAGGACGCTGTGATCATGACCTGAGCCGAAGGCAGACGCTTAACCCACTGAGCCACCCAGGCGCCCCTCCAGAATTATTTCTGTCTTAAATATGCATTTTCCTATTGATAGATATCTCATGCACTTTCCAGAAACAGAGTATTTTCAAAACTTTTTGAGAGTCAGACTGCTAAGAAACAGAAAGAGTAAACACTATTAGAATAGCAATAAAATGAATCGTTATGACACTTTAGAAAAATATAGTAAATACAGTGTGAAAGTATACATATTGTTTGTGCCTTAATCTGAAAATGGTGACAGATAGTTTTAAAACAAATTTTTTACTTATAATTATTGGGCTCCACAGAGTGCCAATTCTGATGGCACACATTGTCCTTACTCAGTGAGAATTTGGTATCCAAGAAATTAACAAACGTCCATGATACTTTAAAAATTTCACAAGTGATAATCTCTCAGTGAGAAAAGTATTACTGAAATGAAATTAAAAATTCAGAGCATATTAACCTATGTTTGTTGTGTGAAGTATCAGAATTTTAATAGAGCTCAATATCAGAATTTTAATACAAATGATTTACAATGTTTATGCCAAATCTAGCTTTTAAGTAATTGATGAGCATATGCTTTCACAAAATTAGATTTAAACGATGTAAATGAAAAATAATTCATTAATGTTAAAGATTTTTATAACTTTCTTGGCACTGTGATTTTAAATAGATTACTTTCAATTTAGTATCTCATCAAGATTTTTTTAAGGGACTATAATTTTCAGTTTTGGTATCTCATAATGATCATATTGAAATGTCAATGTTGAA
Source organism: Phoca vitulina (assembly GCF_004348235.1). Classification (NCBI taxonomy): domain Eukaryota; kingdom Metazoa; phylum Chordata; class Mammalia; order Carnivora; family Phocidae; genus Phoca; species Phoca vitulina. The sequence goes on from NW_022589706.1 coordinate 23,858,881, forward strand.
AAAGACCTCAACTTAATCTTATAATTCCATCTATTCACAACTAACAAGCACCTAGACTAAAAAAAAAAAGAAGTTTTTTCATATCATTAAGACATCTTTAATACTTTACCCAAGAAAAAAATGGCATTTAATTTAAAAATACTAGATTTTTGACAAAATTGATTTTCAATTTAAATAAATAAGCAACACAGCAATATATATATATATATATATAATATATTTTACATATATAAAAATATTTTTTTCTCAAAGCCCCATAAGTTATGAAGATTTCAAGGGCTTATTTGCCTTTATCTTGCAGATCCCAAATTAATTTGATAGCTTCCATAGATAGACGGATGACATTATGTATCACATTGAGTAACCATGACAGACATGGTGGTATCATCAGTTGTCTTGTAAGTGAAAGTACCAAATCAATTTTATTTAATTTTAGATGTCATTCTATGTTAGAGTCAACATGGTTATTAAGTGATTTTTTTTACCTTTATTGAAATACTCATTTATTCATTCATTCAACAAATATTTGAGTATCAACTATGTATTAGTATTTTGTTAGGTGCTAAGGATATAGCATTTTAAAAACAAATTCTCAACTTTATGGAATATATAATTTAGTAAATATGTGATAAATTGAAAATTATAAACCTTTATATTTTTATTGTATTTTATCAAGCTGCTTACTCATTTAAAGCTGTAATAAAAGTAGTAATTGTTGGTATAGCATTTGGCCTTAGGTATTTCAGTGTAGAAATACACAAACATTGACTTCATTATTCTCAAAATAATGGTTATTCTAATGTGTTGTTTTTAATCCTATGATTCTCTATTTCTCACTTTACGTATGTGTGCCATTTAAATTTAAAGTTGTATTATACTCTTCCCTGATAATCACCTATCCTGGATATTTTACCTGTGACTAAATAAATTTTGGGCTGACTTCTATCCACTTTAGATAGCATTATCTCCACCTTTACTTCAAATTATTTCAAGAATCTTCTGTTTCTGTCATTACTCTTCAGTTATTTTATTTGCCCCAAACCACTTAGTCCCCTAGTCAACAAATATTTTATTTATGCCCCCCTGGACATGCAATAGATTGAACAAAATTCAATTAATTACATTTTAAAACAGAAAATATTACTCTAACATTTTCTGATAAAAGGAAATATAATCCAGAGATTATGGTCTACAAATTGAGTTCAGAAACACAAGGAGTTAAAGAAAGACAAAGGGGACAAACACAATATTCACCTTTAGATTATTATAAACTCAGGCTCTCCCCCAGCTAAGAACCCCACTTTGCACTTTCTTGTTGGTGTTTAATTTCTCCCCTCATAACATAAGGAGAAGTTCAAAGCACCAGCAAATGAAAGATCATAAAAAATTAATGTCACCAGGACAAAGAACATTTCTTTTCTAAGATGATCACTGAAAAGCCATAAACAAAATAGTATGAAAAGTTTAAACAACACAGCATATCAAACATATTAGTATTTTGTTTACAGGCAAGAGAGACATTTAAATCTTTACTAAATGCCCTGTTTGTATAAGTAACAGAAATTTTACTATAATTTAAGTCTAGTGGATCTTAGCTGAACCCTAAATCATAAGCAAATTCTAAAATGGAAGACATAAAAATTAATATTTGATTAAATCAGAGCATGCTTTAATAATTTATTACTGAGACCTAATAAGCAATTGAAATTATATTTTTCTCATTATGAAATTAGACCTCACTTTCTAAAGAAAAAAAAAAGGTTTATGTTACAGGACATGAAATTGAGAAAAATCCAGGGACTATTTGAAAACTTTTTCTAGTATTTAATAGTAAGTAATTCATGGCAGTATAATACTTATTTCATGGCAACTCTTTATAAAAAATGTAAGTATAAAATCATTTGGTCTCTAAAAATATGTTTCATAATTAACTGTGAGCAAAATTAAGGACAAGTGCATCACTTCAAATTTAACCTACTTTCAAATATTTACAATGTATCATAATAGAAACATTCAAACATAAAGACAAGAATCATCTCTTCAAACTCAAAACTATACTTCAGATCAAGATGGAATCCCATTATGAATAGAATAAAAAATATATTCTGCATTTAAAAGTAAAACAAAGAAAAACAATTTTAGTATTTCTATTGCTTGAAATTTATTTCTGCTCATTTTTGTACCTTGTTGATTTCCAGAACTAAAAATTCTAAATGATCTGTAAACACAGAGTTTAACTTATGAAATTATTGTAGACTTCATTTTATTTATTTTTTTTAAAGATTTTATTTATTTATTTATTTGAGAGAGAGTGTGTGTGAGAGAGAGAGAGAGAGATCATAAGCAGTGGGGAGGGGTAGAGGGAGAAGTGGACTCCCTGCTGAGCAGGGAGCCCAATGTGGGACTTGATCCCAGGACCCTGGGATCATGACCTGAGCCAAAGGCAGATGTTTAACCAACTAAACCACTCGGGTGCCCTAAAATAAATATATTTTAATAGATTTAAATATAAAATATTCCAAACAAATGTCTAACATTTCAAATTACACAAATAATGATTTATATAAAACATGCACACACAAGAACAATTTTACTACATGACAGCCTTGCCAGTTGACATTTCAATTAGTCTAATGAAGCTTTATTTTCAATTTGCCTAATGAAGCTTTTTCTACTGGTATAAAGGTTTGGAACAACTCATTCAAATCTAATGTTTTGTCTACTTTTATATAGTCTGCATTATGACTTGGTATTTTCTTTATGCCTAGCATTAATATGTGTATAATCCATCAATATTCTTAGAATTCCATACAATAACCTAGAATTCTGTAAATATCTAAAGAAATCCTGTCAAAAAGTAGTATGTGCAAAAAAATATTCAAGCTTATTAATTAAGGAATTTTCAGTAATATTATATTTATTCTATTATTTATAAGACTATCAGGAAGTTACTAACATTTTAGACCCAAATATTTCATTATTGGCAAGTCTGAATTCTGAGTGTACTACTTATTGTATGTGATATCATACCCTTTAGGACCTAAATTCAAGGGTCATTGAACTGAAAGTTCATGAAATTTCTACTACTAGTCAAGGTAGAATACTGACATTTAGCTGTAGAAATACTTTCACACACTCAACTACAGAAAGCACAGGTCAGTAATACCTGAGAAAAGGGCAATAAACAAGTTGAGTTCTACAATTGCCTCAACTAGCTATCTGGAGAGAATTTGTGGAGGACAGGACAGGGAGAGCAAACCCAAATGGATCCTGGCAGTCTTCATGATTTGAAGAAGGAAGAAGAAGAAAGAAGGAAGAAGAGAGGAATAAGAATGCCCAAGTAGCTAGGAATCGTTAGGACAAATGACTGGAAAGGAGAGCACTGCACACAGGGGGAGAGGTGCAGATAGATAGTGCTATAAATACATATAAAAGGAGGCACTGAAGTCTTCAATGAGAACTGAGCAGCCTCAACATGTGAGGAAACTACAAGTGCTGGAAGAAGAACCACCAGAAAAGAATAAACAGAAGAATTCCCAGTGCTCATAAAGGCCTAGAAATAGTGTGTGTTCTAACTAGCAATTGTGGAAAAATCTCATAATATATGAAATATTGAATAGAATATTCAAAAAGGTATTTTGTCTCCATTGTATGAAAAATTATCCCTAAATATTGCTCTGTTCTTGCCAGATAGCTAGATGATAGATGATAGATAGATAGATAGATAGATAGATAGATGATAGATAGATAGATAGATAGATAGATAGATGATAGATAGATGATAGATAGATAGATGATAGATAGATGATGATGATAGATGATATAGATAGATAGATAGATAGATAGATAGATAGATGATAGATAGATAGATAGATAGATGATAGAGCAAGCCAGCCTGAAAAGCATCAAACTGTCCCAATTAATTTAACTGCATTCTAGTAAAAAACACAGAGATATTTAAGGCATTACAAAAGTATCTCACAACCACTGAAGTAAATAAGAATATTTGGAAACCAACCAAAATTACCAGAAACTTAAACAAGCAGAAAAATATGACCTATAATGAAAAAAAATCAGTCATCAGTAAGATAACCAGACACAGATGATGATTTTTCTAATTAAAAATTGCCCCGTTTAAACAGTTTTGAAAATATCAAATAGCAATAGTATTAGTGATTATAACTATACCCCTTGCTCTAGTTTTAAAAAATAATAAAATGTCTTATTTTTCATATTGCTATCTAGATATCATTCAGTGCCCCTTTGTCCTTTGGAGAAACTTCATTCTCTACTTTTCCAAGTCCTGTAGAATTCTACATTGGAAGAGTAAATATTGTTAAAATGTTTGTGCATCCAGAACAATCTACACATTCAATGCAATCCCTATCAAAATACCATTGACATTTTTTCACAGAGCTGGAAAAAATAATCCTAAAATTTGTATGGAACCAGGAAAGACCCCAAATAGCCAGAGGAATGTTGATAAAGAAAACCAAAGCTGTGGATCACAATGCCAGACTTCAAGCTATCTTACAAAGCTGTGATAATCAAGACAGCATGGTACTGGCACAAAAACAGACATGTGGATCAATAGAACAGAATAGAAAACCCAGAAATGGCCCCTCAACTCTACGGTCACCTAATCTTCGACAGAGCAGGAAAGAATATCCAATGGAAAAATGACAATCTCTTCAACAAATGGTGTTGGAAAAATTGGACAGCCACATGCAGAAGAATGACACTGGACCATTTTCTTACACCATACACAAAGATAAACTCAAAATGGATGAAAGACTTAAATGTGAGACAGGAATCCATCAAAACCCTAGAGGAGAACACAGGCAGCAACTTCTTCCACCAACCTCAGCTGTAGCAACTTGTTGCTAGACACGTCTCCAAAGGCAAGGGAAACAAAAGCAAAAATGAACTATTGGGACTTCATCAAGATAAAAAGCCTTTGCACAGCAAAGGAAACAGTCAACAAAACTAAAAGGCAACCTATGGAATGGGAGGAGATCTTTGCAAATGACATATCAGGTAAAGGACTAGTATCCAAGATCTATAAAGAACTTATCAAACTCCACACCCAAGAACAAATAACCCAGTCAAGAAATAGGCAGAAGACATGAACAGACAGTTCTCCAAAGACAATTCTCCAAAGAAGACTTACAAATGTCCAACAGATACATGAAAAAATGCTCCACATCCCTTGGCATCAGGGAAATACAAATCAAAACTGCAATGAGATACCACTTCACCCCAGTCAGAATGGTTAAAATTAACAAGTCAGGAAACAACAAATGTTGGCGAGGATGTGGACAAAGGGGAACCCTCCTACACAGTTGGCGGGAATGCAAGCTGGTTCAGCCACTCTGGCAAACAGTATGGAGGTTCCTCAAGAAGTTAAAAATAGAGCTACCCTATGACCAAGCAATTGCACTTCTAGGTATTTACCCCAAAGATACAAATGTATTGATCCAAAGGGGCACCTACAGCCCAATGTTTATAGCAGAAATGCCCACAGCCAAACTGTGGAAAGAGTTGAGATGTCCATCTACAAATGAATGGATAAAGAAGATGTGGGGGGTGTGTGTGTGTGTATACATACATATATATATACATACAATGGAATATTACCCATCAGAAAGAATGAATACTTACCACTTACATCAACATGGATGGAACTGGAGGGTATTATGCTGAGTGAAATAAGTCAATCAGAGAAAGAAAATTATCATGCGATTTCACTCATATGTGGAATACAAAAAACAGCACAGAGGATCATAGGGGAAGGGAGGGAAAAGTGAATGGGAAGTCATCAGAGAGGGAGAAAAACCATGACAGACTCTTAACTACAGGAAACAAACTGAGGGTTGCTGCAGGGGAGGTGGGTGGGGGATGGGGTAACTGGGTGATGGGCACTAAGGAGGGCACCTGATGTGATGAGCAATGGGTGTTATATGCAACTGATGAATTATTGAACTCTACATCTGAAACCAATGATGTACTATACGTTGGCTAATTGAATTGAAATAAAAAAAAAAAAAGAATTCTAGGGGCGGATGGGTGGCTCAGTTGGTTAAGCATCTGCCTTTGGCTCAGGTCATGATCCCAGGGTACTGGGATCAAGCCCTGAGTTGGGTTCCCTGCTCAGTGGGGAGCCTGCTTCTCCCTCTCCCTCTGCCTTTTCCCCTGCTTGTGCCCTCTGTGTGTGTGTGTGTCTGTGTGTGTGCACGTGCCAAATAAAAATGAATAAATAAATAAATAAACTTAAAAAAAAAAAGAAAAGCAGAATTCTAAAGTTACCCTCCCCTAGATTTTGTCAAATAACTAGAGGATGACTTTCCCCTAGATTTCGTCAAATAACTAGAGGATGACTTTCCCCTATCTTTCTCTTCTTCCTTGGTTGACTATGCATTTCCAATAAGTGGGCCAGGTGTTCAAAATTCGTCCCCTTGACTGGCTAACAAATGCCAGTCTTAATGCAAGAATTTTAGGAATTTCAGCAAAGACATCTGAAGATTTATACAGTAATAAAAGAGAGAGGTAGAAGACATTTTGGCCTTCTGACATCTCCAAAGTTCCATTTCTGCTTTTGTCCACCTCCTACCCTCTCTATTCTACCCCTTCCAGATTGACCTTGGTAGTTCCAAATTCTCTCTTATGTTGTAAACATTGCTTTTCCCATATATTCCTCCAATGCCTATTCCCAAACTCATTAGAAGACACAGAAAAATAATAATACAGACTTTTTTCTTTCTTTTTACCTGACTCAGAATACCTGTCCTGGGGAAGAAGACTGCAGGTTGTCTTTTATTGGTTTTATTTAAATTCCTGTTGGTTAACATACAGTGTAATATTAGTTTCAGGTGTACAATATACTGATTCAACACTTCTGTACAATACCCAGTACTCATCACAAGTGCACTTATTAATCCCCAACACCTATTTAACCCATCCCCCACCTACCAACCTCCCCTCTGGTAACCATCAGTTTGTTCTCTATAGTTAGAGTCTGTTTCTTTGTTTGTTGCTCTCCCCCCTTTGCTCATTTGTTTTGTTTCTTAAATTCCTAAATTCCACATATGAGTGAAATCATATGGTATTGGTCTTTCTCTGACTTATTTAGCTTAGCATAATGTTCTCTAGGTCCAACCATGTCATGGCAAGATTTCATTCTTTATGGCTGAGTTATATTCCATTGGACATATATACCACTTCTTTATCCACTCATCAACTGATGGACACTTGAGTGGTTCCCATAATTTGGCTATTGTAGATAAAGCTGCTATAAACATCGAGGTGCACGTATCCCTTTGAATTAGTATTTTTGTATTCTTTCAGTAAATACCTAGTAGTACAATTGCTGGATTGTAGGGCGGTGCTATTTTTAATTTTTTGATGAAACTCCATACTATTTTCCAGAGTGGCTGCACCACTTTGCATTCCCACCAGTAATGTAAAAGGGTTCCTCTTTCTTTACATCCTTGCCAACACCTGTTGTTTCTTGCGTTGTTGATTTTAGCCATTGTAAAAGTCAATATCTCATTGTAGTTTTGATTTGTACTTCCCTGATGATCAGTGATGTTGATGCATCTTTTCATGTGTCTGTTAGCTATCTGTAAGTCTTTGGAAAAATGTCTATCCATGTGTTCTGCCCATTTTTAACTGGATTATTTTTTGGGGGGTGCTGAGTTTTTTAATTTTTTTTTTTTAAAGATTTATTTATTTGACAGAGAGAGACACAGTGAGAGAGGGAACACAAGCAGGGGGAGTGGGAGAGGGAGAGGCAGGCTTCCCGCGGAGCAGGGAGCCTGATGCGGGGCTCGATCCCACGACCCCGGGATCATGACCTGAGCAGAAGGCAGACGCCCAACCAACTGAGCCACCCAGGCACCCCTTTAATTTTTTAATATATTTTGGATATTAACCCATTATCAGATATGTCATTTGCAAATATCTTCTCCCATTCCAAAGGTTGCCTTTTAGTTTTGTTGATTATTTCCTTTGCTGTGCAGAAGCTTTTTATCTTGATGAAGTCCCAATAGTTTATTTTTGCTTTTGTTTCCCTTTCCTCAGGAGATATATCTAGAAAGAAGTTGTTATGACTGGTAGCAAAGAGGTTACTGCGTATGTTCTCCTCTAGGATTTTTATGTTTTAATGTCTCACATTTAGGTCTTTAATTCACTTTGAATTTATTTTTGTGTATGGTGTAAGCAAGTGGTCCAGTTTCATTCTTTTGCATGTTCCTATCCAATTTTCCCAACACTATTTGTAAAAGAGACTGTTTTTTTGTTTTTTTTTCTTCCCATTGGATATTCTTTCCTGCTTTGTCAAAGAGTAATAGACCATATAGTTGTAGGTTCATTTCTGGGTTTTCTATTCTGTTCTATTTCTCTATGTGCCTGTTTTTGTGCCAATACTGTTTTGATCACTACAGCTTTGTAATATAACTTAAAGTCCGAAATTATGATGCCTCCAGGTTGGCTTTTCTTTTTCAAGGTTGCTTTGAAATATTGTCTTTTGTGTTCCATGCAAATATTAGGATTGTTTGTTCTAGCTCTGTGAAAAATGTTATTGGTATTTTGATATGGATTACATTAATGTGTAGATTGCTTTGGGTAGTATAGACATTTTAATAATATTTGTTCTTCCAATCCATGAGCATGGAATGTCTTTCCATTTCTTTGTATCATCCTCAATTTCTTTCATCAGCGTTTTATAGTAAAACAAGACACTTGTGGTATGGACATAACTATTTGTTTCTCCTATGTTCTCATGGCAATTATATATGTGCCTTATAAAAACTTAAGAAATACACAAAAATACAAAGAGGAAAATTTTACTATTTCAGTCTAGTTTTAAGATTTTGTCTATTTGGGTGATTTTATGTAAATATCCCATTATATGAATATTTACTCTGATTTTGCATCTAAACTTTTAGGAATGATCCCTTATTATTAAATGCATTTGGGGAGATTGGTTGTATGGGCTTCAGAATATTTTATTATGTACTTTGGAACAAAATCTTAAATCATATATATTTGGAATCATGTCTCAGGAGCTATGTGCACAATTATTAAGCTATTTTTCACATGTAAATTTTAGAATTATCTTCTGATGAAAACTATTCTTATATAATAATCAGAATAACTACAATTTATGAAGTGCCAGGAACCATGCTCATTCTCTTATTATATAATATTTATAAAACTGTTGTAGGTGTTCTGTATTATATTATTTCATACATGATAGTCTTGAAGCTCATAGTTATTAAGCAAAATGATCAAGACAGAATCAGTCTAACCTGTCTTCCTGACATGAAATGCCATGATAATTTGTTTATATTTTTCCCCAACATGGTATGATTGATGTGTATGTGTGCATTTTGTTAATCTTGTCTTCATTTTAGGGGCATTCAATTTATCTAATCAGTTATACAAACTTCAAGGATGGTTCTTATTTATTCCTATGTCTGCAATTTAGACAGAGCTACTCTCAGACTAATCTTTTTCGTGGATCATCATCAGCAGTCTTAATGAAGTCTTATCTAAGCCTAATGATGTTATAGATATTAGCTATCATTGGTGAAATGAGTGGCCTACTTAATTAGTATACTAGATATGAAAAATGTGTTTCACTGGTAGAATTTAGGTGTTCAAAAGCTGGGAATTGATTAGAAATATTGTAGAGATACAATGTTATTGCACATGAGAAAATGGGCTTAGGTCATTTGGTGACAACTGTTTATACCGCTTCAATGTTGGAACATACTAATGCGGTAAAAAAAAAACTCATGAATTTGTTTAGTTTATTTTGATGTGCTATTTTTCATACAAATTTCTGGAAAGAAACTACAGATCAATTGTCTAAATTTTCAGCAATTTAAACCATAATAGAATACCTTTCCTCACTTTCATAATTTGTGTAGCTAATTTTATGTTTCTTATTTTAGGGGTATGATTTGAACACCCTCCAAAAGACTAAACACATCTCCGTACAATGATTCCTAAGTTCTCTTAAGGCTATCGTAATGACTTCAGAGCTAAACATAGTTCCTTGAGTTGTATGTCATAAATGTTCTATAGTTACTACGTACTTCTCTGTTGGGTCACATATCACATGGAGGTCTCAAAACTCTACTTCTTAAAGCTAAATATCTTATGTAATTTCTAATGATTAATTTTTATCTATTCAGATATGCAAAAATAAAGTACATTTTCCCATATTATACATTTCATTTTTCTACTTGAATGTTCTAGCATATTTCCTTATCCTTAGAATAAATTTCTTTTTGATGTGCTTTTATGTAATTTTTACTCAGGAAATACTTTTAACTCTTTGTCTTTTTCAATATTAGTCTTGTATTGAGCTTCTATTATTCATAAGTAAGAGTCATTATTCATATCTAAAACTATTCTCTCATTCCAATCACTTTTGTGTTTTTCCCTTAATTAAGGGAAAACTTCAGAAGTTTACTCTAGATGTCATTAAATGTTTTCTATTATGTTTATTGAACACTTTGGCATATTTGATGATAATTTTAATTGGCCATTTTCTAGTCCTTGCATTCGTTAAGAAGTACATTTTCTTTTCTTTTTTTTTAAGATTTTATTTATTTATTTAACAGAGAGAGACACAGTGAGAGAGGGAACACAAGCAGGGGGAATAGGAGAAGGAGAAGCAGGCTTCCCGCCGAGCAGGGAGCCTGATCCGGGGCTTGATCCCAGGACCGTGGGATCATGACCTGAGCCGAAGGCAGATGCTTAATGCCTGAGCCACCCAGGTGCCCCTAAAAAGTACATTTTCAAGTCATAAAGAAAAACTCAAATGTATCCCATAGAACGTAGGCAAAAGATACCTGAAAACTCAGATCCCAGAATAGAATTAGAAATGAATTAACTACCATGAATGAAAATGTCCAATAACTGCGATAATGAGAGAAATGCAAATTCAAGTCAAAGTGAGATATCATTTTCTACCCATCACATTGGCAAACATGAAACAGACATTTATTTCTACTAGGAATCTTAATAAAATGTTTGTGCAGGGGCACCTGGGTGGCTCAGTAGTTAAGCATCTGCCTTCGGCTCAGGTCATGATGCCAGGGTCCTGGGATCAAGCCCCGCATCGGGCTCCCTGCTCCGCGGGAAGCCTGCTTCTCCCTCTCCCACTCCCCCTGCTTGTGTTCCCTCTCTCACTGTGTCTCTCACTGTCAAATAAATAAATAAAATCTTTAAAAAAAATAAAATGTTTGTGCTTACATACGGTGTCATGAATGTGAATCATTACACAATTTTTGGAAGTCAATTTGACATTATAATGTAAGAATTGTATCATAAAATCAGTCCCATACTGATATAAGCACCAGTACCTACATTTGCATGTATGAGAATACTTGTATCTACTGTCGCTTTTTTATAATAGAAAAAAGTTAATCAAGTGAATAATTGTTAATAAAAAACATAAAAAAAACAAGAGAACATATAAACTGTTACATATTGTTCAGTCACTAACAATAACCAGTTAGAGGATTATACTAATTGATATGGTGAAATTTCCATGAAGTTAATTGAAAACTAAGAATTGCAAACTACAGAAAAGTAGATAGAAATATCTGTTTCCTATCTGTGGATAGAGATTCAATACTTTAGAGGAGCTTAGATGACATTTTTTTCAGAGTATTAATAGTTGAAGATGGCTGCTCCAAGATTTGACTTCTACAAATTCATGTCTTGGTCTGCATACCAGGGTGAGACAAACCCAGAAAATGTAACATTTATAGATATTTCTTATAGGGGGTAGGGAAAGAAAGAGAAACAAACAAAAAAACTGACCAGCATGTCATACAAGCATTTGTAAGAGAGGACTGGTCAAAATAATATTTTGCTTAACTACTGTTATAACATGATAAGCAATAACAAGAAGGTCTCCTGCCCTTCACCTAGTAAAGTGAGTTTCTTCTTTTCTATTGGCCTTATAACTCCACAAAGTTTTCTAATAGATATAAACTTCACTGTGAGCGGAGAGGGTTTAAAAGTCTTCTTAAACTTCTGACAAATTAACAGAGAAGCAGTAGAGAATGCTTGTCATGTTTTACCAGAAGTTCTATTTCAGATATAAAATACTAAATAAAGATTCCACTTTTTAAAACTATGTGTTGGATAAAGACAATGGCTATTAAAATCAGAAAAATTCTACTTTTTAGCATTCACAAGAATGAAATAGAAATGTTAAAGATAAATAACACACAAATCCAAAAATTCAAAAACAAAACAAAAACAAAAAAAGGAAAAAAAAAGAAAAAGCAGGATATTTTTTTTCTCCAGTGAAGCAGTAAATGAAATTTGGAATGAGGTCACTTTTACTCTTTTAGGCTAAAAGTTTATTTTATTATTTTTAATTCATAAGACACACTGTTGCCAAAGTTGAGGTAAAAATCAGTATCACCTTTCTGGAGGAAATATATTTAGATGTTAATTTCATTAACCATCAGTCTCATTGCTAGGCATTAAGCCTAAGGCAATAATCAAAGACATAAGCCAGGATTTGCTAACAAGGATGTTCATAACTTTATAATTAATTTATAATTCAAAAAGAACAGTGTTAACAAAATTATGGCAATTTGATATGATTAATCCATAGAAATATTAAAAATCATTTCAAAAATATAATGGCATGGATTTATAAGGTAAATGATTTATAAGGTAATGCTAAAATCAGAGAAGTGATTTTATTTATACTCATGTATATATGCATAGAATCTGACTGAAAAAAAGATGTATAAGAGTTATGGTTGTATTAAAGTAAAGGCAATTTCTTTCTCTTGTTTTTAATATTTTCCAAAGAATACATATTACTTTGAAATTATGAAAATGTTATTGGTAAAAAATGAAGATTCAGATTTGGCATCTCAGTTCAAAATTCCCAACATCAAAAGGTTATTTTCTGTGATTTTTTTTTTTCCAGTGATGTCCCCTTACTGATGTTTAAAGTGGCTGTGACTAGCATTTCCCTACCTTTGATAAGCTTTTCCTTTTAGACCAGTTGAGGTATAGTGAATAATTTCTTTCAGCTTATCTCACATTAAAGTGTGAGATTTCCTTGTGGGATTTAAAAAGCCACAAAACTTTATAAACATAAGAATTACTTCCACATTAAAGACCTAAACGCAGCAGGATAGTACTGCAGGCCCAGGGAATGACTTAGTCATTGAATTGAAATGGAATACTCCCCCCAGGTGATTTAGAAAATGTCATAATCTTTTCAATATGATGAACTGAACAGGCTTAGGGAGATCAAGGTAAAAGCCAGTTTGGAGGCTAAAAGGTGCAATCATCACAATTTGAACTTTTAATCTGAAAGACCTTCAATTTCCTCTCCCATTGGCGTCCACAGGATAGCTTAACTATAGGATTCACCTAATTCCAGCTCAACTATTTGAAGGTACCTTGAAAGCATCTATAAAGCACACGGGATCATTCAAGAAGCTAAGAGATTTGGGCATTCAAAGTTTCCCAAAGCTAGCATCACAGATTGTAACTTTTAAGTATCTTCATGCTTCAAATATAAGGATAGGCCCCTTAAGATTATTGCCAATGAAGACATAAATGTCAAAATCTGTTAGACACTTATAGGACTGCTATAACTGATGGGATGTAGATAAGGCCGAGTAGACAGATGTATGCAATTTGTGATCTTTTGGATGACAGTGTGCAACTGCTATAACTGTGACCCAGAATCCTTTAATTGGAACCATAAACTTAGCAAGTCAAATGAAATAGTGAGAAATAGCAGCCTTTCACGGGACATAGATTAAGGATCAATGTGCAAGTCTTAGAAAAATGCAATAGGCTGCAGTGACTGACAGGGATGTCCCACTTCAAAGAATGGGTAAAAGAGCTCCCTCTGATGCACAGAACCTGCAGACAAAAACATAAAGGGATTTCACCCAATTGTCAGGAAAACGGAGTGTCAGGCACATTGTTACACTCAGAAAGACTAGCAAAGCACATCTGTCTGGCTAAGATAAAGTTCTGTGCTTCTAAATTAGGAGACTGTGCCAATGACAGATGGAATATGGAAAAATGCCTTTCGGACAAAAGGAAAAAGTGGATTGTAGGATTATAGGAAATACCTGTCTCAAATGAAATGCCAAGGTTTATTGGGTATCACTCTAAGGATTCCTCTGGAAATTAATTTGAATTCCTAGGTATTTTTTTTTTTTTTTAAAGATTTTTTATTTATTTATTTGACAGAGAGAGACACAGCAAGAGAGGGAACACAAGCAGGGGTAGTGGGAGAGGGAGAAGCAGGCTTCCTGCAGAGCAGGGAGCCCGATGTGGGGCTCGATCTCAGGACCCTGGGATCATGACCTGAGCCGAAGGCAGACGCTTAACGACTGAGCCACCCAGGAGCCCCGGAATTCCTAGGTATTTTAGAGAATACAGAGAAGTAGGACAAGGACTCTGTGTAATTGTATCCAGGAATACATACACTATTAGTTCTAGTAATGAATCCATAAAAATAAAACGTAATAATAAAATTTCACTACAGTTGACCCTGAACAACAATGGGTTTAGAGACATCAATCCCCCATGCAGTTGAAAATCTGTATATATAATTTGACTCCCTCCAAAATTAACTACTAATAGCCTATTGTTGACTGGAAGCCTTACCAATAACATAAACAGTTAATACCTATGTATTATATACTGAATTCTTACAATAAAGTAAGCTAGAGAAAACATGTGAAGAAAATCATAACAGAATATACATTTACAATATCCTATTTATTGAAAAATCCACATATAAATGGATACATGCAGTTCAAACCTGTGTTGTTCAAAGGTCAACTATACTTTTTATAAATTTCTTAGGTATTTTAAAAGTATTCATTTGTTTAATTCTCACATTAAACCTATAAGTATCATTGATTTTTCCATTTTATAAATCAATAACACAAGCAAAGCAATATTAAGTAATTTGTCTGATTTCATACAGCCAGTAAGTGGGAGTTAAGAGTTCAACTCAGGCGGTATGATTTCACTGCCCACAAGCTTAATCAATACTCTAGAGCCCCTACTCTGAGGAAACATAGTAAAGCCCATCTTCACTTTTCCATAATCAGTGTCCAGCATCATTATATCTTGGCTGTGAGAAAAAAAAACTGAATTCTTGGCAACCTCTTGGACTCCAGATTTCATACTGTCTGTTACATGTAGATGTCATTACATTTGACAAGATCCAATTACTATATTACTTACCTGGTATTTCTATATACAGGGTAGTACGTGGGTGTACACACACACACACACACACACACACACACACTGAACTTATTCTTTCCCTATGTTGTTCCTTCCTCTAACTCAGTGGTTCTCAGAAGACGGAGTACATAAGAAATATCTGGGAAACTTTATTAAAAACACAGATCATTCAGTCTTATCCCATGAAAACCAGTTTCAGTAGGCATGCAGTGGATCCAACAATTTGCATTTCCAACAAGTTTCCAGATAATGGCAATGTTGCTGGTCCAGAAATCACATTGACCAGTGCTCTAGTGGAAAACTTCTAAAGGTTTCTCTTTCTCTAAGAACATTAATGACTTTTTCATTAGTTCTGATTTTCCATGGCTGTGAACTCCCAATATCTGGAATTTCCCCCTTTAAATTTTGAAAAAGTCACTGAAACCAGGCCCACGGATCATTCCTCAAACAATGGTATTCCTGTTTGTATTTATTTTTGGCTTAATCCAAGCAATGCACAAAGCAATTAATGTCTGAAATGGCTTCATATAACTTTTAAGTGAGTTCATGATCGCTCTAACATCATGGGGTTATCAAAGTTCTTCTTATGTTTTGGTAAAAAGTTCACTGATTAACCATGATCTTCTAGATGCCTGCTCTATTCCTTTCATATATTTTATGCTCTTGGAATATCTTCCTTTTTTCTCATTTATTTTTTATATTTTTTATCTTTGTTTCTCATCCACTACTAGAGATAAATAAACCACAAACAGCAACCAATATTAAAAAAACAAAAAGGCAGAGGAAAGATGAAAGCGCATGATCCACAATCTATCATACTGCTAAACATAAAATATACAATCATAATCCTACATACAAAGAGACATTACTTATTTGTTGACTTTTAAATTTAATTAAGTTTTATTGGGAAAAAAAAATGAAAGCTTGAAAACAGGCTTAAGAAGTTAGTATGAGCAAAGGATGACCTAAATTAGTTTCTACAAGTCTTCTGAAGCCAGATTCCGGAGAAATACACATTTGCCAATCCAAAGGTCATAATATTAGGGTTAACTGACACTACATACTCGCAAATTCAACAGTAGAGAAAAACAAGGGGAATATACGAGTTAGATTTTAACAAAAAATGTACTCTTCAAAAATTAGAGTTACAATAAAGAAAACAGAGCCAGATGAAGAAATATATCATATACTTGCTAAAATGCTAAACTACTTCCTTCCACTGGCCACACAATTGTTTTGGCCTGGTGTGTACAAACAAATCCAATTTAAGCAGCAAATAACTAAATTGGAAAACAAGGTAAATTATTAAGAGATACAGGATTAATGTGATTAAAATATAAAGTGTACTTAAATATCATAGGAAAAAAATAATAGAAAAATAAAAATTAGGGGTACAAAAATGATAATTCCCTAAGAAAGAAATGCAAATGTCCCAAACACCTAATACTTATAAATATGATATTTTACACATCTCAAATAGTGAAAGAGTAAAATATTAAAGGATAATAGCAAAAATAGGCATTTTCATCTTTCCAGGACTTGGAAATAATTCTAGATCAATATTTCAGACATGCTATCTTCCATCAGGTCATAGAAGAGACTGTATCCTTTTTTTTTTTTTAAGATTTTATTTATTTATTTAATTGACAGAGAGAGACAGCGAGAGAGGGAACACAAGCAGGGGGAGTAGGAGAGGGAGAAGCAGGCTTCCTGCCGAGCAGAGAGCCCGATGCGGGGCTCGCTCCCAGGACTCTGGGATCATGACCTGAGCTGAAGGCAGTCACTTAACCAACTGAGCCACCCAGGCGCCCCTGAAGAGACTGTATTCTTAAATATTTTCCTGCAGTACCCAATTCATCTTATGTCACTTGTGAAAAAAAAATTATTTTCTAATTCATTGGAGATACACAGTCAATCCTTACTCTTCACAGATTTAATATTTGAGAATTTGATTACTCACTATAATTTCATAAAGCATTATGAACCTTGATTCTATATTTGTAACCATAGAGTCAAGGTTATAATGCTTTCACCTTGGACAAGACGCAGGTCAGGTGACAAAACATTTGTCCCTCAAAGTGCACTTTCCAGTCAAGGTGGAGCAAGCAATGTTCTGCCTTCTTGTTTCAGCTCTAATAATGTAAATGAGTGAACTTTTTACAATCTATTTAGTACCAATTTTTCACTTTATTTTATTTTTTTTTTGCTTTTTGGGGGGATTTTGTTTTTCAAAAATGCTCCACAAGGATAGTGCTGAAGTGCCACTAGGGTTCCTAAGCATGAAAAGACTGTGGGGTGCTTTATGGGGGGAAATACATTTCAGATAAGCATAGTTCAGGCATGAGTTATAGTGCTGTAGGCTGTGAGCTAATGTTAATGGAACAACAATGGATATTAAATAAGGTATGTTTAAGCAGAAATAGAAATGTTAGCTAACTGAAATAAACACCTATTGAAAAAAACAGAAACAGACCTAAAACAAGGGTATGTATGGGTTGGTTAACTAAATGTTGTGAACAGAGGCTCCATAAAAACCCAACCCTGAATCTCCACATTTTCTAATTCAGTGTCCACAGAACTTAACAAAACATAACTACCATGAATAATAAGAATTGACTGTATCTCTGATTTTATCAGTTCCCTCATTTCTCTCAAAAGTCCCGTTGTGTTTTTGCACATCTAGAAATTTCCTTCTTTCACTCTGATAACTGGATTCTATGTTCTAATCATGACGGTCACATCAAGAGCAAACAAAAAGTATCAGCAGTAAACACAATGGAACTCTAAATGTGCCATTCTTGCCCAACTGTACACCATGCAGCCTGACTCATCAACCATTCCTGGGGGCGGCATAATCACAAGATTTATGAGATAGGCTTAGGGACAGGATGCCTATTATACTCAGGAGGCCATTAGGACATGGACCAGTATACTAACTAAATGGCCTGCACATTACCACATCAAACATAGGGCAGAATTCAGCCTGAGTATTGACAGGTAACATTATAAGGTCACTACAAGGATTTCATCATTTTTTTTTTTTAAAACTCAATCAAGCTACTTTTTTTTTTTTTTTTTTGAAGATTTTTATTTATTTATTTGACAGAGAGAGAGACAGTGAGAGAGGGAACACAAGCAGGGGGAGTGGGAAAGGGAGAAGCAGGCTTCCTGCATATCAGGGAGCCCGATGTGGGGCTCGATCCCAGGACCCTGAGATCATGACGTGAGCCGAAGGCAGACGCTTAACTGACTGAGCCACCCAGGCATCCTGGATTTCATCATTTTGTTATTGTTCTTTAAACCTAAAGAAATGCCAATTCAGCACCATCATTCTTTTTGAAACCTTATTGATATAACTAGAGTCACTGTTACTACCCATCAGGAATTATCATTTTAATCATAAAATTATTGTCCATCTTTTAATGGGATTTATAGAAGTTACCAGTTAAGATTCTCTTGTCATTCATAAAGCTCATGGTAAACTTTGGACTTCGTGCATTAGAGTAATTGATGTGAACATCAAATCCTCTGGACCTCCTGGGAATTCAATAATTTGAGAGCAGGAGCTCAAAACTCCTAGGTCATTTCAGGATTGAAGTTGTAAAGATACATTTCCAGATGCCTTCCATTCTTTTTTCCATTTTCTTGCATTTGCTTTCCAATCTCTAGGGCTTTAGAAAGGGCATTAACTGCTTTTAAAAGTGGCTCCTGGGGCGCCTGGGTGTCTCAATCTTTAAGCGTCTGCCTTCGGCTCAGGTCATGATCCCAGGATCCTGGGATTGAGCCCCACATCCGGCTCCCTGCTCAGTGGGAAGCCTGCTTCTCTCTCTCCCACTCCCTCTGCTTGTGTTCCCTCTCTCACTGTCTCTCTCTCTGTCAAACAAATAAATAAAATCTTTTAAAAAAAAAGTGGCTCCTTAGTATATCTTTTTTTTTAGTGTATCTTTTTTCAAAAATATAAATGAATGCATTTTGAAAGACCGATGGAAGAACCCTTTATAACACTTTACTATTTAACCCTAACAAGATATTTTGCATCTCTAGATGTGTTTTAAAATAAGATGATTTCTGCGAAGAATATCATACTCAAGCTGTGTATTAGTATCCAAGAAACATGTATCTTATCATTAATGAGACCCCAAAACACCTGCAGCTGGAAAGAGTAAATGGCCAATTTGAAGTTGAAAATCAAAGTCATCTTATAGACGATTTTAAAATGACATGAAGGCCAGAGTAAGTGAAGAATCCAGAGGAATATTGACAGCATCACTTCTTTCAGACATTTATCATTTGTTAATGTAAATCTTTGTGAAGTTCCAGTTCCTACATTTGCACTCCCTCCCCTTCTAAAACAATTATAGTAGAAAGTTAATTTGGCTACATTATCTTCTGCATTTTGTTCTCTCTTACCTTGACAGGATTCTCTCCCTTTTGTCCCTTCCACTCTTCCTTCCTTCCAACTCCACATCCCTCTTCAGTATTTCTATAAGTCCCAACAGGCCAAATCAATGCCTTTTTCTTTCTTTCTTTCTTTCTTTCTTTCTTTCTTTCTTTCTTTCTTT
>NW_022589706.1:23878722-24081807 GCF_004348235.1 Phoca vitulina
TTCTTTCTTTCTTTCTTTCTTTCTTTCTTTCTTTCTTTCTTTCTTTCAATCAAATCCCTTCTTTTGCACCTGGCTCATCCAGTTATATAGTTCATGGAACTAAGCATAAATCCTCATTACTTACATTGTGTATTCATTTACCCTTGTAGAGAATTTAGAACTCAGTCACCAAGGCCTAGAGGAGAAACTAAGAATTTAATCCAAGAAAGCAATTACAAATGCATTTTAAAAATCAGCTAAGTAGCTAAGACCATGTAATCAGCTAAAAGTTTGACATATGAGATTAGTTAAATAAATGACACTAACTGCACACATTGATGTTATGTAACCATTTACATAGTGAATAAAGAGGGAGAGAGGAATAAAAAAGGAGATTAGGACCCAAAGAATTGATGAGAAAAAGACCACAAAAGGTAGAACAAATCTAGAATGTGACTCTCTAGAGGAACCTACTGAGTTCCACAAAGCAGAAATTCTCGGGGGAGGGGAAATGTCCTACTTGCGCCAGGAACGTGATGTCAGGCTACATGGATCCTCATTGATAACATGTTAAAACCGTTCCCAGGGAGGAGTTGGTTATGGGGGTTTGCTTGAGTTAGGGAGACACAAAACTGAGAAGGCAAGGAACTTTGATGAGGAAATCTAGAAAAAAACCTGAACAAAGGGCTTTTGAAAGCATGACTGGATCCAGAGGCTCGCTAGGAAGTGAGGGAAAGTGGGGGCTAGGTCTTGAGAAGTTATGAGTCAAAACCAGTCAAAACAGACCAAAAGAAGAAAATAGTGGGGGGGGGGGAGGACTATTAAAGTATTAATCAGGTTTTAAAATTAATTTTTATGTATGAAAACAAAAAAATATCGATAGACTTAAAAGGACTACTATTAATAGCAATGATAGTACTTTTCTGTAATATTTCATGTATAGATGAAATAACATTGAAAATAACTGAGGTCCTACTTTATGTCAAATGCTGTACCAAAACAAACATTACAATGAGATACAACGGTGACTCAAAACAAAAATATATTCCCATCGTAGACTCAGACACAGACATACATGCACATCATGCATATATCACATATACTCACACAGTGACTTCTAAGTAAAATACCTGGGAAGATAAAATGAGTTTATATAATAGGATATCTTGCGTAGTAAATAGTCCCAGAAAAGTCACTGCCTCAAAAATGGGAAGGTTTTATTAGGCAAAAGGGAAAAGCACCTACATTTGAAGTTGAGAGAACAATGGATAAGGAAAATATAAAGATCAAATCTAATGTCCTGAGGAATGTTTAGTTTTTCTTTTATTTATAATTCAATCTGGCTGTGACATTTACAATAAATGAATAATGCTAACATAAGGTTTTAAAGTAATTTCTATTAAGATATTAATACATTACTCTTCATCCCATTTCCCTGACCAAATTTTGGTACCCCGAGGACCATTTGGATCAATTCACAGAATTAAGACATTTTTGTATTGCCACAATTGAAATATATTTTTTCTAGTATTTATTTAAAGGGTTATTCTGAAAATTGATGCATATATTTTTATAGGACTTTAGCAGAAATAGTTTACTTTTAGTAGTGAAGAAAATCCTGCTCCACTCAAAAGTATAATGCTTCTCAAAGTATAGTCAGTAAACATTGCCCCAGATGGTTAGTGGTCAATTTCATATTAATTCAATTTTAGATTCCTCAGTGTGTGCTCAAAGGTATACTCAAAAGTATTAAAAAGGGCACGTACTGAATGGAGCACTGGGTGTTATACGCAAACAATGAATCATGGAACACTACATCGAAAACTATTGATGTAATATATGGTGATTAACATAACATAATAAAATAAAATCCAAAAAAAAAGTGCACTTTATCAAATATCCTCAAAACACAATTACTGCCCACAGATAGCTTATAGTCAACATATGACTGACAGTCTTGACAAAGTAAAGCAAAGGAGCAATATGTTTGTCATACTCATTTATGTCTTATTAAATTGTCACAAAACTGCTGTGGTGTGTTTTAATAATTTAATCCTCATTTTACAGATTTGGAATCTTAATCTGGGCAAATTTAAATGTTTTAACAAATATCTAACCAACTACTCCATAGCTAAATAAATAATAATGGCATCTTAACATCAAATGCCATAGATATTTATTTACAGAATAAGATGAAGAGGAAATATAATAATTTAATAAAAAAACCTAATAAATCTATCTAGGAGTATTATTAGGTGTTTGTTGTTATTACTTCAGGAAATTACATATAATTAAATAAACCTTATGAACCAGAGGAAGAAAATATTTTTACATGTATTAAAAAAACTTAAAGAAGGCTCTTGTGTTTGCTTTACTTGATTCAATATCTCCTGGGTTTTTTTGCATAATTTTATGTCACAAAGAAATCCATAGACTAAAAAAGGAAAAGCATTCAGATAGAATCAATCAAAGCAGTAGTGTAAATTCCCCAGTTTATTTAAAATAAATCTACACTGAAATCTAGTTATCTGATATTTTTATTCATTCATTCTGTGACAAGTATAGTTTAAAGCCCTAAAGATATATTGATGGGTTAAGGCAGACCCCTGACTTCACTAAGCTTACTCATAAGCCAAATCTATTACATATTTTTTTAAAACATTGAAATTATGGTAGTAGTACTATGAACCACTGTCTAGTTTTCATAGTATAATTCTGGTAGCTACCAATAAATGGATATTCTTAGAAATGTAGAGAAGTTTCCTGAAATCTATTTTCTCATAGAAATCAAAATAATTTTTACCCAAGGCACCAGTATTCAATCTATCTCTATATTATTTCTCTCTCTAGAGTATTTTCTTCCTCTCTAACAGTGTGCTCTTTAGGCTGATTAATAGTAATAGCTGTTTGCTCATAGTTGATCTCCATCCAGAATTCCTCTTGGGGTGTATCTGCAAGTGTATTAGCTCTCATCATTTTTTGGCAGAATGTGCTAGTACTTGATCTTTTTCCATGAGTGTGACTCCTGGGTAAAGAATCATCTTCACAAACAGGGAAAATTTTTTACAACAAAACACAGATCATGGGTATGACTCCTGGGTAAAAAATAAGCTTAAGAAACAGGGAAAAGTTCTGTGCAACAAAGCATAACTCTGCAGTGACTGGTGGCCTTTATTTCTATCTGCAGTTTGGCACAGCAGACCAAGTACTGTAACTGACATCATCGTTACTTGGTGGGAATTAGCAAAGAAATATGGAATTCTAAGGATTATTCAGGTTCTCAGAATAATAAGACACCTATTATTATAGGTGGGTTCAAAGAAAATAATAAGCCCTGTTTCTTCAACAGGTAAACATCCATTTATACCACTTTTTTATTGGATTTTTAAATAAAATTGTACCCTTATCCCCTAAGTAAATTTTCCGAGAATATAAATCATGTTGAAATGTCTCCATTCTTCACAATGAACATTTTAATGTATTAATGCAAATATTTAAAACTATTTCCAATAAATGTTAGCAGTAGAGTTTCTTTACTTTTAACTATTCACTTTTTAGTTTTTTATTTTCTCTATACTTTACCATGTTCTGAATTTTAATAGAAGTCCACCAACCAGCAAGTAACATCCATGTGTCTGGCACTTTGAACACTACATTTATTTTCTTAATAATGTGTTAATTACAAAAATTTGATAGCAATCAAGAAATTTAAAAAGTACTCTGACTACTTGGCTAATTTCTTTAACAGGTAAAACAAAGAATAACATGTATGACACACAACATGTTTAGTCATATGTGTGTACTGAAACCAGTTTTATTTCCAGTGATGGGACATTTTGATGTAATTATATAGTTAAATGTCTCTGCTTAACTCTATGGCCACACATTAAAGAATCTCCATTTGCTATTCAACTTATGAATCATAACTCTTCTGACATTTACAAAATTATTGTTATTTTTGGGGTACCTGGGTGGCTCAATCAGTTAAGCATCTGCCTTTAGCTCAGGTCATGACCCTGGAGTCCTGGGGATCCAGCCCTGCACTGGGCTCCCTGCTCAGCAGGGAGCCTACTTCTCCCTCTCCCTCTGACCCCCTCCATTTGTGCTCTCTGTCAGTCTCTCTCTCAAATAAATAAATAAAATCTTAAAAAAAATTATTGCTCTTTTTACTAGATTGTTTTCATGGAAGTTTTATTCTCAGATTAACTTTTACCTTTCCTCTCGATCTTCTTTTTTTTTTTTTAATTTTATTTTATTACGTTATGTTAGTCACCATACAATACATCATTAGTTTTTGAGGTAGTGTTCCATGATTCATTGTTTGTGTATAATACCCAGTGCTCCCTTCAATTCGTGCCCTCTTTAATACCCATCACCGGGCTAACCCATCCCCCCACCCTCCTCCCCTCTAAAACCCTCAGTTTCTCAGAGTCCACAGTCTCTCATGGTTCGTCTCTCCCTCTGATTCCCCCCCCTTCATTTTTCCCTTCCTTCTCCTAATGTCCTCCATGCTATTCCTTATGTTCTACAAATAAGTAAATCATAAGATAATTGACTTTCTCTGCTTGACTTATCTCACTTAGCATAATCTCCACCAGTCCCATCTATGTTGATGTAAAAGTTGGGTATTCATCCTTTCTGATGGCTCCTCTCAATCTTCTTAAAGAGAAGTGACCTATTCCCCTGTTAAAAATTCCTTTAACTTTCTTTTTTTTCCCTTATATTTAGCTATTTCAGATTACATGGGGATTCAAAGAAAATAACCAATTAAATAAATTTTATTTCTTCAACAGGTAAATGTACAACTTCTCTGTATTTTTTTTTACTAGATTCAACAAAATCTCCCTATCCACTAAGAACATTAGGTTTTTCAGAGAATGTAAATCACATTGAAATGTTCCTAATCTTGATAATGAACATGTTTAATTTAATAATATAAATATTAAAAATAATACAGACTTTAAAATTAAGATTAACATATTTTCATAGGTTGATTAAATGGGGCGGAGCTAAGATATATATTTTATTACCTAATGGGTCTTATTTACTTCATCAATGATTCAATGTTCAATAAAACTCTCCTTGATAACTGCAACAGGATTATTTATACTCTCTGTTCTTTAACTTAAATGTTATAATTGCATATTCTACACCACGTTTTATTCAGTTTTTCTTCTCATTTCTGTTCCACCCACAATTGTGAACTCTTTGAGCATAGAATATATCTCTTTTCTCCTTTACACCCCTAATATATAATGCAATGGAGAATGCAATAAATGTGCATTGCATGGTTGAATAAATGAATGAATAAATTAATGAATGAGTTCATCTTTTTGGTTATTAGACATCTTTCATTTAGGTTTTTTGAGATGAATTTAATATTTTATTGAAAAGTAGACAAAAAGCTGCCCTACAGAGTTGTGTTTTGGTGGAAGATAAACATCCTGAATGATAATGATATCCCCAAAGCCAAGTCCAGTCTAGATCTTATGTTTGAGGCATTTCCATAAGGTAAATTCCTTATTGAGGAACTTATGACTCATATTGAATCTAATTCTGCACAAGACCGGAGAAGTCCAGTGTCAAAAAACACCCTCTTATTTGATCGTAAAGTTGATTTTTGGCATGAGAATTCCTCAAAGTTTCATTCTGCTGCTTTGTTTTCTGCTTTATTTTCTTGCTTACTGAGTAGATAAGCAGAAGTAAACCAAAACATCATTGAAATATCTGAAGAAAAAAAAAGCAACAACACTGTTGTTGCTGAAAATTAATCTTCTAAACTTCTTATTGGCAAAGATGAGAGAAAAGCTTTAAGTAATCTATAGAATTTTAGACTCTCACCCGTGGGAAACCAAATACTGCTAATTTTACATACAAGTTTCCTCTTACCTGTGCACAGATTGCTTTCATAACTATGTTTGTATTCTGGTTGTATAAAACTAAAAATGCATTTTCTTAACAGAAACAATGGTATGTCAGTAAATGTCATAAAGGGTTCTGGACAAACTACTTGTAATATATTGTATAATACACTAAAATTAGTATATTAAGCAACATATTATTTCTCTTTCTTTCTCTTCCTTTTTCACTCTTAGATCCTTTCTCCCCCGATGTCTATGTCCTCCTGCAAATAACTTTAAATTGGAGATGAGTAAGTCATTTTTGACCTAGTCTCTGTCACAAATTATCTTAAATTTCTTTTTCACTGAGCAACACTTTAAGTCTTTCAGAAAATGTCCTTAGGTATTTGGTAAAAATGAATTCTATAGAACCAGTGCATACTAATGGTATAGTCCATATTTGCTAAGGCTGAAACTTTGAGACAGACATTTTTATTTTTCTTCTAAATAGATTATTTGATAAAACCAAATGGATCTGTAATTCATAAAAATTTGACAGTTTAACAAAGTTAAGTGAAGTTAATCAGTATGCTGTAATGGTGAATTTTGGGGGTGGAGGGAGGTTACAAATTTCGAGATGGCCATAATTGGGAGTCTGTCAAGCCACTGCTACTCTAAAGGTGATTTCTTTTTGAAATTGGGTCAACTTTGCTCCTTTCTTCCTGAGTGCACATTTTCTAAGAAGTTCTAAGTCTTTTCAAGCTCCGCCTTAGGGAGCACAAAGCAATGGCCTGAAGGGGGAGTAACATAGACATAACAGATCTTAGGGTGATCCTATATAGTTTATTTGTAAGATAAATAAACATCAGGAACTGCTTATAAACTGTCCTTTATTATTTTATCAAAGCAATTATATTTGTAAGTTATTAATCAACTATAAGCAACCAAAAAATGTTGAAGTTACAATCATAACAAATTTCTGAATATAGACTTCCATACATTTAATTGAGGATATCGAAGTTGTAAAAATAAATGTATTCAAAGCCATATTATATATTATACACATGTATTTTATGTTGTTTTAATTCAGTATTAAACTCTGTTGTGCTAAAAAAATGTCTTATACTTCTATTTTTATTTTTCAATTTTCCCTATTGTGATATATATTTATATAGATTAAATATGTGTAACATATACATTTTTGTATCATGTGTTACATATTATATAATCATGTAGTATATATTACATATGATATTTTAGAGCTTTGTCTTATATGATATTTAGTATAAATCTTTGCTAAATCTTATATCCCTACTATGTGCCAGTGCTGTTGTAAACACTTCACATTTTTTTTACTTTATTTTCACCCATCTTATGTGGTAGAGAGCTACTATCATCTTCGTACATTTTATACAGAATACTGAGGGGCCGAAAGGTTACAGATATTGGTCAAGATCTCCTAGAATACTAGGGGAAACTGTATGTCAAATTAGGCTGTCTGCTTCTGATTCTGTGCACTAACCACTATTCAGTACAATCCCATGATACCATAATAGCATAAGCATAATTAGTTTGATTGCAAGCAATTTTTTAAAGTATGAATAAGAGATTATTTCTTAGATATCAAATCTCTTTTAGAAAAAAATGTTTTATGCAAAATTTGATGCAATCTCCATAATAGAGAAGGAATCTTAGAACATAAATTACGAACTTACATAGGCTTATGTAAGATGTCCAGATTAGCGCCCCTTCCTTCCATTTAAAGCAGGTCATTCTTTATTACCATTAGCTCATATAATCCAGAAGTAGTTATATGAATTTTGTCTAAACGAATCTTAATATATTTTTCTTTCTGACCTCTACATTATTTTGCAGAAAGTAACCTCAATGAGTAGGCTTTTAGAATGACTTTGAAATTTGAGATCTTTCAATGTAACTAATTTGAAATAAATAATAAATCCACATGTTGATTGCTTTAGTCTATGCAGAGTCAATAGAAATCTTGAAGCAACCCTCAAACTGCCTTGCTCAGTATTAAAATGGCCCTGTGGATTGGCTCTAGTACAAAATGAACATGCTATGATTAAGGGTACCTTCACCGGACAGTTTGATATCAATTTGCTTGCTTGATTTTGATAAGTATTTTACTTTTCTTATTATAAAGTTAACCTTAGCATATACTTTTAAAACCATTTCTATATAATAAAATTCTAATAATCCAGCATGATTGAGTTCTAATACAAACCATAAATAACAAAATTCACATGCTATCATGTCATAAGAATTCTTCCTTCCCTGAAACTTGTCATATGAGCATAATTGTTTTAGAGTCATAATCTCTCAAAATGACATTTGTTAAATGTACGTAACAAAACCTTAGACATCCTTACTAGTATTCACTAAGTTTTAATGCAAGTTTCTCTCATATATTTTTGATTTTCTGGGTGACACTGATCAGTGACCAGATTGATCTATGTATCTATTACATATCTACATACACATCTATTATGGAGACATAGATGGCAAAGGGTTTCTCACAAATAAATTTTTTTTAAAGATTTTATTTATTTATTTGAGAGAGAGAGAACAAGAGAGAGAGAGAGCACATGAGAGGGGGGAGGGTCAGAGGGAGAAGCAGACCCCCCCGCTGAGCAGGGAGCCCGATGCGGGACTCGATCCCGGGACTCCAGGATCATGACCCGAGCTGAAGGCAGTCGCCCAACCAACTGAGCCACCCAGGCGCCGCTCACAAATAAATTTTAACATAATGACTGGCACATAGTAAACACTCAATTGCAATTTTATTGCTGTTTCTGCTCTTGATACTACTGTTGCTGTTACTACCAACTACTTGAAAAGACAAAGAAATAATTAGCAAAATCAAGGGTAAGTATCCACTGCTAATGTACGGGCTCACTGCATATGGGCTTTTATTTTTAATTTAGCTAAGGTGAGAAGACATAAAATTATTCCTCTTTGTTAAAGATATTAAAAACTCCCTGTGTTGGGGCGCCTGGGTGGCTCAGTCGTTAAGCATCTGCCTTAGGCTCAGGTCATGGTCCCAGGGTCCCGGGATCAAGCCCCACATCGGGCTCCCCGCTCCGTGGGAAGCCTGCTTCTCCCTCTCCCACTCCCCCTGCTTGTGTTCCCTCTCTCGCTGTCTCTCTCTCTGTCAAATAAATAAACAAAATCTTAAAAAAAAATAAAAATAAAATAAAAACTCCCTGTGCTTCTCTGCTTCCTATATATCAAGTCTCAAATATAGACCTTGTTTATTCTATTGGGTAATTTGAAACTATGAAGTATCAGAAAATATCCAGTGTTAAAGCTCATTTCTATTTCCAAAGGAAAATTTTCAAGTATTCTAATATAAGAACTGTTATAGTAAAACTTAGCTTCATATCACTTAAATGATACAATTCAGATGTTTTACTTATTTTTAAGATTTCTTCAGGGATTTTATGGTCCCCAAATGCAGCTACAATTTGGGTGCACATATGTGTGTAGTATGGTATCTTGATATCACCTAATATAAAGGGTAATATATTTAATTCCATTACACTACTGCTTTAATTTTTATCAAATAATTTATCATTATCCAAATTCTAGGAGTTTTGTCATGAGTATTAACATATAAAATGCTTAAAATATTTTCATATTTTGCTCAGTTCCTAAATTTACTATTGTATAAAAGCCTATGAATCATTAATGAGAAATGTTAAGGAAAAGATATATTATTAGAAGTTAACTCATTATTTGGATTCCAGAATACAGCCTGTCCCCATAGAAATGCAAAGCGCAACCATCAATTTGTACCTCAGTCTAACAAGATATACTATAAAATGCCTCATCGCAGTTAGTGAACATTCTGACCATCTGCTTTGCCCTCTGCTGTCAAGAGCCACCGCAAAAAAAATCTCATGTTCAGCAAGCAATCAAGATGCAGATGTTGGGTTATCATCCTTTCATTCATTCTCTTGGATACTTATGGGATGTCTACCACATTAGAGTCACTGCTCTGGGCACTTGAAATGCATCATTGAACAAACAGATTAAAAAGAATCTTGCCCCGGGGCGCCTGGGTGGCTCAGTCGTTAAGCGTCTGCCTTCCGTTCAGGTCATGATCCCAGGGTCCTGGGATCGAGCCCCGCATCGGGCTCCCTGCTCCGTGGGAAGCCTGCTTCTCCCTCTCCCATTCCCCCTGCTTGTATTCCCTCTCTCGCTGTGTCTCTCTCTGTCAAATAAATAAATAAAATTAAAAAAAGAAAGAAAGAAAGAAAGAATCTTGCCCTGCAGAGCTTATATAAAAACAGCATAATAAACAATAAATTGCATAGCAAACTAGAAGTGTCGCTGAAGGGAATGATATGGAGAATGGTAAGTTGAATCATACACACCAATCTGTGAGGGGATGGGGAAAGGTCACAACTTCAAATAGGATGTTTAAGGTGGGGCCTATTTGAGAAGATGACATTTGTGCAAAGACTTGAAAGAGGAGAAGTTGGTGGCTATAGGAGTATCTGAGGAAAGTTCTGTCCAGGTAGAGAGGCTATCCAGTGCAAGGGCTTTATGGCAGAGACATACCTGGAATGTTGAAGCACTTCAAGGAGATGATGTAAGCCAACTGATAATTAAAAGAGGGAGTAGTAGAAGATAAAATCAGAAATTAAGGGACCTATTACAGTCAAATACTATAGACCATCATGAGACCTATCCAAAGAGGTAAGATAATTTTTTTTTTTTTTTTTTTTTTTTTTTTTTTTTATTTAGAGTAAAAGAGATGCCTGGGTGGCTTAGTTGGTCCTGGGATCAAGTCCCGCATCAGGCTCCTTGCTCAGCAGGAAGCCTGCTTCTCCCTCTGCCTGCCACTCCCCCTGCTTGTGCTCTCTCTGACAAATAAATAAATAAAATCTAAAAAAAGAAAGAAAGAAAGAAAGAAAATTGATCTTGGGGCACCTGGGGTGGCTCAGTCAGTTAAGCGTCTGCCTTCGGCTCAGGTTATGATCCTGGGGTCCTGGGATTGAGCCCTGAGATGGGCTCCCTGCTCAGCTTCTCCCTCTCCTCCCTGCTTCTGCTCTCTCTCGCTATCTCTTTCACTATCTCTTTTTCTATCTTTGTCTCTCTCTCAAATAAATAAATAAAATCTTTAAAAAAAAAAGAAATAAAATTGATCTTTAAAAATTTAGTGAAATTTAAATACTTTTTTATTAAAACACTTTATTTATCTATTTGACAGAGAGAAATGCAGCGAGAGGGAACATAAGCAGGGGGAGTGGGAGAGGGAGAGAGAGAAACAGGCTTCCCGCCAAGCAGGGAGCCCGATGCGGGGCTTGATCCCAGAACCCTGGGATCATGACCCAAGCTGAAGGCAGACACTTAACAACTGAGCCACCCAGGCGCCCCAAATTCAGTGAGATTTAAATGAAAGAAGTATCCAGCCAAATATATTTTTAGAGCGTTGTTAATATCTATGTGAAGTTGATTCCTGAAAGCCCATTGATTTCCTGTGTGAAAGGTAAAAATTCATTTAAAACATCAAAAAAAAACTTAGAATATTATCCTGTATTTTCTCTCTTGCTGCTTATATGAACACCTGAGCTATAAATTTTGTGAAAGAACCTTCACTAGGAAGAGATTTCTATAAAGAGAAAACAAAAGTTTATATGTATATATACACATATACATATATATATACATATATACCTCCATCCTCAATGGAGCTGACACAGCTTTATTTTATACATTCTCCATCTGTTTGTCTGGCTCATTTCTGGGCACTGGTATGTTTAAAACAAGTGATACTGTTTGCTCAACAGAAATCCATAGTCAGCAACCTCATTTCTATTTCTGTCTTCCATACTTGAGCCAGAGAATTTTGCTTAAGATAAAAAAATACCACTGTGATTTGCCTATTTTTTAAATCTATATAGAGTTCCCCAAAAGAACATGTAAGAATATTATCCAAAAGTATTAGGAAGATAAAAGGAAGAAAGGAGGAAAGATTTCTTTTCTTAGGAGAATACATAAATCAATTACACGAAAGTTCATAATGAGGAATAAAAACTTCTCTTTCAAACCATGAAAGTAAGTATCCATGTTTAAAAATAGCTATCCTTGTAAGACATTCTTCTATGGCTTCTAGGGGAAAAAAAAAAAAAGCAAACTTCTTTACCTATTGACATATTTTCATATATATGTGACTTTTTTTAAAAGATTTTATTTTATTTATTTATTTATCAGAGAGAGAGACAGAGCACAAGCAGGGGGAGAGGCAGGTAGAGGGAGAAGCAGCTCCCTGCTGAGCAAGGAGCCTGATGTGGGACTCGATCCCAGGACCCTGGGAACATGACCCAAGCCGAAGGCAGCCGCTTAACCGACTGAGCCACCCAGGCGTCCCAATATCTATGTAACTTTAATGGACTGTTGTCGATCATATATATTTCCTAACATTTCCTAGCATTGTTATTTAGACTGAGTTAATCACTTCTTAAATTGATGATTCCCTAACTGCATATATAATACAGAGATTATTATCAAGTATGTATTAGGCCAGTTTCTCCATATGAACTTTCAAATGCAGTTTTCATTATCTGTGTGTTTATTTAATATCATTTACTACAAAGTTTCGTCCACCCTGGTCCCATCCTCATGTTATACGGGTATTACTCTATTCAGTCATTCAATATATTTTGTAAACAGTTTATAGTAATTTCCACACTAGTTGAAGCTACAGCAGTGTAAATGATTGATATAACACTAGTCGTAATGAAGCTTAAAATATACAGGACAAAAGGGTATAACACATATAATTAAGAATAATCACCCACTTTTGAAATTAAATATTAGAAAGATAGATGTACTACATTCCACGGAGGTGTACCTCGGAAAGTAAACTTATTCTGGGAAATTTCTATGAAGTTTCCCAAAGGAAGGAGCATTTCAATTGAGAATTGAAATATAAAATTATATAGGGGACTAAAAGAAGTAGTTTACAGGTTGAGACAATAGCATATGTAGAAAAATGAAGTAGAGCATTGGGCCTATCCAAAGAGGTAAGATAATTTTTTTATATTTAGAGTAAAAGAGCAGGCAGAGGTTATATACTATATAATTCAAACTATAATACACTCTGGGAAAGGGAAAAGTATGGAGACAGTTAAAACATCAGTGGTTGCCAGGGGTGGGGGAGGTGAATATACAGAGTACAAAGGATTTTTAGAGCAATGAAACTAGTCTGTATGATGTTACAATGGTGGACATATGTCATTACACATTTGTCCAAACCCATAGAATGTACAAGACCAAGAGGGAACCCCAAAGTAAGCTACACACTTTTGGGTGATAATGATGCACCAATGTAGGTTCATCAATTGTTAACAAACGCAGCCACTCTGGTGAGGATGTTAACAGTTAGGAAGGCTATGCATGTGCAGGGGCAGGGGTACATGGGAAATCCCTGTATCTTCCACTCAATTTTAGTGTGACTCTAAAACAGCTCTAAAAAATTGTTTATGACAAACAAACAAAAATGTCTAGGACAAGAAGTAATAAGAGAAGGAAAAAAGAGAGAATGCGTTTTATTATAGGGAACTGCAAGTATTAGTAAGTACTTTAGACTCTAAGAGAAATGGGAAATCATAATATAGTTTAATTAGCATGGGGACATGCACAGCCTTTTACTTTACTCTGGCAGCAGAGTAGTGAATGGTTTGGAAGTGTTGAGAAAGAGAAAATGAATGAAGATCAGTTTTAAGAGGCTATCATGCTAGACAGGGAGAAAAATGAAGGTTAAAGACACTGGAATTAGATTCATAAAACAGATTTGTGAGACAACCAGGAGAAAAAACACTCAGAATTTAGTGACAAAAGGGTGAGGCGTGAGGAATAGAGTCGAGTCAAAGATGGTAGCCAGGATTCGGGCACTTAGAGCAGTGTCGGTGCGGGTAGCATTCGTCAAGCTAAGGGAACAACGTAAAAGAAGCAAGCTCTGAGGACAGAAGAGTCCATCAGTTTACTTGTTAACATTTAGCATTAATCACTAGGAATCTGTACAGCATACTAGCAGACAAAGAACAATGGAGAGGTTCTGAAATTGAAAATTAAAAGAAAGGATTTCAACAAAAGCTTTGTTCTAGGGGAAGCAGCTCTGAACCAGGTATCTAGATGAACAATGGTATCTAATGACCTTATACAAATCACTTAATTTCACCAAATAGTACTTTTCTTTTCCTGAGAAAATACATGGGCGAACATGAAATTGAATCTCCTTTTTCCTATCAAGCTAAGGTTGAATCATTTCATCTACTTCATCTACTTCTGTTTCTTAGTATCTATAATTAAAAACTGAGGATATAATATAGACCATGGTGACTTTAGTTAGCAATCCTGTGTTGTATATTTGAAAGTGGCTAAGAGAGTGGATCTCAAAAGTTCTCATCACAAGAAAAAGAAATTTATAACTGTGTGGTGATTGATGTTTACCAGACTTATAATGGTGATCATTTTGAGATATATATAAATGTTGAATCATTATGCCATACACCTGAAACAAATATATGTCAATTATATTTCCAGAGAAAATTATAACAAAGTAAGAATTATGATTTAAGTTTCACCTCTCATACCAACACAGTTGAATATAGTTGATGCCTGAATGTAGTTTAGAAACGGATTCTGAAACCATGTCCATACATAACAGAAGTCTCCTGATTCTCTCCAGGTATGGGAGGAAGTGGTAGGGCATGAATCCATCATTTGCAATCTGAGGACAAGATTTTGTTTCCATTTCTATATATTTATGATGCATTTATGAGTCCTTATGTAAATACAAACACATATAACAAATAAAGAACTACATAATGTATAAGAGGAAACATTTTGAAAACTGAAGAACACCAAGGCTATCTTTATCTGTCACCAAGGTTACAAGAAGTTATAAAGACAACTGCCCCTAGCAATAATCCTGAATGTATTTAAAGAAAACATTCCATTATGGTGCAATTTTATTTCTCCAAAACTCATATCATAAGGAAAGATGAGACAAATTGCTCCATTTGTGAGTAATGGAAGAAAGAGAGTCTTTTCAGCCTGCCCCAGTGTATTTGTTATCAATGATCTAATTTTCTTTAATGTTTGCCAGAATCACCCGCAAAAAGACATGGAATCGAACTATAGAGTTGTTAGTTATTATATTACAGTAACTTCTTAAAGTTTATTTTTGGAATTAAGTGAAACAATGTATGAAACTATCACACCTATAACAGAAATAAGGCTCATTTGAATAGCATTTTAAGAATTAACAGGTCTGTATAATCTGAAACCCCAAATCTTAAATGAAATTGCCAGAGTCTTTACATGTATGGTGCCTGTATAACAGGTTTTGTTATAATGCAATTTTTGGTCACTCAATCCACATTATGAAAAGAGGACTATATATGCCATTCTGTTTAATAATAAAGGACTTATTTCCATATGTAAACTATAAATATAATACAGAGAAGATCTGATTTCACTCTCTAGAAAGACGTGAAGTTCTTATCTAGGTTTGTGTAGGATTTTTTTTTTAAATGTTCTGTTCAATGTCTGCCTCTTTTTGTCTTTCTTTTTTCTTTTTCTTATTTTCCTTTAAGAGGCTTTGTGGGTTTTTGTTTATTTGTTTTTTGCAGTGAACATGGCATTAAAAATAATACTTTTTTGTTTCAAGTTTTTACTTAAATTCTAGTTAGTTGATATAAAGTATAATATTGGTGTGGGCACTAGAATTTAGTGATTCATTACTTGCATATAATACCCAGTGCTCATCACAACAAGTGCCCTTCTTCATACCCATCACCCATTGTGATTTAAGCTCTTTGCATCCCATGTCAGTGGGGCTGGAGTGTGTTTTTCTAGGTATCAGTTTCCTGACACATAGTTTACACCAGTAATTCTTGTGTTTTTCTTTTCTTATCTCTCAAATAAATTTTAATAATTTCACCTTCTAGCATTCTTTATCTCTGACTTTTCTTCTTTTACATAATTTAACCAGGTTCTCTCATCTACCCCCTCTACTTCCCAACTATTAGGAAACCTCTTTTTGGTCTCTGAATTTTTTTCAGCCAGGTCGATCTCCTGGCTTCAGACACATTTTCTTTTTCAGCTAATTAGTAAGCCTAAGAGCTTGGATGGCTCAAAGGCATGTTGAAGTTAACCTATACAGAAAATAATCCATCAACACTTTCTCCGAGTCATTTTTCCTTTCATATCCTCAATTTTTGTGCCATAATCCTATGTGTCATCCTTGACTGTTTGCTCTAA
The DNA here is from genome assembly GCF_004348235.1 of Phoca vitulina. Lineage (NCBI taxonomy): Eukaryota > Metazoa > Chordata > Mammalia > Carnivora > Phocidae > Phoca > Phoca vitulina. The sequence goes on from NW_022589706.1 coordinate 23,894,838, forward strand.
ATCTGTTCACAGTATATGCAAAGCTGGAACAAATCTACAGCTGACTCTCGAATAGCAGGTTTGAACTGCTAAGATCCACTTAGATGCAGATTTTTTTTTCAATAAATACAGGACAGTATTACAAATGCATTTTTCTTATACTTTTCTTACCATTTTCTTTTGTCTAGCTTACTTTACTGTAAGAAAACAGTATATAATACAAAGCATACAAAATATGAGTTAATCAGCTGTTTATGTTATCAGTAAGGCTTCCTGTCAACAGTAGGCTATCAGCGGTTAAGTTTTTTGGATAGTCAAAGTTATATGAAGATTGTTGACTGTGTGGGGGGTTGGTGCCCCTACTAAGACCTTTGGAATCTTCCTTCACCTGCATTTCCCCATCCCAGTTCCCACCAGTATCTTCTTTGGCCTAGATTATCGTGACAGGATTTTAATCGATTTTCTATTTTCTAGTCCAAACTCCAGTAATCCAATCTCCATACAGCAGCCAGGGTCGTTTTCATACAGACAAAATTGGATGTCCGTCCCCTCCTTAAACTCCTTCTTAAAGTTTAAATTACTGCTTATATTTTAAACTAGTTGCCCCCTAAGCTTATAAATCTTCCAGTTCCTAAGTCTCTGGCCTACATTTACTTCTCTGTATCATCTCTTGCTACCAGCACCATTTTCTTCCCTATCAAACCGTACATACACAACACCTTAAGTTTCAGCCCTCATTCCACCACGTTAGAATGTATAATTATGTAGTGAAATACGTGGTTGCTAAGAAACTTACTCTAATCACTGGATCTTACTTAAGAGGTTGCTCCCTCTGCTTAGAACCCTTTTCCCCCCACTCCCCTACTTCCCACCCACTCCCCAAATCCTTTGTCCTTCCCTACTCAGCTTATATGAATTTTTTTCAACCCCTGTACCCAGTCTGTATCGGTCCCCCTCACTTCCCATGACATGGTGTTAACAGCTACTGCAGTATTCCCAAACCTCACTGTTGAGACTTTTTTTTTTTTTTATTTAAAGATTTTATTTATTTATTTGAGAGGAAGAGCAAGAGAGAGAGCAAGAGAGGGTGCATGCACAGAGGGAGAGGGAGGGGCAGACTCCCTACTGAGCAGGGAGCCTGATGTGGGGCTGATCCAAGACCCTGAGATCCTGACCTGAGCTGAAGGCAGACGCTTAACTGACTGAGCCACCCAGGCACCCCTGTTGACTATCTTTTTACTTGTCTTCATCTCTTACTCTCATACAATTTTCTATTAGCATTGCACATTAAATGATTTTTAAGATGATTTTTTAACCATTCAAGTCATCACATATCATATTCTATTGGCTATCAATCAATTTCTGTATTTATACCACAAATCATCATGGAGATGTATAGGCAGAGAGATATGTTTAATAGGTCATAAATTAAGTATATATTCTGTGAGACCTCTTATTGGTTAACTTCCTATTTCTAAAATAGTAGATTAGATAGCCATGGTAAATTATTATAAAATTTATCAGTAATTTGTTTATGGAGACAGAGACCCTAAGTATTTAGATGATTTTGGAATGTACTTTTCAAACTGCTTTCCAAAACAATATACCAATTTGGATGATCAACTATAACATATATAAGTTCTCAATTCACTGTTCTCCCAATAGGAGGGATTGCACTTATTTTTAATATAGCGGTTAATTGGGTACTATAAAATATTATAGAATTTTTAACTTTTATTTCTCAATTTACTGGTATAAGAACATATTCACTTGTTCTCCCCCATTTGTATTTTATCCTTTGTCACCTATCACCTCACTTACCCATTCATCCAATGGACTGTGGAGTAATATATATCAATTTTTATAACTATCTTATAACAAGTGTTATAACAAATTTATTATAACAAATAATTTTCATGTTCTGTGCACTTAAAATTCCCTTGAATATTTTCTTTGCATTTAATTCTTTAGTTTATATTTCTGTGAAGTTTGAGTATAGTATACATGTTCATATTCAAATCTCTTCATTGTATCACTTACTAAGTTAAAGAAAATTTTACCCATTTTAAGTTAGTTAAGTTATCCCCCAATTTAGAATTTGAAAATATCAGTATGGTTATCTTCTATTTTTAACTGAATTTTTTCACTTAATTATTTAATCCATTTAAATAAATTATTTGAAGTTTATTTTTTTCTATAACGTGGGATTAAGATCTATTTTTTCAAAATAATCTATTATCCTCATTCCTTTTTATTATTTCTAGTGGTATCTTTATGCTTTAATAAATGTTTACATATAAAAGGGTCTCTTCCTGAACAATATCTCCTTTTCCACTGGTAATCCTATTTATTTCTAACCTGTTACCACATGGCACTATTAATTTTTATATGTTACAGGGCAAGTCCACCATCTTCCCCCTTTCCTTTTGAAATGATTTCTTAAAGATAATTGATTTTCTTAAAAATCTATATAATCTTTAACATAATTTCTTAAGTCCTCTCAAAAAAGTAATTTTGATTGAACTTGTATTATTCCTTCAAATGCATGAGTGCAATTCCAAAATTCTCCCTTTAAGGAATTTAGTCTCTCTCAATTATTATGTATATTTCCTATTTGGTAGTCAGGAAGGTGATCAGTCTTGTATATAACTACCTTTATTGTGTATATTTATTAGTTTAGATTAAGATGATTTAATTGGGGGGGCGCCTGGGTGGCTCAGTTGGTTAAGCGACTGCCTTTGGCTCAGGTCATGATCCTGGAGTCCCGGGATCAAGCCCCGCATCGGGCTCCCTGCTCAGCAGGGAGTCTGCCTCTCCCTCTGACCCTCCCCCTCTCATGCTCTCCCTCTCTATCTCATTCTCTCTCTCAAATAAATAAATAATTTTTTTTAAAAAAAAAGATGATTTAATTGGGGTTAATAAGTTTTATTATAAAAAAGACACGCTCCCTTTTTAATATGACCTAAATCTATTGAGTTTGCAATTTTTGTCAGTAGAGCATCCAAAAAGTTTAATGACATATACAAAAATATTTCCAGATTATTTTTCTTAAAGATGTATTTATTTATTGGAGAGAGAGAAAAGAGTGCACAGGGAGGAGGGGCAGAGGAAGAGGAAGAGGGAAAGAAAAACTCAAGCAGATTCTGTGCTGAGCACAGAGCCCACACAGAGTTCGATCTCAAGACCCTGAGATCAGACCTGACCTGAAACAAGAGTCAGAATCTTAACCAACTGCACCCTCCAGGTGCCCCCAGGTTATTTCTGAAGTCAAGGAGATTTTCCTGAAATTTTGGTCAAAGATAAATAGCTATTCACTGAACTCCTAAACTGAATATTAATGATGAGATGTGAAGGTGCTGCAATTAAATTCTTAAAGGTAGACTAATTAAAGATACAGTGTAATACTGATGAAGAATACGGGTTCTGGAGCCAGACTTCCAGAACAGACTCTCTTCTTCATCCATACCTACTGTTCCCAAAGTGTGATCCACAGACCTTGGGAACTCCTAATAACCTTTCAATCCTTGACAACTTTCTCAGCCTTGAGCACATGTCTTTTTAATATTCTGTGTGACAAAATGGGAAGTATACATTAAGAAATTTCTTATATACACCAAAATATGATAAATGTTCAAGGAAAACCACTTATGTGATAATTTGATTTGTGAGTTGAATAACTTTTTTCAAAGAAAACCATTTTTACTTGGAAAAATGACATAACAGATAATCTATGAATACTCACACTGGGCTGCTGAGCAAACAGATTCTCAGATTCAATGAAGTGGCTCTGTATCTTCAAGTAAAACAAGAGAAAACTAGTTGTTGTCAATGGTAAAATCTGAGCTTTCTCATAAAAATTAGAATTTTGGAAAACTTTTATACGCCACTATGCACTTGATAGCTTTCCAACATTTGAAGATTTACTGATGAGATTGGTGGTGATATTAACAAAATTGGTCTATTAAAAAAAATAACAAAAGAAGTTGAGTATTGGAAGATCTATATAACTTAGTGATTCAATATTTTTCAAATGACCAAAGCATAGGATACAATACCAGACATGAGTAAAAGATCCACCGAAAGTACAATAAAAACATGGATTTTAAAATAATGTAGTATAGAAATTTCATTGATACGCTTTATCTTCTACATTGCAACTAACCAGCATTTTAGAAACTAGCATTTGCTGAGTTCTACCACAGTATCCAAGAAGAATATACAAAACTATCTAGAAAGGCTAATAATACACTTGTCCCTTTTTAACCTCATCTGTATCATGTGGTCTTTTTTCTTCCTGTACTCAACAAAAACTACAAATAACAGATTGAATGAAGAAGCAGATAGAAGAATATATCTATCTTCTTTTTTAACCAGATTTTTTTTTTTCTCTAAAGCTTACAGCACCCAGTATTTCCAGGTGGTCTTCCATCCAAGTATTAACCAGGCTTGACCCTGTTTAGCTTTCCAGGTCATAGAAGATCAGACCTGGGTGGTATGGCCATAGGGGTGGCCTGGCCATAGGGTGGTATGGCCATAGACCTAAACCAGATATTAAAGAGATCTATTGTTTTTGCTTTGTAAAAAATATATTTTGGCTAAACATAATTTGTGTTTTAAGCTACTGTTTAATAAGTATTATGAAAATTTGTCAATTTTAGCTTCTAATAGATTAAGCATAAATTGATTAGCAAACATAAACTTTTTGGGGTCCTTAAGAGTATAAAGAATTACTGAGGGAAAAAGAAAAAGTCTAAGAGCCACTGATGTAAACCATTTGATCTATATATAGAGCTAACAATAGTATCTATATCATGTAAGGATTGATGGGTAGATAAATGTAATACTTTAAGTGGATTAACTAAAGTATAGGAGGCTAGATGCAACCTTGAAGAACCTAATAGAATAAATTGCATAAACAATTGTTAAAATATTAAAAGTTGTTTTTTGTAGACAAACCCTATCAGATATCAATACTTATTATAAAACTATTATTATTCAGACAGCATAAAATTAAAGCAAGTAGAACAACTATATCAATATAATAGAAGAGACAGTCCACAAAGAAACACACACATAAGGAGTCATACATGACAAAGATAACACTTCATTGCAGCAAGAGATAGATAAATTTTTCAATATATAGTGCCAGGTCAACTGGATCAAAAAGGATCAAAAGGAATTCTTGTCCCTACCTCACACTCTAGCAAAAATAAATTTCATATGGATTATAGAGCTAAATGTGTATGATTAAAAAATAAAGTTAAAAAAATAAATGAATTATAATCTTATGATTTGATTATGTAAGTTTATTACTTCTAAACAGGATAGAAAATCTCTAAAAATGAGAAAATTGGGTTCTATTAAAAGTTAATTATTTTTATCAATAACACAATAAAATGGATTATTCTCACAAATATAAGAAGTAAAAGAAATCTGATGCAAAAGACACATTTTATGTGATTTTACTCATATAGTGTTCAAAAAAAGTTAAAACTGGAACACCTGGGTGGCTCAGTGAAGCCACCAACTCTTGGTTTCAGCTCAGGCTGAGACCTCAGCTCAGGCTCTGTTCTCAGTAGGGAGTCTGCTTGAGCTTCTTTCCCCTTCCATGTCCCTCCCCTTCTGCTCTCCCCACACACACACTCACTCTCTCTCTCCCTAAAATAAATTTAAAAAACTAAAAAAAAAAAAGAAAAGAAGTCAAAACTAATGCATGATTCTGGAACTCAAGATGTGATTACCTTTGGTAAGTGTTGTCTAGAAGAAAGGGTATGGCAGCGTTCTGGGGTTATGGTATTGTTTTGTTTCTTGATCTGGTTGCTAGTCACATAAGCATGCTCAGTTTTTGAAAATGAATCATATATGCTTTTGATTTGTGAATTTTTCTTATTCAATATACTTTAATAATTTTAATAAACTGATACCCTAAAATATTCATTTTTAGGAGAACATAGGAAATTAATAAAAAATATGTGGCATTACTTTACAAATATCTGAATTTATATGTATAACTACATAAAGAATAAATGAAAATAAGAAATCACAACATGATGTTGGTTTCAACTTAGATATTCAAGATATTTGAGTATAAAACTACTAAGAGATTTGTTTTTGACACAGTGCTTATGTTCTGGATAATAAGAAAGAGTTTCCAGAATCTTAATTTTATATAGTACATGATTAAGGTGTTTTATGAATTTTTCAAATGCTGATAATGTGCTTATAGTAATTTTGTTCTGCTATTAAAATAGCTAATATCAAATAGCTTTAGAGAATTTTAAATTTTGATTGATGGATAGGTGTTATGACAACATTATTGATTAAAATATCTAGGGGGCGCCTAGGCGGCTCAGTCGTTAAGCGTCTGCCTTCGGCTCAGGTCATGATCCCAGAGTCCTGGGATCGAGCCCCGCATCGGGCTCCCTGCTGAGCAGGAAGCCTGTTTCTCCCTCTCCCATTCCCGCTGCTTGTGTTCCCTCTCTCGCTGTGTCTGTCTCTGTCAGATAAATAAAATCTTTAAAAAATAAACAAATGAACAATGGACTTTTTGTTTGTTTAATTTACTTTTATGTTTTCTGGCTGATTTTATGGAATCTGCGTTGCTCTTCCAGCTTCAAATTGAATCTAATATAGGGTAAATGTACAGGTAAAATACACTAAGAGATCATTTGTTTTTTCAATTCTTCATTCAGCCCACAGATGTTTAGTTGGCCAGACAATATACTAGAGAAACAGTTGTAAACATGGCAAACGCAGTTCCTGTCTCTCAACCCTGGCTGCACATTAGAATTGAACAATCCTGTTGTATAGAATTGAACAATCCTGTTTCAGAGCAACTGAAACAAACCCTTGAGGTTGATGTCTAGGCACCTGTATTTTTTAAAGCTCACTAAGCAATACTGTTGCACTGAGGGTTGCTCAAAGAAATGTTTTAGATTTAGTGACTATACTTAACCTGTAAAAGCAATATTTTGGAGAAAACTAGCATGCTTTCCTACGACCTTATCCCACCTCACTCAGTTAAGTGAATAACTTACCTTCAATGCTTACCTTAACATATTGTTTCTTAAAATAATCAATATATATATTTTGTGTACTTTTTTATTGTGGTAAAATATACATAAAATTTATCATTCTAACCATTTTAGTTGTAAATAACTAACTGGTATGTTTTTAAAGGAAGAAGAAATTTGTGAATTACCAATAACTATATACTAGTTTCTGTGTGTAGTAATGACATTGAACAAAAAGTTAGTAGTCTCCAAAAAACTCCACTGGTCAAGTGTTTTTTTTTTTTTTTTTTTGGTTTTTTTTTTTTTCAATTGTTTTTGTTGGGGGGGGGTAGGGGGCAGTATACGTACCTTGCTCTCTGTTCACTAATAAATAAATTACATAAAATCATACTGATACTATAAATTGTATTAGTATAAAGCAAACAAGTGTATTACCTTTAGATTTTGATGAAGTACATTGGTAACAAAACAACCACAACTTATAAAAATCATGGACCAAACATTCATCATCTCTCGGGTCTCATATTTGCAAGCGTCCCTATGGCTCATCTTCCTGAAATCATCCCTTCTGTTGGTTTATTTATTGTTTATAAATAAGCACACTTAAGCCCAGAGAGATAAGGTGAAACAGAGGTCTCAGCTACATAACAGCACCAAGACTAATTTATAGGTTTGTGAATCCTGCATTCTTTCCTCTGCTTACATAAGTCCTTAATAAAATCCCTTTATACATCTGCAAATAAATGCAAGGCCAATAGAATTAGATAGTTTCAGCTAAGCTATTCATTCATTTTTCACCCATTCTGTTGTCATTCCCTCTCTACTTGCTTTCCATTTTGTCTTCTCACTTTCTTTCTCTTCCTCTTTTCTTTCCTCACTATGTTACAATTCTGTATTTGGTTTTCTTTAATCTATTTGCACAGCAAGACTGCCTTTGGCTGCCAGCCAACCTTTACTTTCTGTGAGCGAGACAAGTGCCGTTTGTTATGTGTAATGTTGCTGTTTTCTGTTCTTGAAAAAGTCAAACTGAGAGTATATTCAGCCAGCACTTTTTCCAGCTCATTTGGACAGAGATGTTTCTTCCTCAGATTTCCTTCAGAAAGTGACTTCAAGCAAGCTCAGCCTCTGGCTCTCAACTGGACTTTGAATGTTATGATTGAATCTGGCTTTCCAGTTCAGACACATACTAATTTAATCTGCTGACCTTTCCCCTTCCTGCCTCATTTTCTACAAACACTTAACCGTGGGCAGCCATTTTATCTTCAAGAGCGTCCGGTCCCCTGTGGCATGTTACCCTCATAGAACACATCCAAACAAAACCAAATGAATATGATCAAATAATGCTTATGGAATCTATGGGGATTTTACTAACAAATTAATATTTGGAAAATATAATTAATGGCAATGGCCTGATGGCCACTGACTTCACACTAACTTAATGGAAAGACAGGAGTGGTTTTGCTTTTTAAACCTACTGTTTTGAGTAACTAACAATGAAAGTGGTACCCATAACTTCCTATAAAACAAAAGTAAAAACCTATAGTAATAAACATAAGATGAATGCAACAAAGCATAGGATTTCTGTTAATGACTTGCTTGGATATTTGTATATATACAATAAACATTAACAAAATGTATATAGAAAACACACTAATTATATATACATTATAATTGTATATATATGTATATATAATATATATTAATGGGTACATACACACACATGCACATACATTGTCTTTCAGTTAAAAGGGTTATAATTCATGCTTTTCCCATAGTCTTTTTTACCCTCTACAAATAGGCCCAACCAAGCATTTTCTCAAAACTGCACCTAATACTATAACTCTGCAACATTTATGTGTATTCAGCATACCTGAACTATCTTTTCAATGTCCCCTAAGATTTTGTGTTTCTGCCTCCTAGCCACATTTTTATCTCTAGTGTTCTTTGAGATGGCTAAGAGTATTTCCTAATATTAAATTTAAATTTCTGTTCTTGGTTTGTTTGATAATGGAAAATTATGTGTTTTACTCTATAATATTAATTAATATTAAATTTATATTAAAAATATTTTAATATTTTAATATTAAATTTAAATTTCTGCTCTTGGTTTGTTTGATAATGGAAAATTATGTGTTTTACTCTATATCCTTTTAGATATGAAATTGATATTTTTCTAGGTTTTCACATAAGTTGTCCAGATATATACTTAACTTTTCTTCCTGACTTTAAAAAGTATGTTTGTATAAACTTTAATTTTGATGTATTAGAAGAGGTCAACTTTAAGTGTAAATTAGTTGGATTAAATGCTGGATGTTTGCATAGAAGGGATTTGCTCTCCCAAAACCTGAGGCACAAATTAATTCAGAATGTTAGCTTACCTTTGAGCATAAGTGAGCTACAATTGAATATAAAATCCCTAATTCAATTTTCACCTGGGTGTTTTAGACTCAAATCCATTTTCTCACTGCACTTGAAAAGTACACTGAAGAAGATTTGAAAATGGAATCAAAGTCAAGTGCAAATTCTTTCTGAAAAGAAACATCTTATTTCCATAATTAACTTGATTGTTTACAAAAATTTATATAAACACAGAAGGAGAGTTTTCAGAGCCTTTGAAATTTGAGCCTGTATGAGTAGAGAGGTAAATGGCTAGAAGAGTGGAATATTGATTGAATTCTTAGTTGATTTTTTTAAATCACCTAAAACCTGTTTTTTCTATATACCTTTGTTTAAATATCTTTTTCACTCAATTGTACAAATTAGGTATTAAAAAGTTTTAGATGGGGTACCTCGGTGGATCAGTTGTTTAAGTGACCAACTCTTGATTTTGTCTCAGGTCATGATCTCAGGGTCCTGGGATTGAGCCCCATGGCAGGGCTCTGTGCTCAGCGAGTAGTCTGCTTCTCTCCATCTCCCTCCGCCCCACCCCCCACTCACATGTGCTCCCAATCTCTCTAAAATAAATAAATATTTTTTTAAAAAGTTTAGATATGTTTTTTTATCTAGTGACCAGGATATAAAAACAATCTCTTATGGGATTTGTTTCTAGAACTTAAAAATTTGAACAAATGGATGATTCAACTTAAGCATCTGCCCATATGGATTTCTTCAATACATGTAAACATTAAAAAATGTCACATTTTGTTATATTTATAAACTAAATTTGATCTAATCAATGGCTGCTTGCTAAGATTAATAGGATATATAACCTCATCCATTGTGACATAGGAGGTTCTTCTCTTTGACAAGAAGAGGAAAAAGAAAGGAAAGGGAGAGGAGGAGAGAGGATGGAGAAAATAAAAGAATAAACAAACCACAGGAATTGGGTAAAGACCTTGATCTCCATTTTACTATGGACAATTTTAAGACATTGTCCAACAGTGGCTTTATTGAAATGTGGCTTGATTGGATTTTAGTCTCCCCAAAATCCCTATCATCACCCCAAAAAACAAGCTAAAACATATTTTTGTTTACTACACAAAATCAGTTTCAAGAAAATTAAATCTCTTAACTTCTCTTTCCAACTTCATTCCCAGTGGTAAATATCTCCAGGGAAAAATTAAAATGTTGCTCCTCTTGCCTAAATTTTTATGATCTACTTGAAACTGGTGGTTCTTTAGCCCATGACAGTTATGACCTCCATGCCAAGTCACTAAAAAATTACTATAGTTTCCAAGACCAAAGTGCTTATTTGCTCCCATCAGAGGTCCTCTAAACTTGAGAAATTCTGTGGGAGGAAGCAAAGGAATCTGACACTCCTGTAACCTGCTATCTCTCCATTTATCTAATTTTGGAGAACTAAACTCTCCTGTTATATTGAAACATTCACCTCACCTTGACCTTGCCCAGGTTCCATAGTTAAGAACTGAGACTCTAGGAGTGTTGAATAAACAAACCAACTAGCCAGTTAAAGGCCAGGGAACTTTGTGAGAGAAAAAGTAGTTAGTTCTAAGAATGCAGGTCTTTGTCCATGGATAGTTATTAACTTCAGCACAATATATGCTACGGAGACATTACTCTCTTCCTATCATTTCTTGTGGTTTTTCTATAGAGCTAAGGAGAGCACTTACTCTTGAAAAGAAATAGGTCTTATAAGAAATCTACATCACTGGGTGTAATTCTTTCTTCCAATAGTGAGAATAGTAGTCTTTTTTATACATTTCAATGTACTGAATAGAAGGTAAGCTAACCCAACATCATTACCTTCAGTAGAAGGAGATGACACTGCAGTGATATATAAAGTCTATAATTCTTAATAAATGCCATTTATTTACTTTTTATTGGCTATAATTAAAAATAGATATGAACATCCATTTCTTCTATATTTTTCAAAATTTAGTTATATATGAAAGTAAAATATATTTTAGACATTTAAGAAGTATTTAATGAAATACTGTAACTGTTTTCTTAGTAAATTCACCAATAGCTCTTAGGATAAATAATCTGGCCAAGACTCCTTTTATGGAAGCAAGAAAACAAATTTTAAATTTATGTCACTTTGATCAAAGTTCCAAATATCATAGTGATTCACTTAATTCATTGAACTTGGCTTTAGATTAGTTTTGTCTGCTAAAAAATAAACAAACAAAAACCTACAAAAATTCAAATATACTTCAAAGATCAATCTTTCTAAAAATGGAGATATTCTTAAAAATTCTCATTAATTAAAAAAAAAAAAAAAAACTAAGAAAATTCCACAATGTGTCAGACACTTTGTTGGTAATTTGGGAAGATTTTTCCCCCAAATAAGAAATTTCAAATCTACTTTGTGTTCTACTATCAAAGGAGCAGATATGTAATCTCCCAGAGAGATCACACTGATGAGTACAAATTTAACTTGGATGCTTAAATTTTAGCCTACTTTGTAACCAGGGAATCAATGAGAAACACTTCCATTTACCCCAGATTTAAATAGCCATAGTATCCAAATTCTAAAACAGATTACTTAATTGAATGAGAGAGTTACTAACTTTTCTGTTGGGGAGAACATTTGCCTTTATGATGAAAAAATTTTGCTAATATCTGATCCTATGATCAATAAGAAATTAAATTACTCCATATAATATTTTACATTGTCTTAGCAAGCAAAGATTTTAAAGTTAATCTTTCATGAAAGCATATACTGTTCTGTCAAGTCTCTTCTGAGAATTTCTTTTAGTTCCCAAAATGATTTTGATAAGTTAGACTTGAAATGTCTTCTCCTCAGTAGATGGGACCTTATTTCAGTTTTCAGTATTATACTATTGAATCATCTTCTCATGAGAATGCTTCTTAGTGAAATTTTACTTTTAGTTTTACAGATATGCGAATGTAGTATGAAATCTAGAATTAAATTTGCTCACATTTGTGAGTTTGTTATTTTTTAAAAATTTTATTAGATGAACATTATAGAGCAAAAGTTTTCTTTATTTGCTTAGGTTAGAATATAAATCTATTCATAATTAAAGTATAACATATGTACATTAATGTAAGGCAGGACATTCCCCCCAAAATCATGTCTAAAAAGTAAAAAAGTCATATTTTAATTCCTTACAAAGTCTTTCATGTTAACAGTGTGCTCTCAGTTTATTTTATATTAATTGTGTGAAAGGTGCATTAATTTGAACTTCTTTCGATCAAAGCTAATATTGGGTGCTACAGAGGTCTTCTGTTGAAATTCCATTAAAAGAAAAGATGAACAAGACTATCCCACCGTCGTTACTGCTGGGCATGATATAGCAATTTTCAGTACATATTGTCACTGTCAGTCAGTCTATATTAAAAATGTATTTAAAGGAAAGAGTTTAGTTCTTATGGAGTAGCTTTCAACAGCCACAACAATCACAATTGGAAAAGTTAGAAAATCAATCAACCAAACAAAATACAGAGTTAAAGGAATTGGAGAACTGTTGAGTAAAACAAATCCAGAGGCATATCCTAGAGAGTAAGTAGGGAAGCGGGCAGAGGCGTGAAGACCCTTTACCTCTCTTCCTCCCTAAAGATGTATGTTTATTCTTAGTGCTAATCCCCTCAGAGGAGCAAAGAGTGGAGTCCAATATTCTATAACTGGAATATGATAGAAACAAACTTGAAGGGGGCATTCTGGTTCTGATTACATGCTTTTGGCTGCTAGGCTACACTAGCTGCTGATTAAAAAAAAAAAAAAATTAAGACCAGTGTGAAGGAAACAAAAATATACTTTTGGCTAAGAGAAATAAACTCAGGCAAAAGAATGCATACCATTTTCAGTTTCATAAAGATGTTAGTTTTCTCTCAATTAAAATTTAGTTTTAACGTCCTACTAATAGGCTTTTGTTTTCTGTTTTGAACTGGACACAGTTTATCTAAGTTTATGTGGGGAAAACAAAAATCAATAATAATCAGGAAATGCCTTAAAAATAAGAACTACAGGATTAACTAAAATTAACAGGAATATATACAAACAGAATAAAGTTTAATTTCAAGTTCTAAAACATTGTGGTACTGTAATTATGCAGAAGCCTAGACACAGAACCAAATATATGTTGTAATTCAGTATTGATAAAGGTTACATCTCAAACCACTATGTAACATCTAAATTATTCAGTAAATTGTATCAATTGGGTAGACACTCGGAAAAAGTAGATTACTCATACCAAATTCCATGATTAACTCAGATGAATTATGTTTAAACAAAATGTAAATAATGACTATTTCTTTATAGCTGGGGAGAAAATCTTTCTAGTTATAGAAGCTATAAAAGATAAGTTTACTTTTAATACTAAAAATATTCCATTGCAAAAGAATGAGAAGTGTGTATAATATGCGATATGTTAATTTTTAAACTTTTATGTACTATTAAAAACTGTAAATTAAGATTCACAATTTATATATTTGGAAAAGGGCAAAACCCTACACTCTTAGAAATTAATAAAGAAAAAAAGAGTAGAAAGATGATTGGAGAATATGAACACATAGAAAAAGATACTGAAATGAATTAAAAGCTATGAAAAAACAGCTTATAATAGAAAAATGCAATTTAATATTCTCCTATGACATGTTTCGCACTTATCACATGGACAAATTTTCATAGCACATTTCATTCATAAAATTATGGGGGAAACAGGCCATCTTATGATTATTCATTAACATGTAACTAATGTGATTTACATTGAGAAGTGGGCAGATCCATTTAGATTTTTTATAAAGTATACCCTTTGACTCAGTAGTTTTACTTCCTAGAACTTGTAGAACAGAATCTTACATACATACACAACTATTAATTGGATCATGGTTTCTAATAATATTGAAAACAACTTTAATATTAATCCACAGAGTACTAGCATAATAAATTAAGATCCATCCACATAGCTGAATGTTTAATACTTTGTAATAGGAAAAATTATAATAGAGAAAACATTGTATTTTAAAATGTAATCTTAAGAGGTTATGTAAAATTATCACAGAAAATTAATCAAAATTATTAATCAACCATTATTTAGCAACATAAAAGGTCCTACAAAGGGGTAGAGATAAAAATTTCTTATGAATGGGTAGAATCATTAATAAACCACTACTATCTTCAAATCAATCTTAAAAGCAGAATATCCCACTTTCTTTTAAAAAAAGGGCAAAAACCACGCGTGGCTGGCATCTTCTCTCAATCAATATCTGAAAGTTCTAACAAATAGAGAGATGGATATATCTGAAATGTTTAACATTTTAAGGTTCCAAAAAGAATCACTGACAGACCAAGTGGTTACGTGGTAGTTGTTGAGAAATGCCACTCAGAGCTGCATAGGCATGGACTATTTGGATGAAGGAAATACCTATGAAGAAAAAGAAGAAACTATGTTGCACCATACCTGGCACTCACCATGATTGTCGATTTCTCCTGTGAGAAGCAATATTGTGTTTCAGAATTCTGTTACTTGCAGTGTTAACATTTAAAGTCTCATTTTGTAAAGACCTACATTTTTAAATTAAGATTGAAAGAAAGCTTTCACTTCTGGGAAGTCGGAATGGGAAATAAATGAATGGGCTAATTGCAGCTAAAACAGCTGAGAACAATAAGAGAATGTTAAGTCATTTTAAGAACTATCATTATTGCCATAACCAAGGTGTGTAATATCACAGTCTAGATGAGAGAAGGCCTAGTAAATCATGAATACAAAACTATTTAATTTTCATTTATCATGGAATCCATCACAAATTATAGATAATTCACACAAATATAAATCGTAATACTATTCTTAAGCAAGAATTATTATTTAGGTAGAAGTGCTTAACTCAACATTTGATATTATGTACAACTAGCAAAAAAGGAACAGAAAAATATAGATTATGATAAATTATTCAAGTTATGGAAATATATGCAAATCAATGAAGTTTGAAAACTGAATTCTGTAAAAGTAGCACATAAGTTATAAAACAATATAGTCCTCAGCAGAAATGAAACAATTAGAAATGCAAATAGGTGAAAGTTCTAGTCTTTATTAATGTTTACAGGCACTACAGTGATTAAAAATGAGAACACTTTACATTTTACTCAATTTTAAGCAAAAATCCAAAATGACAATGCATCTTGGAATAAGAATCTTTCATTATTCTGTCTTGAGTGGATGCTGAATCGTAAGATAGGGAAAAACTGTAGTGTTAACTGAAGAGATGTATTTATCCAATTATAAATTCCTTAAAAATGTAATACACTTGTTATTTAGTAGAAGAACAGTCTAAATTATGCAGTGGCATTTTATTCAATTAAAGTTGTGGATCTAAGTAAGCTAAAGTCAAATGATCAAATCAAATTGACAATTTCAAGGCTTTCCATTACTATGTTTTTTGTTTATTTGAGAGAGAGAAAGAGAGAGAGCACACAGGAGCAGGGTTAAGGGCAGAGAGAGAGGGAAAGAGACAAGCAGACTCTCTGCTGAGTGGGGAGCCCACTCAAGAGGTTGGATCCAAGGACCCTGAGATCATGACCTGAGCCAAGTCAGATGCTTAACAGACTGAGCCACCCAGGCACCCCCTATCTTTTTATTTTAACTTTTAGGGAGCAACAAGGAGAAAGCTAGGGCCTTTTCTAACATTTATCACCTTAAGTGCCAAATATTAGGATAATTGGAATTACCAGTTACCTTAATCTGTCTGGGATGCAATAACAAAACACCACAGGCTGAGTAGCTTTCAAACAACAGAAATGTATTTCTCACAGGTTCTGGGGGCTGAGAAATCTGACATCAGTGTTCTAGCATGGTTAGGTGAGGGCCCTCTCCCATGCTGCAGACTTTTTATATCCTTAACATGGTAGAAAAGCCTAGGGAGCTTTGTGGGATCTCTCTTACAAGACCACTAAAATTCATAAGGGCTCTACACTCTTGGCCTAATCATCTCCCAAAGGCCCCATCTACTAATGCCATCACCTCTGGAGGCTAGGATTTCAACCTGAATCTTGTGGGGGATACTAACGTTCACCATAGTAATCAATCTAAACCAACAATAAATTGTCCATATTTTCAAAAGTCAAATCATTGATATGATAAAGAATTTGATAATTTCAGTAATGTCACAAGTAACACATTATTCAAGATATTTTACTCATTCTAATAAAAGAAGCTCTTTATATTTAACTTAAAATGTTTTCTAAAGAATTTAGGGTCAATGAAGTGGAAACAGAATATTTCAGATTAACACTTTTTTCCCAGAAAAAAGAAAACATAAAAGAGCACGACAAATAGGGACAAAAGACCAGTGATATTAAAGAGGTCGAAAGAAGCTCTGACTTCAATACCTGAATATAAAAATAGAGGGTTTTTTTTTTTTTGATGACTCAAAGAGGAATTGATATTTTTGTAATTATGTATTCTCTTAAGGTTTTTCCATTCAATCCTCAGAGCAATACAAGGTAAGTATTATTATATATCGAAGCTTCTTCACTCAAAATAAAATTTTTTGACCCCCTGAAGTAGATAAATATTCGTATCTGCCTTGAATTGATTCTTTTGGTTTCATAGCTATATTCTCTCCTTTAATTCACCATAGCCCTTGGTGAAAGATGTGTCCAGCTGAGACAATAATTTATTCAATAATATTTGCAGATGGTGAATTCTGAGCCAGATGTAGTGTTACAATTTGATAATTTGAGGAAAAAAAAAAAAAGGCAGGCATATTTTTGCCCTTATCAGTTTGAGTATCAGTCAACTCCTTGCTTATCTTGTGTCAAAGTTGCCACCATGGTATTATAACTCAGATGTTGACTTTTCCTGTGGTCAAAACTCATTATGTTCTTCAGTTCTTTTAAAATATGGACTCAGCAAGATTTTCATTGTAAACCTGTTGCTGGAACAGTGTTTTAGCTCCATAATTAATGCCCTTCTTCCTTTCATACAACCTGATTTTCATGTCTGAGGCATAGCATTTCTTGCAATGCTTGAATTCATAGTTTATCCATGTTCTGAAAGGCTGGCTTGTATTTCCTCCAAACTATTAAAAAATTCCCTTATAAATCTGAATTACAGTCTTCTGATTGATGAAATTATACATTTATTAATATTTATGTGATACAAAATATATCAATATAAGTTATTTGTAAGTCAGCAATTTAATTACTTATAAAATATCTCTACGTAAATATATATTTATATAGTCTGAAATAATTTCTTCTGGAGAATATGTCATAATGCTCCAGTCAATTTTCTAGTTGTTTGTTTTGTTTTTTTTCTGTTGTGTGACAAGCTCAATATCCCTGCCTCAAATTTCTCTTGTTACCTGTAACTGGGGCAGGCCCCCTGACACCTGGCCCTTTTCAGAAGCAAGGAAACTTTCTCAGTCCTTGTCTGTCCACATCTGTCAAACCACTGTCTTTTTTTATTACTCCTGGTGTAAACGACTCTACTGAGTCAGACTGTGATGAAATTAAGAAGAGATATCGTTGAGTCAATATCAGGGTAGTAGGCCCTACTTCATTATTAAACTCATCATTTACCTTTCCAAATAAAATAGAAACAAATGAAATTTAAGAGTTCAGAGCATGCCCCTTACGGACAGCTGTGTTTCATTTTCAAAGGGTCATTCATTAGTTATGTAATACTGAGAACTTTACCTCTTAATAACCTTAGTTTCCTATGTGTAAAATGGGGATCATTAATTATACCTGCCACACATTATTTCTGTAAGGATGAAATTAAGCAATATGCTTAATATGGTTAACATAGTGACTAGAATTCAATAAAAGTCAACCATTTCTCATGCTATTATACAGATTTTGTATCAAATTCATGCTCAAAATGTGTCAATTCAAAAATGCCAAATTTTACAATTAGTTGCAAAATAATAAAGATAAAAGTATTTTAAAACATGAAGCGTTGGTGCATATCCTTGGGCTTAAAAGTTGTCATTTTCAACTTAGTGAAATCATCAAGACACATCATAGAACTCACTAGTATGACACCTGTCATGCTTCATTAGAAGCACATTCACTTTAAAAGTCCCATTTTAAATTTCAGATGATAAAAAGGACATTATGTGACTATGAAAGCACTGAGTCTGAAATAAGTATCAAGTGTCATCTTTTCTTTTAGAGCATTAAAAAATAAACTGTTTAAAAAAAAATGATTCTTCTTTATACTACCCTACTGTTCTTTCAGTTCCTTGTCTCCTCTCCTAGGTGACAGTGTGAGAGTCTTCACAAATAATAGTGAGGGTATTTTCTTCAAACCCTTGGGAGAGATATTTGGGCAAAGAGTTTCATCTGAACAATCCAACCTAGGCCTATTTTTGAAGAGTATCTGCTAACTTAATTTCCCATGTGCACCAGTGAGAAAGTCTATCATGCAATGAGGCTTTTCCAACTGGAATAGGGTAGTCTTTACCTGACCGTAGACTTAAAAGCTTTCCGTTCATATTGAAAACCATTGAAATATATTAGAAAATAGAGTAATTTTGTGGTCTACATGGTGAGGATTAAGCCATTTTATTTTACTTTTTAAAAAGATTTATTTATTTTTATTTGGGTTGGGGGGAGGGGCCAAGGGAGAGTCTTTTAAGCAGATTCTGCACTGAGCTTGGAGCCCAATGCTGGCCTGGTCCCATGATCTTGACACCTGCACAGAAACCAAGAATCGGTTGCCCAACCACTTGTGCCAATCGGGCACACCAAGCCATTTTATTTTTATGTTGGCTTAAAAAGTAATAAAAAATGTGGCAAAATAAAATACCATAAGTAAATGACAAATGACAAACCAGAAAAATAATTTCAACTTATTTCACAAAAGGTTAATACCCATAAGTATATAAACATTTTCAAAACTAAAGGGGGAAAGACCAATTAAATGATATAAAATCAACCTAGATAATTCATAGGACAAAAGCAATATCAATAAGCCCTAGGAAAAATGTTCATCCCCTCTCATAATAAGAACATTGCAAATTAAAACTACATTGAAGGTTGTAGACTGCCTGTGTGTGTCCCCCCCAAAATTCATAATGTTGAAACATGATCCTTCATGAGGTGGGCCTTTGGGAGGTAATTAGGGTTAGATTAGGTCATGAGAGTGGGTCTTCTTGATGGGATTAATGTCTTTATAAAAAAGAGGATGAGAAAGATTTTCCTCTTTCCACTAGATGAGGATGCAGGAGGTATCCTTCTGCAAAGCAGTAAGAGAGGCTCTCACGAGCAACCCAATGGCCTGATACCTTGATCTTAGATTTCTCAATCTCTGGAACTATGAGAGAAGTTTGTTCTTGTTCTTTTGTTTAAGCCACCCAGTCTATTGTACTCTGTTATATCAGCCAAAATCACTAGGATACAAATTACCATTTTTTCCTCTATCAATACAATACAATTATGTGAAAGTATACTCTACCGACAAGGCCTTTGGGGATCAGGCCATGTTATACATTTCTGATAAGAATGAAAAGTGTTACAAACCTATGGAGGGAGATTTTGCAATATCTATCCAAAATTACATGCATTACACCATGTGATCCACAAATGTTACCTCCAGGCCTCTGTCCCAAAGAAATACTTGTAAATCTACAAAGGAAGATGTTCATGGAAATCTTGTTTTGCAGACCAGAGTTTAGAACCATGTAAATTTTTATAATTATACAAATTAAATATCAAAGCAATCTCTAAAAACAAAATATAAAAAAAATCTGTGTGGTTAGTTGGTGGCATAATCATATGGAGAGAAAGTAACGTGATTTCAAAATATAGTAACTTGGTTGCATATCTTTTGTGGTATATACCATAAGAAAGAACTATAAAAATATTGTTACCAGTAATAATGATATTAACATTCAGTCTTTTTTTTTTTTATTCTTGTATTTCGGGATATAGCAAATGAATAATTGTGTTGATATACCTATTTTACAAATTTTAATAACCATTCTTTTATTTTTACCTCGTGTACAACTTCATCTACCCAGTAGTAACAGTATTTAAACTATAAGGCATTTCTTATTCTTCAGATTTCAGGGAAAGCCAATAATGTAAACCCTGGTATCTCATCATATGGAAACTAAAAAAAAAAAGAAAAAACTGGTCCAGTTTTACTTATTTTGAATAGGGAAGAATAATTAGCATGAATTTCAGGTTGCTATATGGATAGTTGTCAAAACCCTCTAAAAGTCAAATTCTCTAAATGAATAACTCTTAGACCCATAATTTATTACACTGAATGCTGAATGCCATGGTGACTAAAATATTAGACTTGTTAAATTTATTAAACCAGGAGACTAATTAGACTAAGGTGGGTTTCCTGTCATGGTAGCCTATGTAAGCAAACCAAATCTAAGTCTATATACCTCAAGTCTTATATGCCTCAAGGTTATGAAATCAAAACATTAAGGACAACCAATCACAAATAACAAATTAGGCTTTAAGCCAGTCAGTCAAAAGTGTCTTTCTTTGATTTGGCATTTTCTGTCTATACGTCTTCCCCTTAACTCCTGTTGATGGAGTGCTCCCAACCTGAAACTTCAGATTTCGAACCACTGCCCAGTTAGAGTTTTTTTTCCAAATAAATTCTTAAAAATTTTAATATGCCACAATTTATCTTTTAACAGACTACTTTTTTGTATAAAGATTTTATTTATCTATTTGACAGAGAGAGAGAGAGCGAGCGAGCATGCACAAGCAGGGGGAGTGGCAGGCAGAGGGGAGGGAGAAACAGGCTCTGATTTAGGGCTTGATCCCAGCAGGACCCTGGGATCATGACCTGAGCCAAAGGCAGCTGCTCAACCAACTGAGCCACCCAGGCACCCCGATTACATTTTTAATAAAGAAGCTAATACAGAAAAAAGCCAATACTGTACCTGAAATATAATAATTTAATAAACTTTCCCTTCATTTTATGAACAAAATAGTCCTACTAGAATTTGAGGAGAAAATGCTATATGCCTTATATTATAAACATTGTCTAAATTCTAAACAGTTGACACTTCAAAATAGTAATTAAGATCTGGAAAATACTGGAAGATAAACTTTAGCTTAATTTCCCAAATAAAACTAAGTTAGTTAACAAATTTGGTTGATGTTTTGTTCAAACACATATTCATACAGTTAAAGTACATGAACCTGTCTGTATTAGGTCATCAAGTCTGTTTTAGTACAGAAACTATACCATTTCTAAGAAAGGGATGGTTTTGCTTAGATCCACCAATAGTAGACTGTACAAATGAGAAACCCTGGAGATTCAAAAAAACTTCCAGTTTTTGCTACATTCACTTATCTAACACATTTGGATTCATGATTCATCCATAGGTAATGGAAAGTACATTAAAGTTATTTCTATACAGTAAAAAAATGTCAGATGAAAATGATATCAATGACTTAAATTTCACATGTTCTAAAAAATTGCTTATATAACAGTCATTTGAAGCAGTAAAAATCCTCCAAAATTACTGGAAAATTACTGTTTCTTAGATAGCATTCTCATATTCCCCAGATTCACTGTGAACATTTGAGGGAGCAATTTTGCACTTTTTAGTAGTTATTATTTTTTTATAAATCTAACTCAATTTCCAAAATTAGTATTCACCTACTTTTGAAAATTAGATGAATACTACTTAAGTATTTTTCTTTGTATTATTATTATTAAATGCTTCTCTATTTCACTTTTTCCCCTCAACCACTGTTATTTCATAGTACTCTGAACATTAATACTAATATTAATGAATACTTAAAACAATTTTATTTCAACATATGGATTTGTGAGAGAATGTGTCCTTGCTGTTTTGTTAATCTGTATTTCTCAGTTCCTAGAACCTAATAGCAACTCCTATAAATAATAACTCAAGTATATATTATATACATAAAGGGACATATTCACTAATTTTCTTTTTTTTTTAGTAACCTGCGACTAATGAGACATGAAAAATAAATTCAACATGCTATCCTTGATTGAATCCTTTTTGCCTAAAGGACTTTATTGGGACAGTCAGCAAAACTTGATGAAGTTTAAGTATTTGATATTAATTTATTTATGAATGTTATTTTTCATTACTTTAGCTGGCCATAGGTCAGCAACTTATTCCCAAATGGTTAAGGAAAATAAAAAGTTACTTTTAGGGGCACCTGGGCAGCTCAGTCAGTTAAGCATCTGCCTTTGGCTCAGGTCATGATGTCAGGGTCCAGGGATTCAGCCCCGGATCTGGCTCCCAGCTCAGCAGCAAGTCTGCTTCTTCCTCTCCGTCTCCCTCTATGATCTCTCTTGCTCTCATTCTCTCTCAAATAAATAAATTAAAATCTTAAAAAAAATGTTCCTTTTATAATTCTCACTATCCTGTAGGCCTGAAGTTATTTCAAACTACAAAGAAAATACACAAACACATTAACCTACAAATATAGAGTTAATTTCAAAAACTGACAAAATATCATCTCCATTTTAAATATATAATTTATATTCTATATATAATATAGAATATATATTATATATCTTAATTATATATTATAAATATATAAAAATTATATATATTTAATTTATATGTATATATTTATTTATATTATATATTTTATATTAATATATAAATTATATTTTATATTTTATTATTTTTATAATTTATATATAAAACTTATTTTATCCTTAATTTTTTTTTTTTTTTAAGATTTTATTTATTTATTTTGACAGAGAGAGAGACAGCGAGAGAGGGAACACAAGCAGGGGTAGTGGGAGAGGGAGAAGCAGGCTTCCCGCTGAGCAGGGAGCGCGATGTGGGACTCGATCCCAGGACCTGGGATCATGACCTGAGCCGAAGGCAGACGCTTAACGACTGAGCCACCCAGGCGCCCCTTTATCCTTAAATCTATTTACATGGTTAAATCAATTATATTCTGTTACAAATACAGTTTTAAATGCCCACAAAAGATTTGATACCTATTTAAAAAAACATTTCTAGGTATCTTTAATAATAATTAACCTGAATTAGTTCATTTAATCTTAAAAGAAATGAATAAAATCAGTTTGAATGTCTATATCACAATGAAGGTAAAACAGTTCTAGCAATATCTCACTACATGGCACACATTATTCTAAATACCATATGTAATTATTTCATTCTCATTAAAGCCCTAAAAGAGCTATTAATCCCTGTTTTGCAAATAAGGAAGTCCCAAAGCAGTAAGCAGAGGATCTATGAGTTCTAAAACAGGTCAATGTCCTTTAAATTGGACCAAATATGGACTTAGAAACAGAAAAGGGTGGGGAGCATATCCTGACAATTGCCAGTTTCTTGTTCCTCTTAGTCCATATTTGAATCAGTTGAGTAAGTTCAAGAAGACTATTGGTGATCCATCAACATCTACTCAGCATTCTTTCATATCCATTGTATTTATTTTAAACAATCTTTTATTACATTGCATTTATTTTAAATAATCTTTTATTACATTTTTGTTACAAGCATTATAGTTATATTAATGAATTAGTACAGAATTTAAATTGGTTGAGGATAAGAAAATACTGTGCCCATCTTAGAATATCTTTGGTTATTTAGCAGGTCAAATTATTTCAGTAATAAAGAAAATAGGAATACTAATATCAATAGCTTATATTTATTGTGATTTTGTCTGTCAAACATTTTCTTCCCACCAAAATCTTATGTGAAACATCTCATTTTAATCCCCTTTAGGAGATTTGATTGCTGGCAATCTTTATAGTTTGATATAAATGTGAGTACTAAATATTTTATTCCTAAGTTGAATGGAATATATTTTCATTGTTAAAGAAATATTTTATGTAAAATCATCTCACACACACACAGAAGAGAAAGTGTCATCCCCTCACTTTGCATAGAAGATTATACTTCATGACTATCATAGAGGTTTGCACTTAGCAGTTAAAATGATAGATAATTGTCCCCCTCAGAAAAGCACTAGTCTTCGGGAACAATAGTGTCTACCAGTACAGCAAAACCTAGGAGAAATACTAGTGATACCCCGTAAGTGCAAGTGTGAGTAAGAGCAAGAGAAGAATAGGGAATTTTAAGTGCAATCTCGTGACTGACTGGAGTTCTTCATGAACATATGTAAGACATCAGTTAATCACTCCCAAAATTCTTGGGAATCTTCCAATCTGGACATTTCCCCTCTACTCCAAACAGGTACCTTTATCTGACTATTACCACTTGGATATTTTATAGTTATCTGAACCTAACTTGTGCAAAATAAAGCATCTGATGTTCCTATCCAAACCTGATGGATCCATATCTCTCACACTGACATCCAATCCATAGGAACTCTTGAATTCAACATGTATCCAGAACCTGGTCACTTCTCACCACCTTGTCCAAGTTCTCATCTTCCTTCACTGGAGTACTAAATTGTTTCTTAACTAGTCTTGGTGCTAATACTCTTACCTCCATCTATTCTCAACATAGAGACACTCTCACATTAAATTTGAATTGTATCACTTCTTTGCTACCATCCTCCAAGGACTCTCCATTTTATTTTATGAAAAATTATAGCCTTTATAATGATCTACAAAGAACTACCTGTTCTGCCCACTAAAACCAATACTTCTGACCTCTATTCTTTCCCTCTCTTTGCTCTGGGTAGGTAAGTATTAGTATGACTATTTTTAAGAACTACTTTCTGCCCTTTCTCCACATCTCCTACTCCCTCACCCCATTCTAACATTGTAACATTTATGACTTAACAACACACCATAAAAATTAATCATTATCTACCTCCCCTTTCTAATACACTTGTTCACAAGGGGAGAATATTTTGCCATATATATATAATATTTTTAACTGATGTGTATCCAATTCTTATACTTAATAAATATCTGTTGAATGAATGAGTAGATAACTAGACTAAAGGGAACTGGGCAAACAGCATGAATAGAGTTCAAAGGTATATCTGAAAATTTTCAGTGAGAAAATAATCAACCAGACTTTTCTCTCACTTTGCTTTAAATTACCACAAAGAGCAAACTGTGCATTTGGGTTAAGGAATTTCCAGTTCTAGATGGCTGTGTAGGAAGATCCTGAACTCATCTCCCTCCATAATGAGTCTATAGCTATGTATAGCTACATATTGAACAGTTTCCTCTTTAAAAAACCTGAAGAGTGGCTGAGTGACTACATCAGGTAAATTAGAAGAAAACTATGTCCAAGTAGGTAGGAGGGGTGGGGACACAATCTTGCCATAGACCCAATAACTGGCAGATAACTCAAAACCAAGAGTTTCACCCTAGAACAAAGAGTTTGAATCCCAACATCTAACTTTGAAAACTAATGAGGCTCACAACCTGAGACCCACCAGACTGTAGCAATGTAAGAAACTGCTTTTAAAAGGCTCACATACTTGAACTCACCCACCCCATGGTCCAGCTTGGAGGCAACCAATTACACCCAGACTTAAAGTGAAAGAAACTCACATGCTTACATTAAAGCATTGGTCTGAGTAGCAGGCATCTAATTTAACAGACACATCTCAGAGCCTGCTGGCACAATCCCCCAGGACGAAGACTGGCAGGCACCATCTTCATGCTCTCCCTTTGCCATGCTCCAGAGCACCAGTAGCTCCTGGAGGGAGCTTTTACACTCATTGGATGCCCTGACTTTTGTGGCACCAAAAGGTGATCAAGAGGAGTCCTCTTGGTTCCAATGGCCAAGTGAGCTAGCATTCCTGGTTTCATGAGACTGTGATAATCCATGTCACCCAGGAAGGAGCTCAGACCACTGCCTGAGTTTTGCACTGACAAGTTTTGCAACTACTGCCAGGAGACACCTCTACATTGCCTGGCTCTGGTGGCCAGTGGGGCTTATGCAGGTGGGTCCCACAGGACTGTTACAATGGAGAAAGAGTTCTTAAACAACTACCACCCCCAGGGCACAACAAGAGGCAACAGGCCCAGGTGCTCAATCTTTCTGCAGAAAAGGCCTATTAGCCTTTTGACTGAATCATGATTGCAGCCTAAGGGGCAGACTGTAACCCTTTCCAGAGAACTTGGAAGTCAGGCATTATCCGCATGCTCACTCTCTGCTATGTTCCAGAGTGCCAGTGTCTCTAGGAGGGAGCTTTACATACCTTCAGTGCCCTGGTTTCGGGAGCTGCTACCCATGGAACACCCCCTGATCTCCTGGAACTGTAGCCAGGGAGGCTTGAATTCCTGGGTCCCCCAGGGACTGTGGTGATGGCAGGTAGAATTCTTAGCATGTTATCAGCCTCAGGGCACTGTACAGAGAATAGACTGGCATGCTCCCAAGACTTTCTGTGAAAGAGACCTCTTTGCTTGACCCTGAGCTTTGGCCTGATATAGGTGAGCTTCAGGTCTGTCACACATTTAATGGCCCACAGAGCTGCTCTCAAGGAGCAAAGGCTAAAGATGCTGCGTTAGCACTCTCCCTCTGCCTTGCTCTTCCTCACCAATATCACCCAGAGAAGAACTTAGACACTCATCTAGAGCCCAGATTTTTGTTACCGCCACCCAGGCAGGTACCTCCAGATTGCCTGGCGTTGGTGGCCAATGGGACTTACACTTGCACTCCCTGTATGTATTTGCATGCATACTTTTAAAAGCTGATGCCTGAAGGTCTGGCTTCCAGTCAGCTTGAATCTACGGGCTGAATGAGATTCCTCCCCTTGGATCACTAACAGGTCTTGGCATACTCTCAACAATAGGGGCACATCAAGAAAAAATAAGGCAATTTAGGCAGAAAGAAAGATTTGAAAGAAAACCAAGAGCTAGGTCAAGTTTGAATGAGAAAGATCATCACCTTGGAAATAAAAGAGATCAAGAGTACACTTATCTTGATGAGCACTGAGAAATGTACAGAATTGCTGAATCATTATATTGTAAACATGAAACTAATATAACACTGTAGGTTAATTATACTTCAATTAAAAAAATTGAACTACCAAATGATCCAATAACCCCACTTCTGGGTATTTACACAAAGAAAATGAAAACACTAATTAGAAAAGATGTATGTACCTCCATGTTCATTGCAGCACTATTTACAATACCATGATATATAAACAACCTTAGTATCCATCAATGGATGAATGGATTATAAAATCATGGTGTGCTTACATACACATGTGTATATCTACATATGTACACATGTGTATGTAAACACACCATGATTTTATATGATATATATACACACACACAGTATGTATACATATACATGGTGCATATATACACACAGTTCATAAACATACACATGGTTCATATACACGTGGTGCATATACATACTCAGGATATACATATATATATATATATACACATATGCATACATGATATATACACAAACACAAGGGAATATTATTCAACCACTGAAAAAGAATACATCTTGCAGTTTGCAACAACATGAATGCACCTTGAGGCCATTACGGTAAGTGAAATAAATCAGAGAAACTCTTAATACCGTATGACCTCTCTTATATGTGGAACCTAAAAAAAGAAGCACCAAGCTCATAGATAGAACAGATTGGTGGTTGGGAGGTTGCCAGAGTTAGAGAGTGGGGGATGGGAAAAATGGGTAAACTGTGTGTTTTAATTTTGAATATTTTTTTTAAAATTTCCCTTTTCATATTTTTTAATGCAAGCTAAGTCATTAGAACCATCAGAGACCTATGCTCTTCCTTAAAGATAAATTAGGCACTTTGGGTGGAACTATTATATTTCTCATATGGTATTTTCAATATTTTTATATGTATTTATTATACATTGTAGATTATTTTCAAAAAGGTAGCACTGTTGGCACACCTGGCTGGCTCAATCAGTTAAGCATCTGCCTTCAACTCAGGTCATGATCCCAGGGTCCTGGGATCGAGTCCTGCATTGGGCTCCTTGCTCAGAAGGGAGCTTGCTTCTCTCTCAGCCTGCTGCTCCCCCTGGTTGTGCTCTCTCTGACAAATAAATAAATAAAATCTTTAAAAAATTAAATTAAATTAAAAAATAAAAAATAGCACTGTCTTAGATAACATTAGCATAACTTTGAGGTTTAATTTAAATTGTTGAATACTAATGAACTTTATATGTGCATTAAAGGAGAATAAAAAATCTTTATTGCAACAATAAGCACATATGACTTATGCCTTCTAAGACATAATAACAGAATTATATAAGATTGTCTATAAACTACATGACCTTTAAGTATGAAAACAGGTCATCTTTATTTTTCTATAGTCAACATCTAGCATGATATTTGAGCATAGCTAATATTTGAGAGATATATGAGGATATATGTTGAGCCAGCATGGTTTTCAATAATGAGGTAAAACTAATTTGGCTTTATAAATTGGCATATAGAAAAAACAAAAAAGGAAAATTATCCCAGGTTTTATTAATTTTCCCTTTTGGAATTGTTAAAAAAATGGCTCAGCTGTTACATATTTATACATTTATTTACTGTTAACATGGTTTATGAAAGTCCTGATTTTTCTCTATTTCTTAACTTTTTACATTTTATTCTTTTTTTAAGTTTTTATTTAAATTCCAGTTAGTTAACATACATTGTAATACTAGTTTCAGGTGTACAATACAGTGATACAACAATTCCATACATCACCCTGTGCTCATCTCAAGTGCCCTCCTTAATCCCCATCACCTATTTAATCCACCCCCCCCCCCATCCTCCCCTCTGGTAACCATCAGTTTGTTCTCTATAGTCAAGAGTCTGTTTCTTGGTTTGCCTCATTCTTTTTTTTTTTTCCTCCTCTTTGCTCATTTTATTTCTTAAATTCCACATATGAGTGAAATCATATGGATATATCACCTCTTCTTTATCCATTCATCAATCCGTGGATACTTGGCCTGTTTTCATAATCTGGCTGTTGAAAATAATGCTGCTGTAAACATCAGGGTGCATGTATCCCTTTGAATTAATATTTTTGTATTCTTTGGATAAATCCCCAGTAGTGTGACTGCTGGATTATAGGGTAATTCTATTTTTAAATTTTTGAGGATCCCCCATACTGTTTTCCATAGAGGCTGCACCAGTTTGCATTCTCACCAACAATGCAAGAGGGTTCTCCTTTCTCCACATCCTAGCCAATACCTGTTGTTTTTGTGTGTTGTTGATTTTAGCCATTCTGACAGGTGTGAGGTGATATCTCATTCTAGTTTTCATTTGCATTTCCCTGATGATCAGTGGTGTTAAGCATCTTTTCATGTGTCTGTTGGCCATCTGTATATATTCTTTGAAAAAACGTCTATTCCTATCATCCACCCATTTTTTATTTAGATTATTCATTTTTTGGGTGTTGTTTTATAAGTTCTTCATATATTTTGGATACTAACCATTTATCAGACATGTCATTTGTGAATATCTTCTACCTTCAGTAGTTGCCTTTTAGTTTTGTTGATTGTTTCCTTTGGCTGTGCAGAAGCTTTCTGTTTTGAAGTAGTCCCAATAGTTTATTTTTGCCTTTGTTTCCCATGCCTCAGCAGACCTGTCTAAAAAAACAAGATGCTAAGGGAGGTTGATGTCAGAGGAATTACTGCTTGTGCTTTCTTCAGGGACTTTTATGGTTTCACATCTCACATTTAGGTCTTTAATCCATTTTGAGTTTCTTTTCATGCATGGTGAAAGAGAAATGGTCTCGTTTATTGCACTCTTCATCTCTGATTATTTTTTAACTTTTTTTTTTTTTTTTATCTCTCTGGTAAGGGTCTCACTGATGTCTTCTATTTTTTTTCTCAAGTTCAGAGAGTATCTTTATGATAATTGCTTTAAATTCTCCATCAGTCATGTTACTTATATCTGTTTTGCTTTGATCTCTGGCTGTGGTAATATCTTGTTCTCTCATTTGGGAAAATTCCTCTTTTTTCTCCTGTTTGTCTGTCTCTGCATTCTGTGTGTTAGAGAAGCCAGTTATGTCTCTTCCTCCTGAATGCAATGGCCTTATGAAGAAAACCTCCTGTAGTGCCCAAGGCCTGGCACTTCAGGGAGGGTCTCTAGTGTGTGCTGTTGGACACTCTGCTATTGTTTCAGAACATCATCTTAGGTATTGCTTATACTATCAACAACAACAACAAAATATCCAGAATTCAAGATACCCTGACTATCCAAGGATTAGGTAAAATATGTGAAGCACAGAGGATCTTTAGGGCACTGAAACTGCTCTGTATGATCCTATAATGGTAGATGCATGTCATTATACATTTGTCTAAACCTATAGAATGCAAAACACCAAGAATGAACCCTAAGGTAAACTATGAGGCTTCAGATGATAATGTTGTGCCAATGTAGGTTTATCATTTGTAACAGATGTACCACTCTGGTAGGGGTTATTGATAATGGGGGAGGGTATTCATGTGTGGGAGCAGGAGTTATATGGGAAATATCTGTACCTTCCTCTCAATTCTGCTGTGAACCTAAAACTGCTCTAAAAATAAAGTCTTTTTTAAATGAAAATTAAAAAAAAAAATCTTGAACCACTTTTGAATTTCTATGACATAAATTTCTAAACATACAGGTTTTTATTCTTCATACTACCAAAAATACTTTGAGCTATAGGATTTATTATATAATATGGGGAAGAATAAAACTAAAATCATGAAAATATCATCTGCTCTAAACTTGGTACATTTTAAAAACTTATAGCATACGTCAAAAATTAGACTAATCAGAACACCTCTCTATAACCACTACCACAGTTTAAACTGTTTCTTGTGAGATGGTAGATTTGTTTTTTCAAATTTCCATTAATCATAGGAGACAAATTCATCTAATGTCTTTGCAATCTTATTTTTATAGCATTAAGTCTGAGACTTTAGTCGTTCTCATTTTTGTTTTTTTTAATTTCCTGATACATGCCTTATCATTGCTTTCCATTACTACTGAGATTCTTTATCACTATGTGGAGTTCTCCCTAGGATATTTCCTTTTTAAGCAGTACAGAATCTGCTAGTCAATGTTCTCTTTAATTTGCAACCTCTGAGATATTCACAAAAACTTCTAATTAAAAGCCGTTGAAATAGTCTGAGTCACAGATGCAGCTGGATTGAGTTGAGTAAGAGTGTAGCTCAGATTATCGTCTGCTAATGTCTTAATTTACTTTTAATGGACCAAGTGAAATCTTTCGTTCAATTTACATTTGTTTTTCTTTGTAATTATTTGTTGTGCCAAATTCTCACATTTTAAAACTAAACCGTGTACAGTTACATAAAAAAATTACATGTTATTTAATGTTACTACATTCTTGGATTCTATAATAATGAATTGCCTTAATAAATACGGTTTGGGGATCTTCAAAGACCCAAATCATTGTTATAAAAGCAGTAATAATGGTAAACTATAAAAACATTAAAATTAGCTCCCAAGGGCACCTGGGTGGCTCAGATGGTTAAGCGTCTGCCTTCGGCTCAGGTCATGATCCCAGGGTCCTGGGATCGAGTCCCGCATCAGGCTCCTTGCTCAGCAGGGAGCCTGCTTCTCCCTCTCCCTCTGCCTCTCCCTCTGCTTGTTCTCTCTCTGTCTCTCTCGCAAATGAATAAATAAAAATCTTTAAAAAAAAAAAAATAAAATAAAATAAAATAAAATTAGCTCCCAAGAGTAGAGTTATTCACTCATCACATAATGATCTCCTATTAATAGAAAATGACAACATTATAATTGAAAAAAAATAGGGTAATCCTCTAAGCCTTCTTTTCCAGGTTAATATTAAAATGCATGAGATTTTTATTCCCAGCAACAGTTATGTAACAGTTATATTTGTATTGTGGACTATAATATATAAACACAATTATAAGAGGATTATTCATCATATTGGCTAGATATGTGTTTTTTAAAATATGAGTAAAGGTTATATTTTACATTTTTCTTGAATATTACATAAATTGGCATGGCACTTTACTGTTCATAAGTCCTATTCACTGAATTTATCTTATTATATATATTTATGTATTATTTTAGCTTCCTAACTTGTAGGAGTGACTATCTCTAATATCTGTGATTTGATGTACCCTATAAAGAGTGCATAATAAAATGGACTGAATCATATTTTACCAGTGTATCCATTTTCACCGTGAGAGTCTATACTGAGAATGTTTCCAGTGAAAAATTAGGGGAGCACCTGGGTGACTCAGTCGGTTAAGCATCAGACTATTGATTTCAGCTCAGGTCATGATCTCAGGGTCCTCAGCACAGTAGCCTTGAGATTCTCTTTCTTCCTCTCCCTCTGCCCCTCCCTCCCCCTACTCCTGTTCTCTCTACATAAAGAAATAAGTAAAATCTTTTAAAAAAATTAGGAAAGCTAAGTGGTTACCCAAATAGATCAAGTCCTAAGGTCATATCAGTCTTGGTGAATTCAT
Source organism: Phoca vitulina (assembly GCF_004348235.1). Classification (NCBI taxonomy): domain Eukaryota; kingdom Metazoa; phylum Chordata; class Mammalia; order Carnivora; family Phocidae; genus Phoca; species Phoca vitulina. The sequence goes on from NW_022589706.1 coordinate 23,927,554, forward strand.
CATTATCATGAGTTTGGTTCTAAGTCCTGATTACTTTGGATCTTGATTTCTTTAGCATCACAGAGTAGAATGAAAACAAAGAAACTGATTCATATTCACAAAATGCATAAAACACCAATATACCAATCTTTAATCCAGAATGTCAACCTATCAACTTAAAGTATTTCAAAAGTAAAAAAAAAAAAAAAAATTGCCTATGTGCCTATCAAACACATTTTCTATGAGTGACGTGCTAAATGCAATTACCAAAATACTTTGAATTATGCATGGGATTAGCAAAAGGAAATACACATATCATTGTTAAAGGTACTGGCTCTGGGATATTTATAATTCATGATTTAAATAACTCAGCTTTTGACGAATGTCATATTTGAGAAGTACATTTCAACAAGAAAAAAACCTTAAAAACATTTTTAAAAATTAAGAAGTTTTCACTTGTTTTTCTGATCACTATACTGAGAAAAATATATATCATAGCAATATGATTGTCTGCCCTCCCTCCCATCTCCCCAGGTGGATTCCTACTAAATAAAAAACTCTGCTCAGACTTTTCAGACTCTAAAGTAATTGGAAGATCAAGAGATTATATATTCCCTGGGAACAGAATTCCTTCAGAAATAGTTTTTGTTCTGCTTTCACTGATTTTTATCATTAATTTGATGATACTGATGTTGCTTCTGCTGCTGTTGATGCTAATGATAATAAAAACCCACCACCTTGGCTTTTGTTATTTCTACCTATTTCCCTTCCATTTTTTTCATGTAAGTATATCAGTGAACAAAGGCATACACACCCTACACACCTATGACTAAAGAGACTTAAATTTGTTCTCCAGTTTCACATCAAAAAACTTAGGGCCAGGAGGCTTTAACAAATTGCCAAATTTCCATCATTAATGAGTAGTTCCTCGTTTCAAATCCTACTTTTCTCTAAATCTAGGGTTCTTAGTTACCATGAGAGCATGCCTCCACAACATCCACAAAAATTTATTTTATTCCATTGATTTTTATTCTATTTTTTTATACTGAGCTTCCTGATCCTGCAGTTAATTAACCTATATAAAGTTGCATAAACACTAACCCCTAACTATGGTATCATTTGATGAACTCTGAGTAGTTCTAAGAACTCTGAATATAAGTAGGCATATATCCCATTGGCTTAGAATCAAGACTGCATTATTGATACTCCTGTTCTGAATTTCTATCTGATATGTATTTTGTTCTCTTCTCTGTGTACCAGTCTTTTCAGAGCCAGGAGAACTTTATATTTAGAGTAGCTATGTCCTTGCTACTTATGTCTAAATCTTCCTCGTAACTCTTATTTATGTGATTTTTATCAGTCAGGATCCAATGAGGAGACAGAAATCACAGAGTAATTTGAAGAGGGAAAGTTAATATATTATATATTAAATATATAAAATAAATATACTTAATGATAACAGTGAATCAGTATGAGGGAATGGGAGTAAGTAGGAAGTTACAGAATGAAAGAACAGAAGATATAAAAACTTCTTAAACCCAACCCTCCATCTCAACCTTCAGGGGACAAGTTTCAGATCCTTTTGCAGATGGAACCAGGGTCCCTCACTGGTCGAAAATCTGATACGGCACCATGTCAGGGGAACTTGTTGACTTGTTAAAAATTTGCCACCCAGAAACTTCTGCAAATCTAACACTTAAGAGATTTGGGGAATCAAAAGATATGCATTTTATTTATTATTATTATTTGTCTACTTCTTTATCACCATCCATAAAACTTGGTAAAAATGAATCTTGAGTTCCATTCCTAGCTATGATGAGCAACCCCATCATAATCACTCATTGAAAACAACTGCAAAACATTTATAAGTTATGAGACTAAGAAGTGAATAAAAAATACTGACTGAAAGCATCAGAAAGAAACTAAAGTACCAGAACGCAAGAGTAAAGATCCTATAAAGTGCAACAAAGTTGGATTCAAAAACCCTAAGGCTATTTGCTGGCTTTATCATCAGATTTTCTTCCCCCTAAGGTTATTTGCTGGCTTTATCATCAGGCTGTTGAGCCTGATTTGAGTAAGATCTGAAGTTTGTGTCATTTCCACTGAGCTGGTGTAATAGATATTGAAATTCATGGATACCAGAGCAACCCAGAATTAAAAGTCCACAATGGCAGAGAAAAGGAACCATGGAAGTTGATCCAGGCCTTCTGCATACAATCCCTACAAAGACATTTACCAGTTCCTAAATTAGATATGCCTGGAGTAAAAGGTCAGAAGAACAAAGGAAACAGCACTGAGGGACAAAAGCTATGCCAATATTTTGGCAGTCTCAGAGTTCTGGGGCAAAAATTGATACAGCTGAAGTCCTAAAAAGGAAGTCAGGCCCTGCAATCACCCCAGGAATACGGTTCATCCTCCTATAGGGTTATGCTCTAAGGGAAAGGGCACATAAATAGAATAACCTTCAAAAATTTAAAGCTGCAAGCATTCATAGTAATTGGTGGAGCAAGGTAATTTAAGTGTGTGCTATCTGCTTATAGAGAAAAAATAAAGTCTTCTCTGGAGGAAGATAATATTATCCAGAGATGTCACAACAATTCACATAGAGAAACCAAAATTTTTCACCAAGCATGCTAGCAAAGAAGATGGGGGGGGGTGTTTGGGGGAGAAGGCACAGAAAGACCAAATATAAATGAGATACAACTAAAATAACTATAATTTTTAAATTACAAGAAAATCAAAAAAAAGAGGAGTGTGGTGGAGTCACATTCTGCTCATGCTCTGTAATATGAAATACATGGGATTAAAAAAAAATATATCTACAACTTTAAAATGCCAAATCACTTGAACTACATTAACAAATAGCTTCAATGCAAGAGAAAGTGATGGTTTTCTTAATAAATCTTACTGTAATAATTTTACGATATGAAAGAAAAGAGAATTTCTAATTCATGTCATGTACAAGATCAGTGCTAGATGGATCATAAATCAAAATATGAAAGATGAAATAATAAATTTTCTGCAATATTACAAAGGGTGACATTTGAATTGGTTACTATTTCCTCAATAGAATAAAATAATTATTTACTATGAGGGAAAAGACTGATAAATACAACTTCAGTGAAATTAAATTCTGTTCATTAAAAGACAATTTTGAAAGAGTAAATGGCAATCCACAGATTTGGAGGAGCTATTTGCAATTCAAGTAATCAACTAAGATTCAAAAATACATGGAAATAAGTACAAATCAATAATGAAAAGATAGACCACTAAATTTAAAATAAAAATAAACAAATGAATTGAACAGGCACTTAAGATGTTATCCAAAAATAAACTTATAAAAATATGCTCAACATACTTATTAGCAAAACATAAAACTATAATAAAATATTATAAAAATATTAGAATGGCTACAATTAAATAAAAAAATGTCAATACCAAGTTTTAGTAGTAATATAGAGTAACAGGAACTCTCACACACTTGTCAAATTGTACATTGTTATAAACTCTTTGAAACTATTTAGCAGTATTTACCAAAGGTGAAAATATGAATAATATGAATCATCAATTAAATTCTTAGATATCCTAGGAATTTATATATAATCAGCAGAAATCTGCATATATGTCACCAAAGATAAGTATAAGAATATTGAAGGAATTATTTTTCATTGAATCCCCAAACTAGAAATGACCAAAATTATCACAACAGTAAAACAGATGTAGTAAAATGAAAAAATAAAGTTAGAACTTTTACTACAATGGACTATTATACAGTAATAAAAACAAATTACAACTATATACAACAACCCAGATGTTTAGTAATGAAAAATCCATATATAGAATAGTTGCACTGATAACATTAGAAAATAAGAAGGGCCTTTTTTGCTAACAGATGTCAGAAGTGTGATTACATTTCTCAAAGGGCTAATAATTAAGTAGAGGCATAAAGGAATATTCTAAAGGTTGGTAATATGCTATATCTTGATATATTTGATAGTTCCACAGGAATGTTCACTTTTAAAAATCCAGTGATCTATATGCTTATAATTCATTCATTTTAATTCATGAGGAGTTTATCTTAACTTAAAAAGTTAAGAATAAAAACTGATTATATTTAGATCTTACCTCATTTATTAAGAAGTGGTTGAATTTAAATATCAAAATTAATGCACAAATTTCTATGATTTTCAAATAAATGAGATAAACTGTATTGTTTTTGACTACATTTATAATAGATTGCAAATCACTCTATTCCCAGATGACTTCTTTTTTTCCCCCCAAAGCATTTACCATGTTGTCTTATTTCACCTATTTGATGTTTTGTGTCTGAAAGAAAATCCTGTCTATGGACAAAGTTTTAAAAATATCACTATAAGTGTTTTTATTCCCCTATGAAAATCTATTTGCTTAAGGTTTAATTGAAAGAAACAGAGAAAGGGATTATGTAGGAGAAATGGTGTTTAGTGCTTTCACAATCAGTATTTTATGTTGCTAGGAAAAATATCTGTGTTTGTATTTTAATAATTGGGTTCTCCATTAATCTCTGGTTAAAGATTTATGCGTTATTGGAAAGTTATAATGAAATTTTAAAATCACTGATTAGACAACTTATAGCTAAAGTGAGAAATTAGAAGATAAAACATCACAATAGAAGCAACCCTATTTAGCCCTTTCTTGAAATGTAAATGAATATTGATAGTTATGTACAGATCCACATGCTTTATCACCTGGGTTGGGGCCTTATTTATCATTCATTACTTTTATTCTTATTTACCAAATATTTCTCACTGTATAACATGTGCCTCTTAGGATGATAGAGAAGTTTAACATACCCTCTTTCTAATTATAAAGCCACACACTACCCACTACTTTCAGGAGCTTGACAGGTACAACAGTCAGAGACAGGCTTTCCCCAAAATACTGTTTGGAGTTTAATACAACTAATAGCACACTTAAGGCTTCAAATTTTTGTGCTACAATATGTGAACACAATTTTAGCTGGTGTTATTCTCTATCAATCAAATTTTAAAATGCTAATTTTTCATCAAAATGTATTGCTTTATATCATTTTAGAGGAGCTTTTAAAAAAAACAGGTGTAAGAATTAAGCATTAGAAAAGAAATTAAAGGAAACTATTGTTCTGGTGACATTGGTGGTTTACTATTTCATAAATAAAACTTCAAATTGTTTTTTTTCTTATCCAGAATAAAGTCACATTTACCTTCCAGTTGCCTCCAAATCAGGCTCATGCTAGCATTTTTCAAATGATACTAGTTAATTCCATTGAGTGGTCTTTACTATGTGCTGGGTATTTTGCATATATTAAGTCCTATATGGAATTATCTATGAAACAGCTATTCCCTTTATTACAGAAAGTCAAGGTATCAGATGTTCCATTATGTCATCAATTGACTGAAATTGTTAGTAAGAAGCCTACGAGCTTGTCAAAGTTCATGGCACCACTGATTAGCACTGATATCAGACAGGTGTCTGTGTCACATTTTACTTTTTCATTGTGAAACTGTAAAAATGTTAATAGTATTTGTTTTGCAGGTAACTTTTCTCACTGCTTTGTTGTGATAACACCAACATGGTGAGAGAAAAGATACATGTCAAAGGAGTTATTTCCTTATATACAAGATGATATATTACTCAAATACTGGAAAATTTTCCTAACCAGAGAATGCTAAATTTAAAGGATTCCAAATTTATAATTTTGGTTCTGCTTAAGCTCTGTCCAGTTAACAGGCACATTATGTAATCACATTCATTTAACTTCGAAAGAAAGCCCTTTACATTTTAGAGCATTTTATAATGCATCTACTATGTTTATTGGTTGTGCTACAATTGACATATTCAAGTTTAACCATTCTAAAAATAAATTTTAAAAAATATTGGGGACTTCTGGCTTTCAATTGTAGAGAGCTCAGAAGTCAGCACTCCAACCTAACACGTTAAAAAAAAAAGGAAAAGACTGAAAAATCCACAGGTCTTCTTGGATCCATAAAAGAGGAGAGGACACAGGGCAAAACTCTGCCCCTAATAGTGGAGAGACAGACAGGTAGACATAAGAACTCATGACTTACCAGAGCAGAGACTCAAGAGCTGAAACTGCCACAGGAATCAGGGCTGGGTAGGAAAACTGGAACTGTAATTGATGAGTTTCTGAAGGCTTAGTGTGGTCAACACTGAGAGTTAGAAATTTCAGGAAAAAACAGTTTGGCCTAATTCTCACAGTAAATATAGCAGAAAAATCACCTCCTGTTTCCTGCAAGGAGAAGGGAAAAGGAACCATTTTAATTAGCAATAATCACGCCTCAGATAAACCTCATTGGCTACGATACTGCCACTGAAAACCACCAGAGCACTCATTGTTCTTAATAAGGTCTGCCCTCAGGTGAAACTAAACTGCTGGGGTATCTTCAGAGCCTAACTGACCCAGGTAAGGGAAATACCCAATACTTCAACCTGCTTGAGCCATCTTCTTCCACCTAAACATTGTAGGAAAACAAACAAACAAACAAACAAACAAACAAAAACAAGAACTATAAAGATTACATAGAAAAGAGAGTGGAGTGAAATAGTGTTGAGAGAAAAAAATATATACCAATCCAGAATTCTGTACTCTGAGGAGTTATATCCTTCAAAAATGAAGGACAAATAAAGACCTTCTCAGACAAAAATTGAGGGAATTTGTTGGCAGTAGTCCCACCTTGCAAGAAATGTGACAATTGTTTAGAGGAAAGGAAAACGATATTGGTCAGAAATTCTTAATTGATCTAACAGATAAGATATTGTTCAAAATAATAACAGCAACAATGTATCCAATTATATATGCAAAAGTATATATTCTATATATGCTTATATAAGTGAAGTGAGTTACAGCAACAAGATAAGGGATGGGAGAAAGGAACTGGGATTATTTTGTTATTATAAGGTATTCCCACTACCTGTGAAATGTTGGAGTGTTATTTGAAAGTGAACTTGGATTAGTTGTAAATGTATATTGCAAACTCTAAGGAAATAACTAAAAAAGTAATAAGGTATAACTTGATTTGCCAAGAAAGATTTGCCAAGAAAGGAGATAAAATGGAATCATATAAAATACTAGATTAAAATAAAAAGGACAGAAAGAGTGGAAGGAAAAATAGGAACAAAGACTAAGGACAGTAAATAGAACACAATAGCAATATGGTAGATATTAATCAAACTACATCAATAATCATTCTGAACGTCGAAGGTCTAAATGTACCAATTAAAAGAGAGTTTGTCAGAGCATATCAAAAAACAAGACCTAACTATATGTGTCTACCAGAAGCCAACTTTAAACATAAACACACGTAACAATTGAGGATTCTGAGAAACAAACTGAGGGTTCTGGAGGGGAGGGGGGTGGGGGGATGGGTTAGCCTGGTGATGGGTATTAAAGAGGGCTCGTACTGCATGGAGCACTGGGTGTTATACGCAAATGATGAATCATGGAACACTACATCAAAAACTAATGATGTAATGTATGGTGATAACATAATAATAATAAAAAAAAGAGTAGATGGAGAAAATATACCATGCTAATCCTAATCAAACTCACAGAATTGTAAGGAGAAATAGATGAATCCAGAATCATTGTTGGAGACTGACATCCCTATAACACAATTGGATGATCTCGCAGGTAGAAAATCTGTAAAGACATAGAGGAATTCAGCAACAATATAGATCAACTGGATTTAATTGACATCTATGGACTACTTAATCCAACATCAGTAGAATACATGTTCTACTCAAGCTTGCAAGGAATATTCACTAAAACAGAATACATCTTGTGCCAAAAATCACACTTAACACGTTTAAAAGAATAGATATCATTCAATGTCTGCTCTCAGATCACTATGGAATTAAACTAGATATTAATAACAAAGATAACTGGAAATTCCCAAAATACATAAATATTAAACAACCAACACATGTTTAAATAACATAGTGATCAAAGAAGAAATCAAGAGAAATTTTAAAGTATTTTGAACAAAACCAATGTAAAAAAACAAATAATCAAAATTCGCAGGATGCAGGAAAGCAACACTTACAGGGAAACATACTGCATTGAATGCTTATATTTGAGCAGAAAGATCTAAAATCAATAATCTAAGTTTCCCCCCTAGAAAAAAAAAAAAAAAAAAAAAAAAAAAAAAAAAAGAACAAATTAAGTCCAAAGTAAGCTGAAGAAAAGAAATCATAACATTTAGAGAAGATATAAATGAAGTTGAAAACAGAAAATCAATAGAGAAAATTAACAAAACCAAAGCTGGTTCTTTGAAAAAGAGCAGTAAAATTGAATCACCTCTAGCCAGGGTAACTAAGAAAAAAAGAGAGAAGATACAAATTACTAGTATCAGAAATGAAAGAAGGGACATCATTACAGATCCTATGAACATTAAATCGGTAAACAAGGAATACTATGAACAACTCTAGGTCCACAGATTTGATAACTTAGATGAAATGGACCATTCCTTGAAAGAGACAATCTGCCAAGCCTTACACAAGAAGAAACAGATCATCTGAATATATCTATATTTATTAAAGAAATTGAATCAATAATCAATATCCTTCCTAAATAGTAAGCACCAGGTCCAGAACAGTTTTCTGGTGAATTCAACCAAATATTTAAGAAAGAAATTGTATCAATTATCAACAATCTCTTTCAAAAGGATAAAAACAGAGGAAATACTTCCTAACTCATTCAAGAAACCAGGATTACCTCTATACTAAAGCCAGACAAAGACATTACAAGAAAACTACAGATCAGTATTTCTCAAGAACATAGATGTAAAAATCCTCAATGAAATATTAGCAAATCAAATCCAGCATTGTATAAAAAAATATATATATCACAACCAAGTGAGATTTATCTCCGGTATGCAAGGCTCGTTCAACATTTGAAAATCAATTAATGTAATTTAGCATATCAACTGGCCAAAGAAGGAAAATCACATGATCATATTAATAGATACAAAAAAAGCATTTGACAAAATTCAATATCCATTCATTATAAAAATTCAGTAAACTAGGAATAACGGGTAAGTTCCTCAACTCAACAAAGATTATCTACAAAAATCCCTCCAGCTAATATCATACTTAATGATGAAGAAATCAAAGCTTTCCCATTAAGATCAAGAGCAAGGCAAGCATATTCCTTCTCACCACTCTTTTTTTCAGTATCATTAAAATTTCTGATTCAGTAAAAAAAATGAATAAAAGATACACTGTGAAGGAAGAAATAAAACTAGTTTTGTTTTCAGATGACATGGTTGTCTGTATAAAAACATGTGAGAAAGAAAAACTCTTGGAACTAATAAACAATTATAGCAAGGTTGTTGGATACAAGGTTATTACAGAAAAGTTAATCACTCTCCTATATACTAGCAATGAAAAGTGGAATTTGATGGGTGAAATAGGTGAAGGAGATTAGGGGGTATACTCTTCCAGTTATAAGTAAGTCACAGGGATGAAAAGTATAGTATATGGAATATAGTCAATAATTTTGCAATAATATTGTGGTGACAGATGGTACCTACACTTATGGTGTTGAGTCTTGGGGTAATGTATAGAATTGTTGATTCAGTATGTTGTACACCTGAAACTAATATAACATTGTATGTCAACTATACTTCAATAAAAAAGTACCATTTATTTTAGTACCCCTAAAAATGAAATATTTATATATTTCTATATATATTAGATATTTGTATAAATCTAACAAAATATCTGTAAGACCTATATGAGGAAAATATAAAACTCTGAACAAAATCAAAGAACTGATATTCCATGTTCATGATGAGAAGATTAAATATTATCAAGAGGTCAGTTCTTTCCAACTTGATATATCGATTCAATGTAATCCCAATAAAAATCCAAGCAAGTTGGGCGCCTGGGTGGCTCAGTTGGTTAAGCGACTGCCTTCGGCTCAGGTCATGATCCTGGAGTCCCTGGATCGAGTCCCACGTCGGGCTCCCTGCTCGGCAGGGAGTCTGCTTCTCCCTCTGACCCTCTCCCCTCTCATGTGCTCTCTCTCTCAAATAAATAAATAAATAAATCTTTAAAAAAAAAAAAAAAAAAATCCAAGCAAGTTATTTGGTGGACTTTTGACAAGCTGATTCTAAAGTTTATATTGAGAGGCAAAAGACCAAGAATAGCCAACACATTAAAAGAAAAAGTTAGAAGACTGACACTACTTGACTTCAAGACTTACTATAAAGCTACAGTAATCAAAACAGTATAGTATTAAAATAAATAGAAAAATGGTACAGAAATAGACCACGTAAATGTAGTCAACTGATCTCTCACAAAGGAGCAGGGCAATACAATGGAGAAAAGTTAGTTTCTTCAACAAACAGTACTGAAACAATGGGCATCCAACATGCAAGAAAATTATTCTAGACACAAAACTTATGGGGCACATGGGTGGCTCAGTCTGAAAACTGTGGATACTGTATGATCCAACATATGGCATTCTAGAGAAGGCAAAAGTATGGAGACAACAAAAAGATCACAGAGGTTGCCAGGGGTTGGAGCAGCAGGGGGTTAAATAGCCAAACACAGAGGATATTTAGGGCAGTGAAAATATTCTGTATGATATTAAAATAATGGATGCATTTCACTGTACATTTGTCAAAAGCCACAGAATTAAGTACAATCTCAAAGGTGAACCCTAATGTATACTGTAAACTCTGGGTGATAATGATGTGTCAATATAAGTTCCTTCATTCTAACAAATGTACCACTGTGGTGGGGTGATACTGATAAAAAAGGAAGCTATGTATGTGTGGGGGCAGGAGGTATATAAAATGTCCTGTAATTTTGCTGTGAACCTAGAATTGCTCCAAAATTTAAAGTCTTAAAAAACAAAACAAAATAAAAACAATTGTTTACAATCTTTTTTCTTTTTCTAATTAGAAATAAATTGTGCAGTAATCTACATGCACAGTTAGTTTTCTAACACTTAGTTTCCCAATGCTTTACGGGTATAATTCAAGGTGTTGATTGTTGATTTTAACACCGATATATCATGTAGATTTCTTAGTAACTACAAAAGATCAGCACAAATGTCATTATGAATTATATCCCAATTCTAGTTTGGGGGGGGCATTTGAAAATGTCAACTCTTAGCTTATTTATTAATTTATTTACTCTAATTTCTTTCCCTTGAGGTTCTGCTCAATACAATATAGTATAGAAATTAAAATAGTTGGAAAAGTATCACTATGTTTAAATGACTTTTCTGTCCAAATTAATCTAACAAATCAATGGAATTAAAAATAAGCTTTCAATGGGATATTTAATGGAATTAGAAAGCTAACCACATATTGAAGGGTATCAACTAATATCTTTATAGTTGAAAATATACTAGAATATCAAATAAATATGAAGGAGGACTTATGTGAGGTAACAGCCAACTTTAAAGCTCTAAAAATTCAGATAGGATGCTACTGATGCAGGTAAGAGAACATGATTGTGCATAGTGAAGAGAATATTTTCATTCTTTATCCTTATATGTGTCAATATTCCTTTTTAGGACAGGAGAATGTATTTGTATATTATTTGTACAATTTAAAAAAATTAAAAAGAATAGCGCTATTTGCTAACATTTCTGAGAGGTTGCTATATTCTAGGAATCATTCTGGGTATTTTCATAGGTCTTGTCTCACTGACCTATGAAAACCTACACACAACAACCTTATTGTCCCTCTGTTTCAGAAGAAAAAAAATGCTGCTAGAAAAATTAATTTGCCTAAAGTTTCACAGCATGAAAGTGCGCAGAGCTGGGATTTGAATCTGACTGGCTTCCACATGCCATTCTGGTAACCACTTTACAATGCATAGAATTCTGTGACCTAAGAAGGCATTATATCTGTATTAGGAAGACAACTAAGTCAAATTACAGAAAAATACATGAGTATATTCAGTTATCATAAAAACCCCAAAAAACAAAACAGGGAGATACATATAACCTATATTACATATGTATTACACAATATACAATATATTGTATCACATTTATATATATATTTCATTACAGAGACAATTCCCAGAGAATCTAGAGGAATTCAAAATAATCTAAATATACTATCAATAACATGTGTTAGTTTGCTATTGCTGCCTAACAAATTATCACAGCCTCTGTAGTTTAAAACAATACCTATTTATTAGCTTACAGTTCTGAGGGTCAGGTATTGGATAGTAGAACTTAGTTTTCTGCTCAGGTTATCACAAGTCACAGTGTCTATTTTGCTGCACTGAGGTGTCAGCCAGGCTGAATTCTTGTCTTGAGGCTTGGAGGAAGGTTCTCCTTAAAAGCTCATTGAAATTGTTGGAAGAATTTATTTCCTCATGGTTGTAGGACTGAATTCTCCATTTTCTTTCTGTCAGCTGGAACACCCTGTTCCTAGAGGCCACTTGCCTTCTTGCCATGTGTCCGATTTTATCTTCAAAGCCAGCAATGGAAAATTTCTCATGGCTCAACTCCTACTTATGGTTCAAATAGATCTTATTCCCTCTTTTCTGAACTGCTAACCCCAGATTTAATGGGCTCCTATAATCACATCAGGCTCACCCCAATATTGCCTCTTTCTTAGGATCAGATGATTTGGAATCTTAATTACACCTTCAAAATCCGTGAACAGCAGTGCTTAGGTTAGTGTGATGATGAATTTTATGTGTCCACTTGATTAAGTTTTGATGCCCAGCTGTTCAAGTACTTGTCTAGATGTGGCTGTGAAGGTATTTTTTAGATATGCTTAACTTTGATAATCATAACTTCAAGTAAAGCAGATTACCCCCCTTGATGTGACTGAGCCTCGTTCAACCATTTCAAGGCCTTATAAACAAAGACTGAAGTTAACTCTCAAAAAAATTCTGCCTCAAGACTGCAACATAGAAACACTGCCTGAGCTTTTAGCCTATTGGCCTGTCCTACAAGATTGCAACATTATCTACCTGAATTTCCAACCTGTTGGCTTGCCCTGAAGATTTTTGAATGCCAACCTCCTTACCTGTGGGAGCCAATTCCTTAAAGTTTCTCTCTCTCTCCAATTCCTTAAAGTTTCTCTCTCTCTCCAATTCCTTAAAGTTTCTCTCTCTCTCCTGTTCTTACCTACCAAAACTTGCCCAGTTTCAACACATTCTTATTTTAATTTTTAGTCACTGATTTTTAATAGTAGGGCTTTGTATAAAATTGATGGATATAAAGAGGATTTTTCTCTGAGACAGGGTTGCTATATTTAGAAAATAAAATACAAGACACCAAGTTAAATTTGAAATTCAGATACATAAGGCATAATGTTTTAGTATAAGTATCTCCATAATACATACTTACACTAAAAAAAAAAATCCATTATTTATCTTAAATTCAAATTTAGCTGGTGTACTTTATTTTATCTGGAGACTCTACACTAAGAGCACTTCTTTTCTTGAGATTTTAAGGAATGCCTCCCATCTTTTAAAATTTTTGTTTGCTTATTTAAGATTTGGAAAAAAATTGTTTATTTTTTTTGTTTATTTTTTTTTTTTAAGATTTTATTTATTTATTTGAGAGAGAGAGAGAGAGCACATGAAAGCGGGGAGGGTCAGAGGGAGAAGCAGACTCCCCGCCGAGCAGGGAGCCCGATGCGGGACTCGATCCCGGGACTCCAGGATCATAACCTGAGCCGAAAGCAGTCGCTTAACCAACTGAGCCACCCAGGCACCCCAAGAAATTGTTTAAATATTAAGAATGATACTTGTGTATTTAATGGTCATGGCATTCAGCGTATAATTAAACCAGTTGGGTTTTAAATCATAAATACCTCCAGAGGCAATAATACAGAAGCTCATGTTGTTTTGAAGTCATTTTTAAATACTGATACATATTTATGTGTATGGAGCTTTCAGAAAGTTAAAGGGTTCTATGAGATATTCTGAGACTTTAGAAACAAATGGCACATATTGCTAAGCACACATTATCTAGAAAGCACTACAATTCACTTGTGTAATAAGCTGTTCAAACAATAGCATTATATACTCCTTGTCTCTCCCAAACAGCCTGAAGACACTGGAGCTCCAGTCTTCCCATTAATGAAGATGGAGGCAATGTGAGGAGGGCAAGTTCCCATCACCAGAACTCCTGAAATGCAGATCACAATCACGGTTGTGGCGGTTTCATAAGCTTTCTGATTGAAAGTTGGCCCATTTTTCAAATACGTAAGATAGCACCAACTTCACATAAAACAGAACCAACTTCTCATCACTCAGATTTCCAATTACTTTCTGTTAAGCAGGATTGTTTCCCACACTGAAAAAAAAAAAAAAAGTAACAGCTGACACTTACACAACACAGGTTTGAACAGCACAGGTCTGCTAATATGTGGATTTTTTCTTCTTTTTTAAATAAATTCTGTATAGTACTGTAAATGTATTATTGCTGTGATTTCCTTAAAAACTTTATTTTCTCAAGCTTATTTTATGGTAAGAATACTATATATATATAATACATATTCAAAATATGTGTAAATCCACTCTGTTACCCGTAAGGCTTCTGGTCAACAGTAGCTTTAGTGGTTACATTTTGGGGGAGTCAAAAGTTATACATGGATTTTCCACTGTGCAGAGAGTTGGTGTTCCTAACCCCTCTGTTGTTCAAGGGTTGACCATACTTCCAAAGAAACTTTAAAAAGGAAGAAAAGCAAAATGACTGTCAATAGTGAGGTAGAAAGGATTCTGTTGCCTCATTTTATGCTCAGATTAGCTTTATTGATCTGGCCAATTGCAGTTGGTCCATAAGGTAAATGTAAACATGAGAGGCAGAAGGCGGGTCTGCAAATAAGAATGACCCTGATTGGGGGAAATTCCAAGTATTACTTGCTCACCTACCATGCTAAAAGCAGGAAAAATTGCGCAAATAAGGAATATTCTTGTATTAAAAGAGATTTTTTTTGGTGGGGTGATAATGCCTCAAATAATTCAAAATAAATTTTAGGAATAATTAACATACCTGACCATAAAAACTCTCCATATTTATTTTCACAGTCACTTCACTTTATTTTTTTTATACAATTCTCTTATATTTGCATAAAACCTAAATGTGTTACCATCATTTCAGTTTGTTATCCTTGCTACAGGACTTCACAAAAATAGACTTCAAAGCCATTTTCTTCTCTTTGATATATCAGAGGAAATCTCTATTTTACTTTACTGTATCAAAACTGATTGTTATTTTAACAGAGAAATAACATTATTTGATTATCTGTGGACTTACACATCAATACAACTTCATGAATTATTTTTTGTAAGTTTTGAGGTTTTATTCAATGTTTGAAAGGTATTTTTTTGTCTAATGGGTAATTTAATTATATCATAATAAACGCATCTAATTGTGATTGCCATTTTATAAGAATGTAATAAGTGATAATGCTATTAATTTAAATAACTTAATCACCTATGAAAATAATGGCTTTGCTTTAGGTTTGTTCCTGAATTTATTTATGGAAATCTTAAATTGCTGAGAAAAGTTCCAATATAGAAATATTTAATAGCTCTGGTTAAGGTTAATTAAAGTCACTTTAAAAGCTACTGGGAAGAACAGTTAAAACTTTCTCCCTCTCTATAGAAGTCACCAAATGCATTTGTGAATAATGGCATGATGTTTTATTATGAAGTGATATTTGACCCTAAACCTCATTAGGATAAAATTTATACTTCTGAAGTTACCTGTGGTGTTTAGGGCAAAACTGTTAAACTTCAGTAATGTTAAATTTTCTGCATGACTAGTCCTTAATTACTATGAAAAGTTTCAAAAACTGTAATTTAATTTAAACTACGTTGTCCAAGAAGTTATATAACAGGATATTTGTATTTCTACAGCTTCACTAATTGTAGTCTTTATCCCTAAGTTTTTTATTTCATTGTTTTGAGATCAGCTAAACTACTTTACTATTTTCTAAGGATTTAAATTTCGCTATTTGACTCTTTGGAGTATACTCCTGTCTTTATTCATATGAAAAATTTCTATTAGTCTTAATAAGAATTGCAGGGAGTTCTATCAAGGGAGTTATATCCCCATGTCTCTACCAAAGGAATTATTCATCCCTTTGATTGTAATAATTATCCACTTCAGCCACTGCCTGATATACACATAGACAACCATATTCATCTCATGAATAGTTATAACATAGTTATGGTAATATCTTTATATAGAGAAGAACATGTTTTAAATACAAAGTAATGTCTCACTTTCAGCTATAGCTGAATGAAATTCAATTTATGAATATAACCTATAGCCCATCTTGGTGTAGACAGCACCCCCATAATTACAATTGTATAAATAATTTAAAATAATACATGAATGGTGAGAGATAGTGTTTTTTATCATAAGATTTTACAGTTACCATTTGTCATCTGTCAAATATAATAGGAGACACTTTTACAAGTCCATGAATACAACAAAATAATGACTTTAACTCGTGAAAAAGAACTATTAGCGTGCAACTCATAATTTTGGCAATGCAAAAAGTTTTTTTTTTTTTAAACTTTATAGGCTCTAGTGAGATAATATGGAGTGTTCCATACCAAGAACCATGATCCATAGTTCACATACTGACACTACTGCTAAGAACACTGAGACCAAGCTATTGCCAGGTAGCTGCTGAAAGTTAGGGGCTACTTTTCTCTTTCTCAATATGTAAAGGAAATAAATTAATATTTCTAAAACATTTATAATAGTGCCTGCCATAGAGGAGGTGTCACATACATTTTTATTTTTAGCTAAATAAAAATTAGTTCATATATTAATTTTTCACCTGTTTGCTGTGAGAACATAAGTTTAAAAACAAAAATGCATCAAAAAATGTATACAGAACTAAGACATGGAATTTAGAAATACATTTATTTAACTTACATCAATAAAAACAAAGAATGTTTTTATATCTCCGAATCTGATACACATTAAATTAGCCCATTTCACTTACTTAATACAGATCTGTAGTGTTATAGGTACATTTTCTACATAAAAAACGGGTGATAGACATTGGGGAGGGTATGTGCTATGGTGAGCACTGTGAATTGTGTAAGACTGTTGAATCACAGACCTGTACCTCTGAAACAAATAATATAGTATATGTTAAAAGAAGAAGAAGAAGAAGAAGAAGAAGATAGTAGGAGGGGAAGATAGTAGGAGGGGAAGAATGAAGGGGTGGAAATCGGAGGGGGAGACAAACCATGAGAGACTATGGACTCTGAAAAAAAACTGAGGGTTCTAGAGGGGAGGGGGGTGAGGGGATGGGTTAGCCCGGTGATGGGTATTAAAGAGGGCACATATTGAATGGAGCACTGGGTGTTATACGCAAACAAAGAATCATGGATCACTACATCAAAAACTAATGATGTAATGTATCATAACATAATAATAAAAAAGAAACTAAAAAAAAAAAGCTCATTGAAACCACTTGGGATTTCTGTCCACATTTATTTGGAAACTTCATTTGACTTGAACCCATGTCAGTGTGTCTCAGTACTCCCACCACTAAGTCATATATCACACTGTAGTTTGTGATACCACATCGTGTGTGTGTGTGTGTGTGCGCATGTGTGTGTGCGTGTAGGCGAATGGCCAAGATTCTGAGTTTCAATACTGTATGAAAATGTCAAAATGAGCTAAAAATCACAGCAAAAAGAAAAGGAAGCCTCTCTTTTTATAGAACAGAAAAATAATTACAGAAGCTTGAATGTGTTATTGAAGTGAGGCAATTTACTGAAAATATGTGGTCAGAAACTAGTACTGTATTTAATAAAAAAAAATGCAAGTTGTTGAAGTTTTATAGAGACACTGAAATTAATGAAAACATGGTGTAAAAAATCTTCTCACCGTGAGGTAGCCAGAAATTACACCGAAAATTTGCTTCAGTAATGTCTGATGAAAGCTGTAACTCTAAATATTTTTCAGTACTAATGACACAGCCTTCTACTGGTGCCATATTCTGGTAAAATGAATGAATGAAACTTTTTAGCTACAAGGTTTCACATAGATATAAATTTAAAAATAAAATCTGGGGGATGGGCAAAATCGGTGAAGGGGAGTAGGAGATATTGGCTTCTAGTTATGGAATAATTAAGTCATGGGAATAAAAGGTACAGCACAGGGGATAGAGTCCATGCTATTTTAATAGCATTGTATGGTGAAACTGATAGCTATGCTTGTCGTGAGCATAATGTATAGAGATACTGAATCACTATGTTGTACACCGGATACTAATGTGACCGTGTGTCAACTATACTCAAATAAAAAATTAAAATTAAAACTTCTTAATAAAAAAGTAAAACCTAGCCCTTCAGTTTGATGAATTATGTTATTGTTTTAGTTTCCTAGGGCTGCCTTAACAAAGTGCTAACATGGCTGAGCAGAGAACATGATCAGATTGTAAGGGTGCTACGACCATATTCACTATTCCCAGCCACAGGCCCACACAAGGAAAAGATGTCAGTAATTGAAAAAAAAGCCAATGCTTGAAACATTCCAACAACTTTCTGTATATTATTACATATGGCTGAAAGCATGAAAAACACTGGAAAAAATTTTAGCTGGATCGGTAGCCACTTTGTACCAATAGTGCAAGCTCATCATAGGCTGGTGAGACTGAACTTCACGTAAAAAATGTTTTCAAAATTTTCTTTTCCCCAAACTTGGCATCTATAAAACAGCTATGTGACCAAGGTCATTTATGTCCCCAGGGGAGTCACTATAAACGTGTCCTTGGAGGGGTGTCTGGGTGGCTCAGTTAAGTGTCTGACTTCAGCTCAGGTCATGATCTAGGGGATCTGGGATGGAGCCCCACAACAGTCTCAGCATTGGTTTCCGCACTCTTCGAGGAGCCTGCTTCTCTCTCTCCCTCTGCCCTTCCCCCATGCTCCTGCCCCACACTCAAATAAATAAATAAAATCTTTAAAAACAAAACAAAACAACAACAACAACAAAAACATGCCCTTGGAACTGTTCCTTGCTGTGTTTAGCAGAGGGCTGGAATTTGATCTTGGGGATGTCACTCATCCCACTCCAAGCTGGGAAAGAGATTTTGGTTTATAATGATGTTTAAGAAAGAATCTGAATCAAAGACCTTAGAGGATCTTGTCATATTGAGATGATATCAAGATGTATTATTTCCACCAAAAGTTTTTAGCCAAATACATACTTGAATTTGAAGAAGCTGCAAAAAATTAATTTTGGAGATTGACTATTTTATAATGAATTGGAGTTAAATACGTAAAATACCCAAGAAGTAGATGAGCGTCAGTGACAAAGATGATGATTATAATCATAGTATTGAGAACAAGGCTAAAAATATTACTGTAGAATATTGAACAAGGTACATGTGTTAGTGCTCATTAAAAAAGCTAGTTAGACAAAAGTGATGTTAAAAGAGTCAAAAGATACTGGAAGAAGTCTATTAAAAATAGTCTGTCACTTGAGAAACCTGCTTAAGGCCTATTATTTGGTGTTCTCTTCAATTTATTGAGTAAATTGATGTACTCTCTTCAAAATCTTTGCTCAAACTGACAGAATAAGCGCTTCATTTTACTACATGATATATGCACAGCATTTAGTTTCATTTGAATTTTTCACATTTATTGTTTTACATCTTAAGAATACTTGCCACCTTTATCTCATTTTCTTTAGGAATTACAATATAAAAAAGCAGTAAATAAAACCTACCATTATGTATAGTCTTCCCGTATCATATTCTTATCTTTACCTGCGAAAGTTTATATGATTATGAAGTACTACCTGAGAACCATCTAGGGATATACTGTAAATGCCACTTGAAGCCAAGGATTTTAGATAAAAGAACATGGACCTCTTTTAGCTGCCTGTACCCCAAAAGGAAATAGCATTATAAGATTAAATATGTCTTGAATGCATAGCTTTGACAAATTTGCTGGGTGAGTCTGCAGTGATAAGATAGGCTAGCGATCAGTATTTATTGCAGAACAGTAGATCTATAGGTCCTAAACTTCATCCCATGGATTTATCAGATTGGCAGATTACTCTTGATAGATATGGATTACTCTAGATAGGTTACATTTTAATCCTGTAGTTATCTCTACTCATAGGTGTAAATTCTCAAATATTAATAAATCTACAAAGGTCTAAGTTACCATCCAGTTCAAATTAACTTCCAAACACTTCTCCCCAAAAAATATTTTCTTCAGTGACCAAAGATTAAAATACTAGCCCAGGGAAAATTAGATGGCATTAAGCATCATTTAGAGTGGATGAGGATAGAGGTCTGTATCACTGCAAAATTATTTCAGATTGTATCTTCTAATTCTCTTCAGACTTATAAAGTATAATTTAGTTCTATTACTCTGTTTATAGAAAACTGTAGAAAGTTTTCCTAAATTCTGATCTTGTGATATTTTTATTATTTAATATGTTTTAGAAATTCTTCTCTAAGAGATTTAGCCTCTTGAAATTATGGGGTTTCCCTTACAGTTTCCAAATAAAAAGAACATTGCATGCTCTCTGATATCCAAATACAATGAGGTCTGCAGGGGGAGAAGTTGTTGGGACTGGGTACCATGCATAATATTAATCGACTTGTGCATTTTCTTTTCTTTTTTTTTTAAAGATTTTATTTATTTATTCGACAGAGAGAGAGATAGCGAGAGCAGGAACACAAGCAGGGAGAGTGGGAGAGCGAGAAGCAGGCTTCCTGCTGAGCAGGGAGCCCGATGTGGGACTCGATCCCAGGACCCTGGGATCATGACCCGAGCCGAAGGCAGACGCTTAACGACTGAGCCACCCAGGCGCCCGACTTGTGCATTTTCAATAGACACTCTAAATCTAAAATCGTATTTCTCAAACTTGTTTGAAACCAGAATTCTAGATTTATGGAAGAAGGCACACACAGAAGACTGGAAAGGAAACAATTAGAAATGCTTACAATAAATTGATTTATCTTGCTAGCATGTTTGGAGAGGTTTAGTTTTATCTGGGACAATCAGGCAGACATTATATTGCTTCGTTCCTATTTATTTATCCCCTATTCCAAATTTATCTTGTGCTAAGAAGCTCCAGATATTTTTACTATCACTCATTTAATCCTTATAACTTTAAAGGATAGTCTGTTACTATTCTCATTTTAGAGATGGAGAGAACTGAAGCACACCTGATTTCTTAATGAAGCTAAGGTCTCAGGGTTAATGAATGGTGGAGGCAAGATGTGAATTTAGCTAGGCTTGCTCCAGAGTCCATGCCCTCAGTCACAATGCTATGTTACTTTTTCATTTATCTTTCCTAGTATCCCTAGAATTTCAAACACTGAGTAAAGTGTCAGTGCATTAGTGAGATTTCTGGAAGAATTTTTAGGATTATTATAGTGTGGTTGTTTACCTTGGCTGCTATTGTTCCTAGCTATGCAGTATCAAAACTGTAGCTATTTGGGAGATTCTAAGATATATTTAAGATGGGGGCGCCTGGGTGGCTCAGTTGGTTAAGCGACTGCCTTCGGCTCAGGTCATGATCCTGGAGTCCCTGGATCGAGTCCCGCATCGGGCTCCCTGCTCGGCAGGGAGTCTGCTTCTCCCTCTGATCCTCCCCCATCTCATGCCCTCTCTCTCTGTCTCATTCTCTCTCTCAAATAAATAAATAAAATCTTTAAAAAAAAAAAAAAAGATGGCCCTTTCATCATTAATTAGCATGTCTATTATTGACTGAAACTGGGAAATGTAAGCAATATAGTAATTGGTTCAAAGGTGCTTTCGGAAAAGACACTCTCAATGAAATCTAGGATTAGTGATTTCACAAGGTTGAGATTAAATCAGTGAGGACCCAATTAACACAAAAGGATAAGACACTCATAATCCATGGCATGCAGTGGCAAAATATTTACTTAAAATATTACTTATGGTCTCCCAGAATTAATTGCCTATTGAGAGCTAGGCTTTAACAGATTTGGTGGTATTGTGATTGGTGATCATGACGGGTTTACACAGGGCAGTAGGATTGAGAATGGAGAGTTGGACAGTTTCTGACTATGCTCCAAAGATAATGACCAACTCATGATTTAAATTTTCATCTCAAAGCCTGCTGAAAACACAGGGATCTTTTCTTCCCCAACAAAGTAATCATTTATCTTTTTAGCTGCAAGGTTTACATTTATATAAATTTAAAAATAAAATCTGACCCTTCGGTTTGGCAGATTAAGGCATTCTATTGGTTTTCTAAGGCTGTCTTAAGAAAGTCCTAAAAAGTAGATAGCTTAAAAACAACTGACATTTATTGTCTCCCTGTTCTGGATATTTGAAGTTCAAAATTAAGGTGTCACAGAGTCTTGCTCTGACAGCTACAGCACAGAATCCTTCCTTGCCTCCTCTAGTTTCTGTTATTTGACAGCAATCCTTGGCATTTGTTGGCTTGTACACATCCTCCAGTCACATGACCGCCTTCTCCCTGTGTGTCTTCATAATGTCTTCCCTCTGCACATCTGGCCATGTCCACATTTCCCCTTTTTATAAGGACACCAGTCACACTGGTTTATGGCACATCCTAATAACCTCACTTTATTACTTCTGCAAAGAACTTATTTCCAAAAAAATTTCCATTCTGAGGTGGGAGTTAGGGCTTCAACATATATTTTTTGAAGGATACAAATCAACTCATAATGAGTATAAACTAAATACATAGTCTTTTCAAATATTTTGTTAAATTAGGACATTTACTAAGAGAAAGTGGGATAATGAAATTTAGAAAGATATAATTTGATAGGATTCCAGTGACATGGATAGGATTCCCAAACCCCTCCAAAACCCTCCACCAAAATATAAGACTGTTCCTGTCTTTTTGAAATAAATATAATGGATCTATATGAGGGAATAATATTGATAAGAATGCAAATCCTGCCCTTACTCCTCTCTTGTTTTCCTTAATTGTCACCAGACCTATAATAAACACATCCAAGATGTTCCAAGGGAGAAATTACAAAGCCAAAATTTTGTATAAAATGGTTTATACACCAACATAATTGTAAGAGTTGGCTCGTGTATTAGGGCCTGTAATCCAGGAGTTATGTGTGGAGATTTGGAGGTTTCTAGATGAAGAAAGGAATAATATAATTGCACATTAGGCCAAATTTATTAATGTGGAACATCTGCCAAAAATTCTTGAATCAATGTGCCAGCTTGAGAAATTAGAACTGGTTTTAATAGCTGGTTCATTCTGTTGATGTTATTTGGAAATCAATGGCTCATTCCATATGAAGTTGAAATTCCAGAAACTCCACGATAAAACATAAAGGAAGATATTCAAACACTGAGTAAATTGAAATGTTGGAACTGTTGGGTCATGCAACATTCATTCCCTAACTATGTCCCTGAGAGAATCTAGAGAAAACTGTTTTTTAAAGCATTGATAAATCTATTGATGGGTAGACTATCAACTTTGGGATTCGGTGAAACTATTCTATTTGTTACATAGGAAATGCTACCACTGAAGTAGATTCTCTATTTAGATTTGCTTGATGGATTCCTGGAGTGGCAGAAACAAAATGGTAACACAAAATTGCCAAGGCAATGCTGTCTTAGTCACTCCTGATTAATTTAACAGTCAATACAGGTGTATTAGTAATCAGAATGGAAACTTCAGGAATCATGGTACTGGCCAATTGATGATATTATGCCTATGGATGTTGGGGTTAATGTAGAGCATGAAATCATCCATAATACCTGGCTTGCTAAAATGTAACACGGAGGCTGCTAGGGGTGATGGAAGGTTTCAGAGAACGGCATAGGTCTTTGGAATGCCAAGGCCTGCGTGACCACTCTGCCATAGGAATGCTGTGGAGAGTTACCTTCCCCGAAGCTTTCTTAGCCCAAATAGCCGCCCTGTGATCTAAGAGACGTATGCATTGTCCCTTAAAGCTATGTTTAGCAGAACTTGTAGAACAAGCTGATCAGCAATCTATCTTTCCCGTAATCAGACTCTTCTATTTTCTGTAAGACCCCTTGCCACACATCACTTGCTTGAGAAACAGAGTAGTAAAGATTTATGATTATCCTGAAGCACAAATAAAGGTGAGAGCAAAGAAGAGCAAAGGGTCTTCATCTCTGAGGTTTAACCCCCTTGCCTTCTCTCTTTCACAACAAAGTCTGGAGTAATCTCTCATCCGTCAGTACAGGGATTGTTGGCCTTTCCCGGCATAGGATTTACTAAATCTCACTAAGATCACCTTTGATTTATTTAACTGGAATGGGGAGTGGGGAGAAGTCCTCTAATTCTGGAGACTAATTTGAATCACCTTAAATGGCTCTGGTTGTAATTCCCAGTCCTGAGTTAGTTCATGAAAAGTTCAGTAGGCCTGAGAAACTATTCTATGGTAATTTCCTTAGTTCCAAGTTTTATAATGTTTTAGTCTTTATTATGAAATAATTATAGATTCACAGGAAGTTACAAAGGTGTTACTAGGAAGGCCCAGTGTATTCTTTACCCAGTTTCTCCCTGTGGTTACATCTTACATAATTATAGTACAATACCCAAACCAAGAAACGTTGGTACAACATGTGTGTATAGTTCTATGGCATTCAGTTACATATGATCATGTGCAATCAAGACACACACCTATTCTATAAAAAAAAAAAAAAAAAAATTAAAAACCCTCCCACATGTTACCTCCTTATCCCCTCCCAGCATCACTAACCCTTGGCAACCACTAATCTGTTTTCCATCTCTATCATCTGTAACTTTGTCATTTTGAGAATGATACACACTTTGAATTGAAGCTATTGGCCCACAAAGAGGCCCAGAATATTTTTGTTGAGGGAAATAACCAGTTACAAAACAACCTATAAGGAGAGGATTCTAATGAAATTTCTCAAAGGGGAGTCCCCTCCCTTTCATGCCCAGCATGGAGCCCTATGCAGGGCTCAATCTTATCTCCCTGAGATCATGACCTGACCCTGAGATCCAGAGTTCCACGTTTAAGCTTAACCAACTGAGCCACCCAGGCATCCCACCCTCCCCAACCCTTGAAGGGAATGAAATTGAAAGAAGAAACAGAGAGGAGCCTGCTCCACCCTTCCCTTCCTTCCTTTTAAAAATTTGCTTTTGTTGAAGCAAGTATATACTATTTTGTAACTTTTTAAACAATTTAGATGTATCCAGGTTAGGGTTTGACCATTCAGCTCATACAACGTCCCCCACTAATCTGCCCCCTCACTGTCTCCTGAATGTGAACTATTCCTTCTTGCTTCTTCTGTTCTCCAGTTGAGAAATGCCACCTGCATCCTCCACCTACCTCAACCCTCCTATTCTTCAGATCTCAGCACACACACACACATTTCGTTTCTTCTTAGGGTTCTCTGTGCTTTCTCAGCTTACTCAGGCTCATTCCTGTGCAGGGTGCTGACAGTCCCCTGAGGTATCACACTGAGCCGCCCCATGTGAGGTGCGCCCGTGCGCGCGTGTGCGCGTGCGCACGGTGCACCTGTGTGTGCCTGCAAAGGGTGTGGCTGTTCTTAACTCTGCTGGGAAGTTAAGATCATGAAGAACAAAAGACTCCGTTTTTTGTTTTTTTGGGTTTTTTTGTTTTGTTTTGTTTGCTTTTTTTGTTGTTATTGTTGGTTTAGTTTTTTTCTCTTCTTCCTTTACTTCCTGGAGCTCAAGGCCTGACATGGTGTTGCTTAAGGGAGAACATGACCTCAGGAGTCAGACAGGTGCCCTGGGATCCTGACTCCGTCATTTTCCGGCTTTGTGATTTGAGCAAGTTAATGTCTCTGCATGTCCATTTCCTCATCTTTAAAGAGGGTAATGATAGTCATCCCATAGCAGAGGTGTGGGGATTAAACCGAACTGAATGTGAAATGTCTAGAATAGTGCTAAGCAGACAAAAGAGTCTCAACAAAGGGTAGATAATGTCATCATTAAAACTATTAGTGATAATAAAGGTTTATTAGACTGAGAGTGATACAGAAAACAAACTGTGTCTTACATGATTGCCTGTCCAGGGAGAGTGTATCCTTGAAGAGATTTAAAGAGATTGCTGTTGTACCTAAATATCTTTTGGGGATAGGTTAAGAGAAGGTTGGAAAAGACAGTGGTGCTTGCCCAAAGGAGTCATGCCCTTTGAGCAATCATCTCAGTCCAGCCACTGATTTACCCAAATGACAGTACTCCCAGGTACCTCAGCTTTTATGCCAATAGATCTCTGGGGCCAGAGAAGGGAACCACCCTCTGGCTGGTAGAATAATTGCCCACAGGTAGGGAAATGAGAGGTGAGGGTCCAGCCTCTAGCCTGCATGTCTGGGACAAGGTAGACAGTATCTTCAACCTCAGTCAAGATATTGCTGCTGAAAGTGGGCTGGGAAACAACAGCACCTGGACACATGTTAGAGATGCAGGATCTCAGGCCTTGTCTTAAACCTGCTAAATCGGAATCTGCAAGTGGATTTGCACATTTCAGTGTCAGAAGCACTTACTAGTATTCTTTCTGGTTCGTGTGCACATTAAAGTTTGAGAAGTGCTGGCTTGGGAGTCTTTCTGGATTCATAATGTCCAGTCAGAGGCAACTGCAGGAATCCCAGAGAGAACAGGTGGTTTGGACCAGGTAGTAAGATGAGAAGATGTACTTAGTGTCTGTCATATTATGAAAGAGAGATGGCAGGATTTGCTGATTGGCTGATGGGGTGTGAGAGGCAAGAGAAGAATCTCCTGGGTCTGTTCTGTACACCTCTGTAGATGAGCCTTCTCAAAAGATTTTACATCTCTCCCTCAGGGAATACTGGCACAGAAAAATGTCCTTTTAAACAAGGTGGATGAAGCATACAAGTTCAGCTCTGTTCCTCCTGAAACCCCCTAAAAATGTCCCTCAAAGTACAAAGGCCAAACTCCACCTCCAGGCTCACATCTCCTTTTTCTGACTCTACCCACTTCTCTCCTTTTTTCTTTCTTTACTTTGTTTTTGTTTTTGTTTTTTAAGATTTTCTTTATTTATTTGACATAGAGAAAGAGAGAGGGAGCAAGTGAGCACAAGCAGGGGGAGCACCAAAGGGAGAGTGAGAAACAGTCTCCCCACTGAGCAGGGAGC
This sequence comes from Phoca vitulina, assembly GCF_004348235.1. Classification (NCBI taxonomy): domain Eukaryota; kingdom Metazoa; phylum Chordata; class Mammalia; order Carnivora; family Phocidae; genus Phoca; species Phoca vitulina. The sequence goes on from NW_022589706.1 coordinate 23,954,628, forward strand.
CCGATGCAGGGCTTGATCCCAGGACCCTGGGATCATGACCTGAGCTGAAGGCAGACACTTAACCAACTGAGCCACCCAGGTGCCCCCCTCTCCCTCTTTTAAGACCCTGTGATTATATTGGACCAACCTGAATAATCCAGGATAATCTTCCCTATTTCAAGAGCCTTTACTTCAACACACCTGCAAAGTTCCTTTTACTATGTAAAGTGGCATTTTTATAGGTTCCAAGAAATAGGCTGTAGACATATTTGAAGGAACATTATTCTGCCACCATAAGAAATAAGGTACTCAGTGTGCTCAATGGATAGATTAAGATCTAGCTTTCCAAGCATATTATCAAGAATTATAGAGGTAAATACCAGAAAAATTCGCTTTAAAGGAAGGTGGAGCCAGAGATGGGGGGGCAGGGCCAGGTGACTTATTTTTATTCTAAGCCTCATAACTAGTTGGATTTTTAAACCATGTGTATCTTATGCCTGTCATAAAGAATAAAATGACATTGTCAGGCCAACGCTACACCCAACAAATCAAAATTCTGAGAGGGAGCCTTAGACTCAGTATTTTTAGCCTTCTCCCCAGGTTGTTAAAGGTAGAGCCAGGTCGGGGCACCTGGGTGGCTCAGTCGTTAAGCGTCTGCCTTCTGCTCAAGTCATGGTCCCAGGGTCCTGGGATCGAGCCCCGCATCGGGCTCCCTGCTCCGCGGGAAGCCTGCTTCTCCCTTTCCCACTCCCCCTGCTTGTGTTCCCTCTCTGTCAAATAAATAAAACCTTTAAAAAAAAAAAAAAAGGTAGAGCCAGGTTACGTACCTCTGGAGTCAGGGTGGGTGACTCTGCTGTTGCCCAGCTCACATCTGCTCCAGTAGTTTATCTCTAACTTGTCTCTCAGCCAGCGAGGGGAGGGATAGGAAGCTAGGGCTATGCACAGGACTTGTTTTGGACTGTCTTTTGCCCAAGTCTATTGCATTACATGTGGAGGCCGCCTGAATTAGCATTCACTAAATGCCCATGGAATGATGCATGGACCCACGACAAGTCTCAAAGACAGGTTTCTAAGCTACCAGAACACAGTTTCTCAGTACCCATCTTCTGACTAGTTTTAATCCATTTTAAAATCTCTTCACTGGTCTTCAAAGAAAGAAGAAAAATAAGTAATGCGCATAGGAAGTTTGCATATACATAAGTAATTTAATTGAAAGATTGTCCTTTGTTTTGAGATAACTTTCCTGACCTTTTTTTTTTCTTTTTCTGTTAAAAATATCCTTTCATAAAATTATAGCAATTATGATTTTTTTAAATTTCTTATTTGCACAAAAGGAAAGTTTTTGTTCCTATTGAAATTTTAAGTGTCTATGAAATTCAGACTCTGGTAACCTCTGAAACAGAGGCTGGTTTGTGAAGTCCATCGCATTTTCGTTGCCATGGCTCCCGTCTCTCATTGTGTGTTGCCTTGGACCAAGGTTACACTTCCATTGGTCAATTTCCTTGTGCCATTTTGGGCAATGACTTATTTTGGTACCCTGATTGATCACTATTTAGTGAATAAATTAGTGAGTGAGTGGATAACTCTTAGGAGCTAAGAATGTGATCCAGATGAGGAATCATTTTTGTATGATGTTTAAGAATCATATATTCATTGATTGTAGTATATAATTAAGCCTGGGCAGGTACTTTATCCAAATCTACATTTCAAAAAGAGCTCATGCATTGTGGGTGGTTAATAGCAGTTTAGCGATGATGATCATTCTATGGGTATCATGATTTTTTTCCCTTATCTCAGCATTATTAGACTTGTCCTGTGAGAGGGATACAGAAGGACGGCATTCCACAGTGATTGATATTCTGGGAGGTGGCCTTGCACAGTTCTGCAGAGATGTGGCAGAAATTTCCTCATCCCAGAGAGAGGTTTGGATGTCAGAGGGCTACTCTAGGCAAATTTGGAAGAGTAAGTGATGCTTTTTGGTGTATTTGTTTAAAAATGCCATTATTCCTTACTATGGTGGAAAGCAGGGAAAAGGCCCAAATGCTGAAGGGGTTGATGGCACAGCCAGCTAGTTTTGATTCCATAGTGAGGAGGTGTTAACTGGGGCTACTAGTGCTTTAGAGAAACGTCAGTTCCTAAAAGTTTATCATTTTAATGCCCAAACCTTCCATCTTGTATTTTATTACGTTAGTACCCAAACCTTACATCTCCAACTTGGACATCTGTGGAAGTTCAGACCCATCAATCCATAATCCACACAACATTGTTTCTAAGCAAGGAACTCACTTCAAAACAAATAAAATGTCACAATGGGCCCAAACTCATGGAATTCACTGGTCTTACCATGTTCCCTACCATTCTGAAGTAGCTGGATTAATAGAATGGTGAAACAGCCTTTGAATACTTAGTTTCACCACCAAGTATATGGCAATACCTTTTAGGACCAGGGCAGTATCCTCCTGGAGGTTGTATACTTTAAGTCAGTGCTGCCAGGATTCAAAGGTTTAGAAATCAGGGGCTGGCGATGGGAGGGGCAATACTCATTCTTACCCCTACTGATCCCCTAGTAAAGTTTTTCCTTCTTATTCCTGTGATTTTATGCTGTACTGGACTAGGGGTCTTAGTTCCACAGAGAGGGAGGCATCTTTTAGGAGATACAATAGATTCCATTGAACTGGAAGTTAAGAGTGTCACATAGCAACCGTAGGCCCCTCATGCCTCTGAATCAACAGACAAGAAAAGAGCATTATTATACTGTCTGCAGTGATCAGGCCTTACTCCCAAGAGAAAATTGAGCTACTACTACACAATGGAGATAAGAGTGTGTCTAGAATGGAGGAATTCCCCTAGATGTCTCTTACTATTACCTTGCCCTGTGATTAATTCCAATGGAAAAACTATAAAAACCCAATTCAGGCAAGATGACTAATGACCCAGACTCTAGGAATGTAGGTTTGGGTAAAGAACCATGATCAGCTGAGGTGCTAGCTAAGGGCAAAAAGTATACAGAATTGGCAGTGGAAGAAAGTAGTTACAAATACCAGCTACAACCATGAAACAAGCTACAGAAATGAACACTGTAAGTTATATTTCTTCTTTATTAAATTATGAAAATGTTTGTTTCTTTTATCTTTGTTTTTTTCCCTCTCTGATCCTCTATTACATAAAATAAAATGTATTGATTTTATATCATAGTATTTAAGTACTGTTAACTTTATAAAATAGTATTTAAGTTATTACAGGGTATTAAGAAGAAAAGTGGCCATCATCTGGGGTTTTTGTATCCTCTTCTGGGGAAGAGGTAGTGCATTTCATTTGCAGGATAGTATACAACATGTTAGGCAGAAGCATAAATGTGCTTTTGTCTTTATTTGGAGATTAAATATGGTTTAATGTAAATGTGTATAGTTGCCAAGTAGACAAGGAGTGGACTTGTGATGGTTAATTTTATGTGTCAACCTGGCTGGGCCATTGTACTCAGATAATTGACCAAACATGTTTGGATGTTTCTGGGAAGGTGTTTTTTGAATGAGAATAACATTTAAATCAGTAAACTTTGAGTAAAGCAAATTAACTTCCATAACGTGGGTGGGACTCAGCCAATCAGTTGAAGAGCTTAAGAAAAAGATTAACTTCCCTCAAGGAGGAGGGAACTCTGCCAGCAAACTCCCTGAAGTCTCAGGCTCTAATATTAACTCTTCCCTAGGTTTCCAGCCTGCTGGTCTGCCATGCAGATTTTGAACTTGGCAGCCTCCACAATTGTGTCAGCCAATTCCTTAATGTAAATCAATCACTCTCTCTCATATATGTGTATACACATAATTGTATATAATAGATAATATATAATTGTATGTAATAGATAATTTTATACACATATAAGTAACATGATTTCATATGTTGTACATGTGTTTAGTGAGTATGTGCATTCTATCCTCTCTGTTTCTTTGGAGAACCCTGAATGCTATAGGGCCAATCTAATCATATGAACCCTTAAAATGTAGATCCTTCTCTGGCTGGTGACAAGGGAGCTGAACAGAAGTGGTGGTCAGAGAAATTTAAAATGTGAGAAGGACTCGACCTATCACTGATGACTTTGAAGCAATATGGGGGACTATGAGCCCATAAAATGTAGGAATCCTCTAGAAGTTGAGAACAATGACTGCTGAGAACCAGGACCTCAGTACTATGTTCACATGGAACTAAATTTTACCAAGAACTGAATGAGTGTGGAAATAAACATTCCTGCAGGGTTTCAGATAAGTGTCCAGGCCTGTAGATCCCTTATTTTCACATTGTGAGACCCTGAAAGGAAGTACTCACTCAAGACTGCCAAACTTCTGACCTATAGAACTGTGAGGTGATAACTCTGTGTTGTGCCAAGTAGCTATATTTTTGGCAATTTGTTTCTCAGGAATAAAAGAATAATACAAGAGGTAACCCATGGATCGTAGTAAAATGTCTAAAGGTCCAGTTGTCTGGGTTTTATTTGAAGTATTATCTCCATTAATGAGTGCTAAATAACTTCTCTGACAGCCTTACTTATAAATTGTTGAACTGGCATTGAGGATAAAGCTATAATTCTGTAAGATCTCCATCTCTCAAGCTTAGGGTGCTGGCTTACAGAATAAGATATATTTTTTGAAGAAGTCACCATTATATAATCTCAAATCTCAAAAGCACGTTATTAAGGTACTAATATGAAGAATATAAATAGGAGTGAAACAATTCATTAATATACCCAAAAGTTCTACTTGAAAATATTTGATTCTCATCCCTGTAGATATTCGTTCTGCTGATTCAGAGGTCTTAATATCCAACAGTGTTGCTTCCACTGAAAAATTCTACAGTGGTTCTGTTTAGAAGAATATAGAACAGCTCAACATAACTATTTTAACTTCTCATTCAAAAAGAAAAAAAAAAAACAGAAAAATAAAGTGATTCATGTTTTGGCTGGGGTCCTTGATCCTAATTATCAAGAGAAAATAGCATTGTAACCACATAGTAGATTCACTGAGGCTGATGCCAGTTGGCATAGAAAGGACTTGACTCCTGGTTGACCTGTGAACTGGATGCAGACAATCAGAGGCTCCTCACTCTTTGCCCTGTCCTTGGAATGTGCACTTTACTTGCCTCCCCTCAGCTACAAGCTGCCTTGTCCAAGAGCACAGCCTTAAGATAATAGTGTGGTGTTGAGATCATCTGGATGGTATACGTCACTGAGCCTGGTTGAAACCTCTGTATAAATTTTTAAGATTCTTGCAGGCAGGTGATGGAGATCAGCTGATCTTGTGGCTGCCCACGACAAGCTTTCTATGTGATTTCCTTTGCCTTTTAAAACTGTTACCTATCAGTCTGGAGTAGTCTACCTCATTCTTCAGTCTCTTCTTGGCCTCTGTGTACAGGAGCCTATGTGCAAACCAACAGAAGCCTGGAGTTCAAAGTATCCTCTGGGAAATCACATCAAACTGCATATCTATTAATAAAATGCAGTCGAAATTATACCTAATCCATATAGGTTAGACTACTGAGACGTCATAAGAATATCTGTTTGAATCAGTCTTACAAGTACAGCATCCTGACCATTAGAGTTACTCGATGAAGACAAATGGAGGAGTAAGTAAGGAGAAAATTATAAATATAATTTTTTTTGCCTTGGGATTTATTTCAGAAAGGAGAAATGCAGGTGCTAGCCAAGTGTGTTCCCTCATTTGTTATGTCATATTTATATTCATTAATCAATTGTCCTTCCCTCCTCCCTTTCCTCTATAAATTTATTCAAGGTATGCAGATTGTTACTAAATATATAATTTAGTCCTCATTTACGGTGTTAGAGGATTGCAACTGAACTTGGGGAGAATTGAATATTAGTCAGAGACTGATGTAGTGACTGTTGAAGCATTACCTCTATGACTTTAGGCAGAAGGGCAATTGGATTTTATTTTTATGAAGTAAAATTGTGTTTTGTTAGACAAGGACATAGTGTTGTTGCTCTTATTTTTTTTTTTTTAAAGATTTTATTTATTTATTTGACAGAGAGAGAGTTAGCGAGAGCAGGAACAGAAGCAGGGGGAGTGGGAGAGGGAGAAGCAGGCTTCCCGCCGAGCAGGGAGCCCGATGCGGGGCTCGATCCCCGGACCCTGGGATCATGGCCTGAGCCGAAGGCAGACGCTTAACGGCTGAGCCACCCAGGTACCCCTGCTCTTATTTTTTATATGGTGACTATATACATAGATGTTGAGTGTTCAAGTGGTAAAGTGATTCTATGGATTAGCTTACTCAACATCTATTCTAATCCCCTTTGACCTTGTATTCAGTAAAACAATGCTTCTCAGGCTTCCTTGACACAAGAGTAGGGTTCCAGATGTGGTCTAGGTTAGGTTAAGCAGTAGCTCCAATAAAAGACTTGGAAAGAAGACATGAGCAACATGGAACATTGGATGTGAGTGGGGAGACACAGATTTCTTTTATGCATGCTGCTGTAACTATTTGGTTCTTTTCATTCAGTTCTGGTAGAAGGTCACTCTTTGGTCTATAGCATCATAAGTGGCAAATGCAATAGCATGGAAGAGTGGTTTCCTGATGTAAGAATTTTGTGGTATGGAAAGGCATTTTCCTTGGCTGCGATTATTTTTTCCATGTAGCATTCACATCTTATTTTCCATTTCTTCTGTATTTTTCATTGGTTGGTTAAATAAACATAATACATCTGTTTCTGCTTAAACTATCTAGAAAGGTGTGGTTATCTGTAACTCAAAACCCTAATATGAATGGATTTTCCATATTATAATAATTGAGAATAAATGAGATATTATTTCATACCTGTCAGAATGGTTATTATCAAAGAGTTAAAAAATAGCAAGTGAGGATGTGGAGAAAAGAAAGCACTTGTTCACTTTTGGTGGAAATATAAATTGGAAAACACTATAGAAAATGGTACGGAGATTCCTCAAACCTTAAAAATAGAGTTGCTGTATGATCCAGCAATCCCACAGTGGATATTTATCCAAACGAAATTAAATCAGTATCTAGAAGAGATATGTGCACATTCATGTTCATTGCAGCATTATTCACAATAGCCAAGGTATGGAAAGAACCAAAGTGTCTATTGATGGATGAATGGATAAAGAAAATGTTGCACACACACACACACTAGATATTATTCAGCCATAAAAAAAAAAAAAAAAAAGAAATTCTGCTATTATTTGGGACAACATGATAAGCCTAGAAGTCATTATATTAGGTGAAATATACCAGATATAGAAAGACAAATACTATATGGTATCACTTACATGTTGAATCTGAAAAAAAAAAAAAAGCTGGTTTTATAGATACAGAGAATGGAATAGTAGTTGTCAGGGGCTTGGAAGAAGCGGAAATGGGGAGATGTAAGTCAAAGGGTACAAACTGTCAGTTATAGGATGAACACCATTCTAAGGTTCTAATGTGCATCATGGTAACTATAGTTAATAATAAGGTATTATATACTGGAAAATTTGCTGAGCATAGATAAACATTCTCACTACACACAGACACAGACACAGACACACACACACACACACACACAGTTAATTATGTGAATTGATAAATATGTTCATTATCTTGATCTTGGTAACCATTTTACAATGTATATGTATATCAAATCATCACGTTCTACACTCAAAATATGTACAATTATATCTGTCAATTATTCTTCTGTAAAGCTGGGGGAAGAAAGAAATACAAGGAAGTTTTAATATTGTTGTAGTCCATGTACAACTTCCTTTAATTTTTGAATTTAAGTTTACTTATTGCCATAAACATTTTAAGCTAACTTTCTCATGACTTGTATTCACCTGGCAGCCAATTTCCAAAAATCAATCACATAGTAGCATTTCATTTTTAACCAATGGGTGAATATCACAGAGAAATCACAAGAGCAATTTTTTTTCATTTTTCCAAACAATTAGAGCTGTTCTTACTAGAACCATTCCAGTTAAAGTCCCTTGCTATTTCTGTTCAAAAGCCTCTCTTTCAAAGGTATATTTCTAACTCATTTGAATTTACTTTAAATGTACAATTGATAGCTGTCTAGGTATGATTATTTTATTGAAAAAATATATAAATGCATTAATTTTCATGACATGTAAAGAAAACTAGCATCTATTATAAAAGCTAACATTCAGTATCTATCTGTCCATGAGAATTTGTACTTTTTATTTTCAAATTATGTATTTTAATAAAAATGAATCAAAATGACAAATCTACTGATTGTAATAAAATTCTTAGAATACAATCTATTCATCATTTCAGATCTAACTCTTCTAATGAAAAAGGGTTTAGATTGGTATAAATGTTGGTTAGGAGTAAAAAAGAGACTCTCCCTTCTTAATAGATGAGTGTGGTGATTCTTCACAATTCAGAACATGTATTAATCTTACCTCACTGACTCAGGAAGTCTGGCGTTGCATTATGTGGCTAAATTTTCTTACTTGTTTGGGCATTTGAGACTAACTTTATTTCTCTGTGCAGTACATGTCCATAAGAGTATTCTTAGCTATCAATGTGGCCAGATAATAATCCAGGTATTTTCAGCAGAATATGAGTTACCTTTAAGTATCAGAGAAAGTGTGTGGTGGCTTTAAAACATGACAACTTTGGATGCTATAGTGAATATCATTTTAATTTTATTTCCAAATTCTTTGTTGCTCACGTATAGAAATACATGCATACAAACATACACACAACATAGGTATGTGGGAAGATCGATCGATTGATCGACCGATCGATAGATGCATTCATTATTGATGATATTTTCCCACATATCCAGGGACTTTACTGTGTAGAATTATTAATTCTAACAGTTTTTCTATAGATTTTTCTGTATTTACTATGGTAATTGTCATGAAGTCTGCAAATATTGATTTTTTTTTTTTTTTTTTTAGTGTGCTTTTCCAGGACCTCAAATGAATGTTGAATAAATATGGGGATTCCAGCCTTCGGTGGAATGCTTTAAATATTTTATTCTTCTTGCTATTTGTTTAATGTTAACATTTCTATCTGATTGAGAAGGCTCTCGTCTTTCTAATTCAAAAAGAATTTTAATTACGATGGTGTGTTTAAATCTGTCAAATACTTTTTTGAATGTTTAGAGAGGATCACGTGATTCTCTTTTTTACTCTGATGCCGACATCTTGTAGTGATTAATTATAGATTGTCACATGTTAGCACTTGCATTCCTGGAATAAACTCCATTTTTTCATACTGATGACTTTCATTTGCTAACATATCATTGTGTGTGTAACACAGTTTTGTGTCTGTAGTTTTCTCTCCTGTAATGTTCTTATCATTTTTAGGTTACAGGGTTTTAAGACTTAATAACATGAATTTGGAAACTTTCCCTTTTTGTTTTTCTCTGAAAGAGTATGTAGTAGATTAGTGTTATTTTTCCATATATTATTTTGGAGAATTAACCAGTCCATATGGGCCAAGGATTTTGTTTTTGAAATGAGTTTTAGTAGCAGATTAAGTTATTTAAATAGATATTAGATATTTCAGATTATTTCTCTCAATTTAAAGTTGAATTTTTGAAAAACCATTTAATCAAAATTGTCAAGTTTATTGCTGTAAAATTGTTTCTATTATCTTTTTATTTTATTTAATGTCTTCTTGATCTATAGTAAGCCCCTGACTTAATCATCAATATTAGTATTTTGTTCTCTTTCTCTGTCCATCAGTCCAGGAGTTAGGATTTTACAAATTAGCTTAATAGTTTCAAAAAATCAACTTTTTGTCTTGGTTGATTATGTCAATTCTATATTTGCTTTCTATTTTGTTTGTGTTTGTTTTTACCTCTGTTAGTTTCTTCCATCTATTATTTTGCTATTCATTTTCTTTCTTTTTTTTTTTAGATTTATTTATGTATTTGGGGGAGATTGAGAAAGAGCACAAGTGGGAAGGGGCAGAGGGAGAGGCAGAGAGAATCCTCAGCAGACACCACACAGAGCATGGAGCCTGATGTGGGGCTGGAGGGGGGTAGAGGTGGTGCGATCACAGCCCCAGCTGGAAACAAGAGTTAGATGTTTAACTGAATGTGCCACCAGGTTCCCCTATTTTCTTGCTTTTTAAGGTAGCTTAGGTCACTGAATTTCAGCCTGTATGCTCTTCTAATATATGCATTTAAGGCTATCAATTTATTTTAAGCACTATTTCAACTGTAATGCACATTTTTTTGGTCACATCATCATTATTCAGCTCAAAATATTTTATTATTCAAGGTTTTTTTGGACCAATAGATTGTTAAGAAGCATATTCATTCATTTTCAGCCATTTTTTAAAATTTCCCTATTTTATTTTGATTACTATTTTACAGTTTAATTCTGCTGTGACCAGAAATACTTTAAATTGTTTTAATCCTCTGAAATTTATATAAGCTTTTTCCATGGCTGAGAATAAGATAAAATTTTGATATTATCTTAAAAATATTTAAGTTTTGTTATTGTCAGGTGCCATGTTTTGTATTAGTTGTATTCAACTAAGCCATTTTTAAATTTCCAGATCTTCTGTAACAATATTGAGTTTTTTTCTTCTTTTTAAAAATTATCCATTGAGGGGCGCCTGGGTGGCTCAGTTGGTTAAGCGACTGCCTTCGGCTCAGGTCATAATCCTGGAGTACCGGGATCGAGTCCCGCATCAGGCTCCCTGCTCAGCGGGGAGTCTGCTTCTCCCTTTGACCCTCTCCCTCTCTTGTGCTCTCTCTCTCTCATTCTCACTCTCTCAAATAAATAAATAAATCTTTTAAAAAAAATTATCCATTAAGAGAATTGTTTTTAAATCTCCTACTATTTCTTCCTTTAATGATGTCCGTTTTATGGAGTAACATTATTGGTTACATTCAAATTTATGGAAGGTGTTTTATTCCTAGGAGACTGGTTATGTTGTCATTATGAAACATGTCTCTTCATTCTTGGCAATGCTCTCGTCTTTAAAGTTATTCTGAACAATCTTACGATAATTCTTCTAGATTTATATTGTTTATTGTTTGCATGATGAAATCTTTTGATTTCAAACTTTCTATGTCCTTATATTTTGCTTACATTTCCTGTAACCTCATATACATGGCTTTAACTTTTAAATTTCATCTTATATTTGTGTTTTCATCAGAGTATCTATGCTTGTTTAAATTTAATATAAATTCATAATATATTTGTATATAAATTTACTGTTTTACCCTGTTTTCTATTTGGCCCACTCACTGAAGTTTTATGTTCTATTCTCTCCACTTGACTTATTTTGGAATATATACGTATGATTTTATATCTTCTTAAAGTTATAGTCAAGGGATGTCACTCTTTTATCTCTTTATACAACCATGTTCAAAGCTTTTCTTTCAGTTTGTCTACTTCTGAAAGAAGTAACATTTCAAGTCTTGACTGATTTCCCTCTTAGGAACACTTTTCCCTATAGTTCTGTTTGTTTAAGAAATGAAATGTTGTCCCCTTTTATTGAGGGCCTTTAAACTCTTTTTTTCTAGAAATAATTTCTGGAATCAAATATAATTATTTTTATAAAATGGAATTTAGGTTTTCAGTATTCAGTTTCTTTTGCCTTATACACATTTTAAACTGCTTTAAAGAAAAGCATTTTAAAATATGTACAAAGTATATTTAACAAAATATTGGATTAGAACATTTCTTGATTTGGGGCGCCTGGGTGGCTCAGTGGTTAAGTGTCTGCCTTCGGCTCAGGTCATGATCCCGGGGTCCTGGGATTGAGCCCCGCATCGGGCTCCCTGCTCAGCCGGGAGCCTGCTTCTCCCTCTCCCACTCCCCCTGCTTGTGTTCCCTCTCTCGCTGTGTCTCTCTGTCAAATAAATAAAAAATAAAATCTAAAAAAAAAAAAAAAAGAACATTTCTTGATTTAACAATACTATAACTTCCACAGAGGAACAACACAGTACAGAAGAGGTTGTATTTTGGAATAAAATTGATGGTATGTATAGGATTTCTTAAATAAACTCCACTTAACTGACAGGTACCAGCAAACTTTCCCTTTGCCTCAGAAAAAAATGGACTTTTCACTGTGCTCTGAGCTACTCCCACCAATTGAGTTGAAGGCTTACTGAACACCATTTATGTTTGTTGCCAACTATGGTTGCATAAGTTGGATTTTATATTTTAATTGCATATTTTAATAAAATAGTTGATGAATAGTTGGAATGAGAGCCTGAAAAGACAGAGAATCATTTCGATTAAAACTAAACTAAATGTTGAGGGAAATTCAAGACAGTTAAGTTGCTAATAAACATGCTGTGAAATTACATGTGGGAGAATAATTGTGAAATAAAATCCAGAAATAAAGTAACAAAACTGAAATCAGTTCTTTTGTCAGTGTGTTATTAAACATCTTTAAGATCTAACTCATGAAAGGAAACTTAAACTGGAAATGATAAATGAGTCATGATTATGTTAATATAAAAATCTGTGGGCTCCTGGGTGGCTCAGTTGGTTGGGCACCCAACTTTTGATTTTGGCTCAGATCATTATCTCAGGGTCACGGGATCAGGCCCTGCGTGGGGCTCAAGCTCAGCAGGGAGACCTCATAGGATTCTCTCTCTCCCTCTGCCCTTCCCCCACCTGCTCTCACTCTCTCTCAAAAAATAAATTAATAAATTAATTAAGATTAAAATCTACCAAAGGACAATCAGTAAAACAGATTCAATGGAAAAACAACACATAAAATATTCTTTGACTTATGTGAAGTGTTTGGCAAGTGTGAATGCGCTCTTAAAATCAAAATTAAAGGAAAAAATGTATACATATGTTTTCATAATTTCTTATTCTATATTCACCTTTTTTTTGATTAATCTACCACCTATGGTTTCTGATCCTATTGGATATAAAGACTTGTATTATAGTAAGGATGGATAATTTAATAAAACACAAAAATAATTTCTTCTTGCTGCAGTAGCTTGCAGGTTCTGAATTAGCTAGATGGAGGAAGTTTCAAAACAGAACAGGTTTAAAGCAAAATAGAGAAGGTTTAAAAGCTTTTTTCCTGTCGCTTGCATGGCTATCCAGTGGAAACCTTCAAATCCATGGTTAATTAATATAGGCTTTGTCAGAACTACCTCTCTAAAGTTTTTCTTAAACTCTGGAAACACACTCATGTATTTGTTGTTCTTGTACTTACTGGATTTTATAAAATATGTGAACATCAGTCTAGGAATCACTTCCAAATATCTGTTAAAATATGTTCAGAGGATGCTGTTCCTAATATAAGCAAAGGTGCGGAAAAGGGGAAGTGACAGCAATCTCTTCAAAAGTGTCGCTTAAGATTTTCTTTCTTCCATTAAAATTTTTTTTCTAGTTGCAAATATTATTTGGCCAGTTTTGCCTTCACTTGTATTGATAAAGATTAGATATCCTGGCACCAAGAATTTCACTTAAAACATGGAATCTAATTTCCAGATTGGGATGTGAAGTTGCAAACCTTCAATTCCATTTCTCCTATTGCATAAAAGCAAATAGTTGTAAAAGTATAATTCTACTAGTAATACTACAGGGAGATTTGACTCATTTTGTTGTAAGTTAACTGGAATTTTGGAGCAGCATAAAAATACACAAACTTTACCTTCTATGTTGATGCATTAATAAGTAGATAATTTCTCACAGAAGTAAATATATCTAAACAGGCTAACTAAACCCCAACCAGTCATTCAAGAATTTAATTTCCAAGAAAAATAGAATCTGGGTTTCTGGAAGTTAGAAAATACATTAATACAGGCTATATGTAGCTTTACAATGATAAATAACAACTCAAAAAGAAAGCCAAGAATAGTAGCCCCAAAGTCTTTCTCTAACTCTATCACTAACCGGCATTCCTAGTGTTTGATGTTAATATACTCTAATTAATTTGAAACTAGTGAAGTTTCTAGTGTCCTTAGGGTCCTAATACCTTCAATATCTCTCTTGAACCTGGCAGCTTCAATTCAATTGAAATTACTTGACATCATTTATAAAAAGGCTTTCAAGTGCCTTAATTCAGGTTGAATCTACTCTGAAGTTATATATTAAAAAAAAAAAAAGGTGGGGAAAAAAAAAACATGATTTTCAAAACCTCTTTTTTATTCTGACTTTGTAATTTTTCTTTTTGTTTATGACTTCTGAAGCATAATTCATTTTGAGAGATAAAATAATTTGTGTTCCTTTTTTTTATGGTGTGATGCATTTACTTGCTGGAAAGTGATGCATTGTGAGAATCATAGTATAATTTTTGGCTACTTCTAATGTATATACATCAACAGTATATTCTTGGTTAGGATCAAATAAAAAAAATTTATCAAAGCATCGAGTCTATTTCCTGGGCTATAATAGGGACTAAACATTACTAAATAAATAGAATGTAATGATCCCTTTGCTAACTAATTATGCAAATCATTATAACATTTGTTTTTCTTTTTCTTTCCATAAAAAAATATTTCAAGGAATTTTCAAGGAAGTTATGTCATACTATACTGCTCACTAAAAAATTAGTAAAATAAAAATAAGTAAAAATACCCATCCTCAAAAATTATGCAACACAGTTTCTATGGGAAGTCTGTTGCCTCTAGATATGTACTGGTATTACAATAGCAGATTTAGATTACTTACTTATACTAATTTCATAACCATAGCCCCAAGCCATTGGACCAAGAGTTTATTTTGCTCATCATCCAATGAATCAAACCTGTAACAGCCTCAAAATAAAAGTTTAACACTTTATGAGATATTCCACCTAAATTTAATTTTGGATTTTCTCCTTTATAAAATACAATTCTAGTTTGCTTAAGCATGTTTTCTATTATTATTACACCAGAGAAAAAAATTTCAAATCTACTAGAAAGAATATTAGTTTATTCATGGTTCTAATCAATATGTCATAAACAAATGTATCTGTTGAGTAGATTACTTTCCTAATTACAGATATTTATATGGAAAGTATACCAATAGGACTTCCAATGTCAGACCAATGGAAGTAGTAACATGTTTTCACAGGTAGGAGTTATGTGGCAGATGTGGCAACACCTCTCTTTAAAATTTTCCTAGTCATCTTGGGGCACCTGGGCGGCGAAGTCGGTTAAGCCTCAGACTCTTGATTTCAGCTCAGGTCATAATCTCAGGGTTGTGAGATCTAGCCCTGCATTGGGTTCTGCGCTTAGCGTGGAGTCTGCTTAAATTTCTCTCTCCCTCTCCCTCTACCCCTCACCCCCAGCTCTCTCTCTTTAAAAAGAATAAATAAATCTTAAAAATATTTCCTAATCATCTTAACATAAGTAGGATGTCATAAACCATGGTACATGCTACCAATTTTTGTTTTATATATTCTTGGTAGATGTATTGATTTTTTTTTAAGGTACAGAGATTTCCCATATGCTCCCTGCACCCACCCACATGCACAGCTTCTGTCACTGTCAACATCTTGTGCCAGAGTGACACATTTGTTACAAGCAATGAGCCTACACTAATACATCATCACCCAAAGTCTATAGTTTACCTTAGGGTTCCTTCTTGGTGTTGTACAGTCTAAGGGTTTTGACAAATGTATGAAGAAGTGAGTCCACCATTGTAGCAACATACATATTAGTTTCACTATCCTAAAAATTTGTGCTTTGTTTAATCATTTCTTCCACCCCTAATCCTGGCAACTACTAATCTTCTATTTCCATGGTTTTGCTTTTCTCCCGAATGTCATATTGTTGGAATCACATAGTATGTAACCTTTTCAGATTGACTTCTTTCACTTATTAATATATATTTATAGTTCCTCCATATGTATTCATAACTTGCTAGCTCATTTCTTTCTGGCGTTGAGTAATAAATACTCCCTTGTCTGGAAAGACCATAGTTTATCCATTCACCTACATCTTGGACATCTTGGTTGCTTCCAAGTTTTTGATTATGTATAAAACAGCTATAAACATTGTATACATGTTTTTGTATAGACATAAGTTTTCAATTCATTTGGGTAAATACCAAGGAGCACAATTGCTGAACCATATGGTAAAATTATGCTTAGTTTTGTAAGGAACTGCCAAATTCTTTTCCAAAGTGACTATAAAATTGTACATGCCCACCAACAATGAATAAATGTTTTTTTGTTGAACCATTTCCTCACCAGCATTTGGTGTTGTCAGTGTTCTGGGTTTTGGCCATCATAATAGGTGTGCTATCTTGTTATTTTAATTTTTAATTCTGTAATAGCATATGGTGTTGAAGGTCTTTTCGTATGCTTATTTTCCATCTCTAAATCTGTGGAAAATAGAAAAGGCAAGGAAACAGATTCTCCCCTACAATCTCTAGAAGAAATGCAGAAATGCTTACTATTTTGGGCTTCTGACCTCCAGATATGTAACAAAATAAATCTGTGTTGTTTTAGGTCACTAGGTTTGTAATAATTTGTCATGGCAGGAATAGGAAATTAAAACAACGACTTTCTATTATATCATTGGGAGATGACATTGGGAATACGAATTGGTCATTTGTTTGTCCTAGAGAAAATTTATAATATTGAAGGAAAATCCACACTATTCTATCAGTTCATCACAGAGAATTGCTTCCTACTTAAAGATGTGCCTTTTTTTTTAGGCACTTGTATTTATTAGGCTCATCTGTTTATACAAAACTAACTCTTGGAGTCACATAGCCGCATTCAACAAATAGAATAAACCTGCTGCGCCACCGGATTTGCCAGGGAGTACAATTTTAATTACATCCATTTCAATTATTTATCAAGAGTTCAGCTGAGAAAATAAGTTGAATTGTTGGAAAAAAAAAAAAACATAATATCTTCTCACTTGTGCTAAAAAGATAGCAAGATTTAGTCATATCAACTATATTTGGGTTCCTATAAAGTACTGCTGTTTTCTACCTATATTCCAGGCTTCCTTTCCATTAAGTCCCATGAATAATCATCTTTGCTTAATAAAGACTCTGTTGGGTCATTCCTGAATGATGTTAAATCCTGATCGATCAAATTTTTTAAATATATTTTTGTAGATATTTTAAACATAAGATTTCCTTTATGAGTAATTTTTTTTTTTTTTTTTTTTTTTTTAATTTTAGGGAGAGAGAGGGGGAGAGGGAGAGCGGTAGGGAAGGGCAGAGGGAGAGGGTGAGAGAGTCCTAAGCAGACTTCATACTAAACCTGGAGCCCTATGCAGGGCTCCGGGTGGGGCTCAAGATGGGACTCAATCTTACGATCCCATGACACTGAGATCATAACCTGAGCCAAGACCAAAGGTTGGATGTCCAACAAACTACATCACCCAGGCGCCACTCTGAGTAATCTTTTAAAATCTATAGCGGCAACGTTGTATTTGATACATTGTAAGAAAACTGTGTCTAACTTTGAAATCATTGTTTCATTCTCATTCTTGCTTCTAATTATTCTCAAGCCTGTTTTTTATATCTTCTAAATTATGTTTAATTTGTTAATTTTCATCACATTTTATGAACTCTTTTATAAGCCAGTCTGAAAGATTTAGAGGCATAAATAATAATTAATTAACAAATAAATCTAGTGAAAATATATAATATTGAACCCATGTTTTTAAAAAGTTGGGTATAGTGATGATAAAATAACAGAATTTGTTTGTATTAGTAAAAGCTTCCAGAAAGACAATTGAATTAGGATCACGCTGTCATTTGCTTAATGCAAGCATTATTTACTATAATTACCCTTGAGTTTTTGGTCCAGTTTCAGAATTTTCCTTGATTTTTTGATATATTCATAAATATTTGAAAGATCAACTTCATCTGGAAACTTACTGACTCTATTAATAATTATTTTATATTTTGATGTCACCTGTGATATTTTACTGAAACTTTTTTTCTTTCAAAGTAAAATTTGAGTTTATGAAAGCAAAAGTTATTTCTATTTATATCTCTTTTTCTTACTCTCTCATTGTCACCAAAGAAAGCAACTTGTTGGCCTGACAAATACCACCATGCGGGCAGCAAAGAATGTGCATCAGAATCTACATGTGCTGAGTCCTAGGTCTCCTTCAAATGACTTTCAAAATAAAATCTTATTTTGGCAAAAAAAAAAAAAGGGGGGGGGGGCACCTGGGTGGCTCAGTAGTAAGTGTCTGCCTTCGGCTCAGGTCATGATCCCAGGGTCCTGGGATCGAGCCCCGCATCGGGCTCCCTGCTCAGCGGGAAGCCTGCTTCTCCCTCTCCCACTCCCCCTGCTTGTGTTCCATCTCTAGCTGTGTCTCTCTCTGCCAAATAAATAAATAAAATCTTAAAAAAAAAACCCAACTTTTGTTTTGCTCACATTTTTGTTATTTTCTCTGGTTGTTAGCATAGTTTATAAGCCAAGCCAGGAGAACAGAATCTACTCTAAGCATTCTCAGTATAAAAGGTTTAATATAGGAACTACAGGTTAAGTGGCTTTTAGGAAAGCTGGAGATTGGGGTAAAAGTCACAAGAACTTGTGGAAAGTTCAGAAAATTGCCAACCAAGACAAAGGAAGCTCATTTGAAGATCTCCCTTGAAATGACAAAGAATCTAAGAATCACACTGAATATTGCTCTGAGTCTCACTTTTACTTAATCAATGCCCTAATTTGAATATAACAAAGGTGTGGCTGTGAATTCAGTTTGCATTATAATTCATCCACCTAGAGGATCAAACTTTAGGGTTTTTGCTCAGCAATATCAACCAACAGGACTTGTGTGGAGAGAGAGACACAGAGAGAAATTTCTTTTAAGGAATTGGCTCATGCAGTTGTTGAAAATCTGCAGGATAGGTCAGTAGGCTGGAGACTCAAGAAAAGCTGCAGCTGGAGTACCTTCTGGCTGGCAGAATTTCTTTTTGCTCAGGAGAAGTCAGTCTTTGTTCTGTTAAGACTTTCAACTCATGGATGAAGCCCATCCACATTATGGTCACTGATATATTGAAGTTCACAAATACAAACATTAATCTCATTCAAAAAATCACTTCCATAGCAACATCCAGAGCATTTGATCAGCTATCTGGGCATGGTGACTCAGCTGAGTTGACACGTAAAACTAACCATCACAACCATACTGTAAGATTTGTTTCTCTGTTTATTTCTTTTTCTCAGCATTTAAAGCCATGAGCTTAATGCTGTATTTCTCTGAGTTTTCCAGTATAGTCAGCAGTCATCTCATATTATAATCTTCTACTTTTATTTTCATCCATAATATTCTACTATTATTACAATATGACACCTCAAAAAATCTCACCCTTTTTTAGGTCTTTCAAAACATGCAAATAAAATTTATGTAACTATTTTGGCCGTTATCTACCAGGATCTCATTTAACATTATTAATGAGATCATCACTATCTTTGATTCTATTCAAATCCAATACGTTATTCCAGACCCCCAGGTTTAAGGTTCTGTTCCCTTGAGACCACTTTCAGTGCCCCAGACTATCTGGGTTTAGACAAACAGAGGCCAGTTAATATGTTCTGAGTATAGAGGATTTAGTATAGGAATTATAGAATTACATAAATTTGGAAGAGCTGAATAGTGAAGGACAGGGATGCAGGTGCTGGAGGTCAAGGAAGCCAAATTTGAAGATCTGATCCTACGACACTACAGAGAGTATTTTTCACATCCTCTCAACAGGATGTGTAGTTCTTGGGAATTAATGTACAGCTATACATAAAATGGGTTTTGGAGAAATATAAATCCAAGACTCTCCTCTGAAAAATGAAGCAACCTTTGAAAGGAATGACGGTGATGCCAAATTTGTAACAACCACACACACAAATGTCGAACATGTGAGGGAAGTCAGTAAATATGTATTAAGTTAAATTCATTTGCTCCATTACTACAGGTGCTATGATGCAACATTTAAAAATGTCTGGGTCACTTAATAAAATGGAGTGGTCTGCTAATTATTTCTGCCAAAATATGCATAATCAAAATATCACCATGTCATTCTCTGATCATGATATATGGTATTGTCTACAAAAATTATTTTGTTATTAGTACTGTTCTTGGAATAAAAGTCTACCTCCTGTATTTGGTTCTTGGCAGAATGTATTTCTCAGAGAATACAAACCTCTCCCGAGGGGAAACTTCCTAATAAAATGTCTGGTACCAAAGACCAAAAGTCTCACTGTATGTATCACTAAAAGCTAGACAGCCATACCAAAATATCTATCTAGCAAATGTCTCATTTCTTTTGAAAAATTTGATAAATTCAAGAGAAATTCAGCCAAATTCTCCAGTGCAAAGAGTTATGTACAATCTATGTACAACCTATGAAAGTTTACTCTAACTTCTTACTTAATATTATCGTTCCCTGCCACAAACCGATGCACTAAAATTGCAAACTCTAAACTAGCAGTAGTCTCTTTACACATTTTGGTATTGTGCCTAGTCCCTATCTTATCATTTCTGATGCCACTATCAAATAATAGGGACAATGTCAGTGAGTTTGGATTGAGACTGTTTGGCCCGAGGGGCTAAACTTGCAAAGAAATCCTGAAGCTAGGAAGAAGACAAAATGTTCCAGAGGGACACACTGAGAGAGAATGGATACTCTCTGAAGCAGAAGTCACGGATTAGAAGCCAGAGGTCCAGGGTTAGAGAAGTGCATATGTAGCAATAGAACAGAAAGAAACAGAATGGTTGAGAATACAGAAGTTGGCTGTAAATAGGCAGAAATGAGGGAAAAAATTGCCTAAGGGCAAAACTTGCTGATGTCCCCATTCAGGCAGTGGAATTCAATTGATTAAGCCTATTTAATATTACAATCTCTCAATACCCCTTTCAGAACCCCTATACACGGAGAAAAGTAAGGCCCATGAGCCGTGCTTTCCAGAAAGATACAGTATGCTTTTTCTAAGCACTGTTATCTCCTTTAGCCATGAATTCACCAATTCAATTCCAAGTAGGAAGACAATTTTTATTCTTTTTTTTTTTTTTAAACTTGATTTAAACACCTCTCCTTCAGCCCATTGGTCCAGCATGTGAATATAATGAATAGATTCTGGGCTTATTAGCTAGTGTCTAAGACAAAGCACATTACTTTTTGAAATTCAAATTATTCCTCTGCTCGAAATCTTTCAATGTTTTCCCATGTTATTAGAATGCTTTCCAAATTCCTAGAGACTCTTAGCACATCCTCATGGTCCTACATACATTTGCCATCGCCTGTGTCTAGAGCCTCATTTTCTACCACTGGTTCCATTACTACACTCACCAGCTTGCTTCTTACTCCTCAAATATGCCAAACTCATTATCGGCTCAGGGCTTGGCATACGTTGCTCGCTTTGTGTGGAATTAATGCTCTTGGACCTGACCGTGTCTGACTTTATAGAGTCATTCAGATCTTAGCTCAAGCAGACAATTTTCAGAGAGGCTTTTCCTGATCTTTGTATTTTTGCCTCTTCCCCGTGATTTCCTCTAGACCAATCCCTGGTTTTATATCTCTGCTAACACTTATGTCTGAAATTCTCTCAGTCAGTTGTTTATCATTGATTGTCACTTCTGTATTAAACGTCAGAGATGAAGTTGGTTTACTTTTGTGCTGTTTTCCTGGTGCCTAGATCAGTTCCTAGTGCAACCTGCGTATCTTGGCGTGTGTGTGGTTATCTACATACACGCAAAATAAATATAGATCTAACTAATTAATTAAATACCTGTGTCTTAGCTTTTTGCATAAAACTGCAGACTCCCTGGAGACTTTACCATTTGCCAGGATCTCCGTGGGATTCTGGAAGCCACCCAAAGAAAACATACTATTTAACCAAAAACACGGTGCTTGCATTTTAAATGCAACAAGGAAAAACCCAGTACTGAGCTACTTCTTCCAACTGTATAATAGATGTTGGCCTTTTTGATATAGAACACTTGGAGCTGCTATAGGCTGCAGATGCTCAAATTGCTTCGCAAATTTTCATTCTGTGTATTTATCCTAGTAAATGCTTCCTGTTTCCCAAATCTGGCCCATAGGTTTGTTGACTCATCCAGCTGCCTGATTCATGACCACTGCTATTTCTCTCCCAGAGGCCACTTCTCACTTTTCTGAAACATACTCTCTGATTTCTATAGGATAGTTTCTCTTCAGTTGCTTTTCCCCCTAATTTCTTAGATCCAATTGTGGACATAGAACTGCCTATTAATTGCCTATAACGATAGTAGCTTCACACTTGGTATTTTAATCAAAGCCAGGAATGACCCAAGGGAAACAACACCCACAGAAACAAATTTACAGATGCTACTACATGGAGCTTTTCTAACAGCCTATGGGCCCACAGATCCAGGTTATCTTGTCCTGAGAAAAATATCTTTGAATATGTCTAGGAAACTGCAGATCAAATCTTTTTTTTTTTTTTTTTTTTTTTTTTTACAGTTTTGCTGAGGTATAATTGACGTGCAGTAAATAATGCACTTAAATTGTATAATTTGACATATTTTTGACATATTTAGACTCCCATAAAATCATCAACTTAATCAAGATTTCTAGTACTTTCTTATCATAAGTTTTAGCTTAAATGTCCCTAATCAGATATATATATTCTCTGACCACCCTATTGGAGTAAAAAGTACCTGCTAGTTTTGTTTTGGCTTTTTTTCTCTTTCTCTTAAGATTCTACTGATTTCCACATTGCATGGTTTAGCACCTTTTCTGCCCACCCCCTTGAGTGGTTATTTCATATCATTGTAATTTAGTTAGGTTCTTCCGTCATTGTGTATTTTACATTGGAATCTACCAAACTCCTGAGTAATATTCTTTAATTTGCATACATTAAGGTTTGCTATTTATTCTGTAAATTTTGGTGGGTTTTGACAAATGCATTATGCCACATATCCACCATTACAGTGTCACACAGAATAGTTTCACTACCCTAAAAATTTCTCCATGTTCCACCAATCCAGCCCTTCCCCCTCCTTCTGACCCCGTGGCACTCACTGATCTTTTTATAGTTGTGCTTTCCCCAGAATATCCTATTCAAGGGAAAATACAGCATGTAGAATTTTCCTCCCTGTATTTCATGGCTTGATATCTTATTTCTTTATCTTTTTTTTTTTTAAGTTTGTATTTAAATTCCAGTTAGTTAACAAACAGTGCAATATTAGTTTCAGGTGTACAATACAGTGATTCAACACTTCCGTACAATGCTGGGTGATCATCACAATAGGTGCACTCCTTAATCCCCAGCACCTATTTCTTTATATCACAAAATTATATTCCTTTATATGGAAGTACACAATTTATCTATTTACAGATTGAAGGTTATCTTGTTTGCTAGAAGTTTTTTTGCAATTATGAGTTAAGCTGATATAAATCTTTGCATGAAGTTTTTGTGTGGACATAAATTTTTAAATCAGTTAGACAAATATTTAAGAGCCCAATTGCTTGATCATATGGCAATATTATGTTTAGTTTTATAAGAAACTGCCAAAAGTTCAAAAATGCTGTACCATTTTGCATTTATACCAGCAAAGAGTTTTAGTCGCTCTGTATCTTCATCTGCATTTGGTATTGTCAGCTTTTTGGACTTTAGCCATTCCAATGACTGCATAGTGATATCTCATTTCTGTTTTACTTCACAATTCTCTATGACAAATAATGCTGAGCATCTTTTCATATGTTTATTTGCCATCTGTTTATCTTTTTTGGTGAAATGTCTACTCAGATCTGTCGCTTGTTTTTTAATTGAGTTTTAAATGGGTTATGAGTTTTCTTATGGGCAAGAATTAAGTACTCTTGGATATTTGGGGTGCACTCCTTTATCAGATATGTGTTTTGCAAATATTTCATCCTTGTCTGTGACTTGTGTTTTGTTCTTTTAACCTTTGCTTTTGCAGAGCAAAAGTTTTTAATTTTAATAAAGTCCAGCTTGCCAGTATTTTATTTCATGGATCCAGTTTTTGATGTTTTATTTCAAAACACATCATAAAACCAAGGTTACATAGATCTCTAGTGTTTCCTCTAGAAGGTTTTTTTTTTTTTTATGTAACATTTCAGTCTGTGATCCATTTGAGTTAATTTTTTGTGAAGGATGTAAAGTCTGTTAGTCTGTGTCTAGATTCTTTTATTTAAAGATGTGGACTTCTTGGGGCAGCTAGGTGGCTTATTCGGTTAAGTGTCTGCCTTCGGCTCAAGTCATGATCCCAGGGTCCTGGGATCGAGTTCCGCATCTGGCTCCCTGCTCAGCGGGAAGCCCGCTTCTCCCTCTCCCTCTGCTCCTCCTCCTGCTTGTGCTCTCTCCTTCTCTCTCTCCCTCAAGTAATTATATAAAATCTTTAAAAAAAATGAAGATGTGGACATCTAATTTTTCCAGCACCATATATTGAAAAGACTATTATTTCTACATTGAATTGTCTTTAGCTCCTGTCAAAGGTCAGTTTGTGTGGTTATCTTTCCACCCTCTATATTATGTTTGATTTATCTGTGGCATCTATTTTTATGTCAATACTATGATGTCCTACAGCTTTATAGCAAATCTTGAAATTGAGTAGTATGAGTCTGCCAACTTTGTTCTCCTTCTTTTATATTGTTTTGACTACTTTTGGTTGTCTTTCCATACAACTGTTAGAATCGGCTTGATGATTGGTGCAAATTATATTGCTGGGATTTGATTGGGATTAGGTTAAGTCTGTAGATAAATTGGGAAGGAAGTACATTTTAACAATATTGACTCTTTTTTAATGTTTAAAAATTGCATCTATTTATTTCAATAGCTTTATTGAGGTATGATTTACATACCATAAATAAATTTACATACTTAGCATTCCTGGGTAAAAATACAAGAGAAATGAAAATATATGCCTGCAAAAATATTTGTACAATGATGTTTAGAGTAGCCTTGTTCATAATACATAGGAAATTGGAAACCCTCAAATTTCATCAAGAACTGGAAAACATATTGTTATATATTCATACAATGGAGTACTGTTGAATAATGAAAAGGAATAAACTACTGATGTATAAAAGAAAATAGATGAATCTCAAGTGTTAAGTTGCTTGAAAGTTGATGCACATAAATGAGTTCTAGTAACAGGCAAAACTAACAGAATAGTGGTGATGGGAACGAGAAAGTAGTAGCCTGGGCTTCATAGTTTGATTATGACATCATTTCCCCTCAAATGAATTCTCTCAGCTCTTATCTGTATTTGAATGTTCTTATTTATCTTTTATTTTTGAAGGATGTTTTCAGTAGATGTAGAACTGTAGGATGACTTCTCAACATTTAAAAAAGCATTCCATTGTCTCTGATCTCCCTTGAATCTTATAAGTCACCCATATTTCTTATTCATATTCTCCTTTGTATTTTATTTATTTTCTCCAGCTGCCTGATTTTTAAACATCTCTTTACTTTGGTTTTCATAACTCTACTGTGAATTGCCTAGGTGTATACACACACACACACACACACACACACACATATTTGAGTTTCACAGAGCTTCTTAGAACTGTCTTTTCTTAATTTTGGAAAAATATGGGTCATTATTCCTTTATCCTTCAAATATTTTCTATGCCCCATTCTCTCTTCTTCTGGACCTCTGATTCCCTATATATCAGACCATTTGATTTATTCCATTTCTCATATCCTATGTATTATTTTCCTGTCAATTCTCAGTGCCATCTTTCCTACAGAGAGAAGACTATAGGACATTTATGTATTTGGTGGGTATTTACACCATTTAATCACAATATGGTATATGTATGTGTAATATACATACAAGCCCATGTCCACACACATACACATTCTTATATGCACAGACACACTTTCAATAATATATTACTGTCTTAGAGAAAATATAGACTTAAATGTATTATATCCCTAAAAATATAATGGAATGCATTTAAAACAATTAATCTTTAGTCTTTCATTTTTCCTTCTTTTATATTCTATTTATATTCTTCCTTTACCTTTTCTTATCTCCATAAAGTTAATGAAATATCTAAAGAATATAGTAATTAGGTGAAGCACAAATATATTAAAGGTATACAATGAAAGAATGTCATATGAGTGGTATACTAGTTTAAGTATAAGCTGTTTTATAGGGGTTTGATTATCTATTTCTACTCTGACAGCGTCAGAGAAAACCCATTATCATTTTCAAGTTAAGGTAACAAAACACAAAAGCCCAATTTGAAGAGTGACATTGCTGTTTATAATGTTGTATCTAGAAAATTGCATGTTTGTGGTATTTATTTAAATGACACTGTATTTAAATAATTTATACTTTAAATTACTATCTTTGGGTGGATTTATACACTGTTACAACTTGTTGAAATGTGTTACTTTGCTCATTCTTGTTTTGCTTATTCAATTAAACACGTATTTTGATAATATGTTCACTGATTTGTTTAAATTTAATTGATAAGTCCTTTGGTATAATAGAATTATTATGCAAAATGTAAATATAAATTTTTATAACAAGGTGATATTAAGGGCAGAGGAATTATATATGATGATCCATTTTTTTGCTTTAAAAAAGACATCAGCTATAAAGCTAGTTGATATCCAACTGAATCTACTGTCTTTCAGTGACCAAGTGTGTGATGTTTTAAATATCTCTAATGTTTTTGGCCTCAGTTTCTCCAACATAAAATGAAGATAATAATGCTTATTTCAGAAAGTTTTAAGGATTAAACTAAAGATTATTTATATCTTTCTTGTCACACTAAGAATATCAACATATGGAAGCTACTGTGTAGTTCAAGTGCTTGCTCAGATCCTGTTTTCTTTCTGTTGTTTTTTTTTATACATCAAGAAGTCACAAAGCAGTTCATCTCCCAGTAAAAAGAGATGAAGTAGTTCCTTCTATTATTTCAATTTTTTTTCATTCTGTGATTATAACATTTCAGATGAGATATGCATTGGTGAAACTGAACACAAACATACACGCAGACACACACACACACACACACACACAAGCATGTACAATAGGTTTACATAAAATTTCTAACTTAATAAGCCAAGTTTATAAGATCTTATTCAAAGAAGGTGATCTTAACAGCAGAAGAGACTGAAATGATAGAATAAAGTAGCTTAGAAGCCAGATGATAGTGGCATTATCTGACAAATGTAAATTCAGAGTGCCTGGGTGGCTTAGTCAGTTAAGCATCTGCCTTCGGCTCAGGTCATGATGCCAGGATCCTGAGAGGGAGCCCTGCATCATTGGTCTCCCTGGTTAGTGGGGAGTCTGCTTTTCCCTTTCCCTCTGCTGCTCCCCCTGTTTGTGCTCTTTCACTCTCTCTATCAAATAAATAAATAAAATCTTAAAAAAAAAAAGACTCATTTAGAAAAATGAAAAAGGTTAATTCAATAAATTGGCAAGCCTTCATTTTTGACTTAATACTGCACTTTGATACTAAAAAATTATATTATCTTTTTAGAAGAATTTCCAATGACAATCTATGGGCTTCCTTTTAAAAGAATGTTGGAAAATATGTACTGAGTTTTAAGAAACATCTAGTAGGGGTGCCTGGTGGCTCAGTCGTTAAGCATCTGCCTTCAGCTCAGATCCTGATCCCAGGGTCCTGGGATCGAGACCTGCATCAGGCTCCCTGCTCGGCGGGAAGCCTGCTTCTCCCTCTCCCACTCCCCCTGCTTGTATCCCTCTCTCTCGCTGTGTCTCTCTCTGTCAAATAAATAAATAAAATCTTTAAAAAATAAAAATAAATAAATAAAAGTTAAAAAATAAAGAAACGTCTAGTCATATTATCTGCTGAAAGAAGGAAGAATAATTAGTGGTGTCAAGTCTCTGACAATATTTCAGTTTCTATATTCCTATCTTTCTGGAAGACTTACCCTCATGATAAAGGATACATTATGTCCTGTATGTAACGCCTTTAATTATTCTTTTCTGTCACCGTATCACTTAGATTTGAAGTACCTGCATGGAAGAAGTCTTACTTCTTTTCCATTGTATGAATTCAATAAATATTTGCATAGTTTTTGATGGATTTACTTTCAAGTGAATTTCAAAGCAATTTATATCTGTCAAAAGAGACTCCCTAGTGTAAATATATTTTGATCAACATCATTAAGTATATTCCACTTAGCTTAAATGTTTAGAAATCATTTTTCCCATATTATTTAAAGTATAATATACATCTGTTTACAACTTTTCATTTTTCATTCTATATACTTCTGTTAATACACAAATTATTTAAATGTTCAAACATCAAATATGTTCCTATTTCTACAAGAGCACTTTATTGCTCCTATTGGATATCTTTTTGATTTTTTTAGTATTTTTGATATTTCAGCTGTTCATCTATGGATTATATAATTTTAATGGGATCCTACTTAGAAAAAATCAAAATTAGAGAGTTTTTGAAACACATAACCTATACATTTCAGAGGGTAATTATAGTGAATAGTCAAATTATCTACCACAACCCAAAACCTTCAGTGCTGAGAGAAAGTCTGGCCAGATTGTTAAGTACCCATAAAGTTTACTCAAAAAGCAACTGAGCTCCTATACAATAACAATATTTTATTATGCCATCTATTCTGCTTATATAAATCCCAGGATTATGTTTCTTCTTGAGTTGTATTGCTATCACAAATGAACATTTGGTATTCCTAGTTAGTACAGAAAAACATATGAAGAATGGTTGGAAGTTAAATTTATTTTCACATTCTCAAAAGCACATGGAAACAGGAAAAATAACTGCTTCAGAACTGTCTATTATGCAGATTATAATTTCACAGTTGTTTTTCACATCACTTACATCATGCCTGCTAATAAAAAAATAATTCTAACATAACTCTACAGTGACTGAGCTGCCAAAAATATCACTGCCAGTGAATTAAATCATGTTGTTTACAATAATTTGCTGACTTTTAATCTGAAGAAAGTACTTTGTGGAACTAATGCTGATGCTAATTCTGCATTTTTATGCTCTGAAATGACAATGATATAATGAAAAATGAATCTCATTTTAGTGAGCATTTTGGATGCAAAGCACAAAAGACATTACAAAAGAGATCTTGATTGAAGTCTGTTAAAAAGTAAAGTTTTTAGAAATACTAAATATTACTTCTTATCTGCTTATGCCTCTGAACCTTCTACACAGTCAATTTTTTTCTGGGTTGTGGAGCTTATGATAAGTGTTTGGCACAAAAAGAAATAAATATTTATTTTTTATGGCTATAGGCAAATTTATACTGAAATGTATGTGCAAAATTTAATAAGAACACTAACAATATAATGTGGAGCTTAACTTGCAAAGCAAATGTCATACTGCAATTGTAGCATTTTAACAATACTAGCATCTGCCCTTGATTATTTAGTAGCTGATTTTTAATTTAGTTGATTTTATGGTTCTTTGACCACTGTTACTCTTTAGCATCGGTATTACATGAAAAGCATAGAAAGAATAAAACACCAAACTTAAATTACCTAAGATTTTTATTATCATCTTTATTATTATTTCCATTTGTTAACAATTCTATCATTATGCTTAGTGACAAAGCTGAGTAAAATGAGATTTGGAGAAAACCTGTCAACCAAAAATTAGCAGGTTCACAAATGTCAAAGGAAATCAAGACTAGAATGAAGAAATAGTTTTCCAAAAGAAGTGGTGAAAATCAGATTGTTAAAAAAGAACTCAAAATAGTAAGATGTTCCAACTGAAGTTGTTTTCTTATATATGTAGTCATCCCTCCAGCAGAAAAGTTAGATATTTCCTAGTAGACTCTCATGGCTTTCTCAGCTGGAAATTTAGAATCACTTTTTAGAATGGATAAATCATTTGGTTAAAGTTTAAACTGTGTCCAAAACTTAAAAGTTTCTTAAGAATAAAGTTAAATTCAAATTCTGTAACTTGTAAAGATTCTTAAAATGTATGTACTTTATTAAAATCTGTATTAATTTACTTTGTTTGGCAATCTTAAATACAAAATAAACTTGATTTCTCAAGTATATGTTCTTCAGGTATTTCTTTGTTTTTGAAATTATCTGAGCCCAACACATAATGATTATGATAATAAAGTTATAAATATTTAAAAATTGAGAACATGCATGGTATCCAATAAGGAGTTAATTTTTGTTACATATATACTCTCCATTTAAAGCTATAAGTGCTCAATGAGCATGTTTAATTCATTTAAAACGAAACTAAGAAATTTCTGTTGACCACAGTATAACATAGCTATTAATAGGATTGAAATGGTAAAAGCTGGTTGCCTAGGATTCTATACACATATAAACATGTTGTATATAAATAAACACTGTTTTATTTTGTTCTTTCTTGTATGAATAATTTCTACTTCTTTTTCCGGCCATTTGTAATGTTTAGGATCTATACATTCTTGCTGTATCCTTAGTCTTAGGGGGAACATGGTTTTTCTTTCACCATTAGATATGATTTTGTTAGTTTTCTACTGTGTAACAAGTTATTGAGAATTTACTGGGTTAAATCAATAACACTTTTATTATCTTACACTTTCTTTGGTCATGAATCTGGGCATGGGTAAGTGGTTCTTCTGATCAGGGTCAGTCTGATCAACTTGTCAGCCTTGCTATATTCTCATCTGGAAGAACCAATGGGGAAGAATCTACTTCTAATTTCATTCAAGTTGTTGGCAGTATTAATTTCCTTGTGAATACAAGACTGAGGCCCCAGATGCTTTTGGCTGTTGGCTGGAGGCTATCTTTAGCCTTGAGGCTAGATGTAGTTCTGAGTCACACGAGCTTCTCTATCATGTCTGTTTATTACATTAAGCATGCAAGGATAGTCTCTGTCTTCAGAGTGATAATATGGTATATTATATATAGTACACTCTAATGGAAATAACGTTACATCACTTTTACCATATTCTGATGATTATAATAAAGTCTCATGTTCCTCCCATACTCAGTGGATGGGGACTATGAAAAAGCATACACACTAATAGGTGGGGATCAGTGGGACTCACCATATGGCTTGTCTATTACAATCTTGCTAGCTGTAGGTTTTATCACTTTGTCCGTTTGAGAAAGTCCATCTATCCCTAGTTATAAAAAAGTTTTTAATAATGAATGAATGTTGAATTTTATTGTGCTTTTCCACATCTATTAATGAGTAACTTTTAACTTTTAATAAAGTACTGGAGTGGATGACATTGATTTATTTTTGGGTGTGAAACCCATCTTATATTTTGGGAATAAACTCCATATAATTATATACGTATTGCTGAATTTCATTTGCTAATATTTTTTAAGGATGTTGAATTAATATTTATGATTTGTTAGTCTTCCATTCTATTTCTTGTAATATCATAGCAATCTTTTATATAATTATAGTTTTGATTTCATAAACAATTTAAAAAATATTCCCTCTTAATTCCTTTTTTTTTTTAAAGGTTTGTTTATTTTAGAGAGAAAGAGAGAGAGACAGAGAGAGATAGAGAGAGAGGGCACAAGTGGGAGGGGCAGAGAGAGAAGGAGAGAGACTCCCAAGTAGACAACACGCTGAGTGGGAAGCCTGACTCTAGGCTCAATTTCACGACCCCAAGATCATGACCTGAGCTAAAGCCAAGAGTCTGTCACTAAACCAACTGTACCACCCAGGTGCCCCTCACTACTTATTTCTTAATATTAATATTGTTTATTTCTTAAATTACTAATATAATTTATTAGTAAATGTGCATCTTTATTCCTGACAATGTTCCATTTTTCTAAATCTATTTGTCTAATATAAATATAGTCATTCAAGCTTTCTTTTGATGAAAATTTAATGATATAAAATTTATCTGTTCACTTTTTTAAAAAAGATTTTATTTATTCATTTGAGAGAGAGAGAGAGAGAGAGAGAATGAGCAGGGAGAGCAGCAGAGGGAGAGGGAGAAGCAGTCTCCTCACTGAGCAGGGAACCTGATGTGGGACTCAATCCCAGGACCCTGGGATCATGATCTCAGATGCTTAACCAACTGAGCCACCCAGGTGCCCCTATCTGTTCATTTTTAATTTTAATTTTTATTATATTTTTTTCTTTTTAGTTCTTTTTATTTCATGAGGTTTCTGTAGATATATAGTGCAGTCTTGTGTTGTTGTTTTTTTCTATTTTGACAATCTGTTTTCAATGAGAATCATTAGATTACTTTTAATATAATTTGTTGCTATGTTTAGATTTAAATTTTCTATCTTGCTCTTATTTTTCTGCTGTTTCTATATCTTGATTCGTTTTCCTCAATCCTTGTCCTATCTTCGTTTGGATTATTTTTTATAATTCCTTTTTATCTTTACTCTTATCTTAATAGTTTTTCCCATTTTTTAGTAATTATGCTATGACAGAATTTACATATACATTCTAACTAATCACAATTCACCTTGTAATAATTATATCACTACATGTAATAACCTTCCAACAGCATACTTCCATTTTATATCTCTAATTTTTTGTGCTGGCATAGTCATACAATCTTTATTTTATGTATGTTTTAATCCTTACTATATATATATGTGTGTATATATATATATATATATATATATATATATATATATATATTTGCTTTCCATATACTGTTATCTTTTAAAGTAAAAACAAACAACCAGAAAACTAGGAAAAATTTATTTTTGCCTCCA
Source organism: Phoca vitulina (assembly GCF_004348235.1). NCBI lineage: Eukaryota > Metazoa > Chordata > Mammalia > Carnivora > Phocidae > Phoca > Phoca vitulina. The sequence continues at coordinate 23,987,137 of NW_022589706.1, forward strand.
TTGTTCTTTATTTCTTTTTTATACCTAAATATTCAGATAGTAATATACTCCTTAACCCTGAAAATACTTTTTAAAAATATTTCTTGTAAGGAAGTTGTAGTGATAATTAATTCTTTTAGCTTTGGTTTATTTGATATTTTATCTAAAATTTTTGAAAATTGTTTCCTGGGCTACAGAATTCTTGGTTGACAGGGTTTTGTTTTCTGAGTTTTGTTTTTGTTTTTATTTTAACACTCTACAGATGTTACTTCATAGTCTTATGACTATTATTGTTTACAACAAAAATTCTGCTGAAATTCTCATCATTTTTCCTTTGGTTAATTTCAAGATACTTTCTTTTTCTCGGTTTTCATTGGGTTGACTATGATGGTCCCAGATGTGTTTTAAATTTATGTTTGTTATTTTTTCGGGTTTTCTGAATTTCTCAAATTTGTGGTCTGCCATCATTTATTAATTTGGGAAAATAATGAGTCATTATTTTATATTTTTTGAGGGGGGTGAGAGGCAGAGGGAAGGGGAGAGAGAGAAAATCTTAAGCAGGCTCCACACCCAACAGATAGCCCGACTTGGGGCTTGATCTCATGACTCTGAGATCATGACCTGAGTCAAAATCAAGAGTCAGACACTTAACCAACTGAGCCACCCAGGCACCCCAATGAGTCATTATTTTTTCAAATATTTCTTCTACTTTATTTTTCTCTCTTCTCCTTCTGAGTTTCCAATTACATGTATATTAGTATCTATTGCATCTCAAAGGTTTTTCATTAAATATTTTTACTTATTTTCTTTTTTATTTTAGTTTTGATCACTTCTATCAACTTAGAATCATCTTCCCTCACTTTTCCTCTTCTGTTTGATCTGCTTATAAACCCATTAAAGAAATTCTTCATCTCTTACGTAACGTTTTAATTTTAGCATTTATATTTGACTATGTCTTCCAGTTTCCATTCCTTTGCTTAAATGCTCTGTTAATGCATTTTGTTCTCCTTTCCATACATCTTTTAGCATAGTAATCCTAGTTATTTTTAAGTCTCAGAAAGTTAGCATCTGGCCCACTATCAGGTTTGTTTCTATGGACTACTTTATCTCTTAGCAGTTTTTTTTTTGGGGGGGGGGTTCTTTTTTGTTTAGTGTGCATTATAATTTATGAATGAAATTATATATAGAATAACAGAAGAGACTGGAATAAATAATATTTACACACAGCAATGGGCATGCCTTATTTTGGATCAAGCCATTAATGAGAGAAATTAGGTCATTCTAATAAGTAGTCAAGCTGGTTTGGGTTGATTTGCTTGGTATAACTACATTCCCTGTTTTACAACCTTCACATTCCTTCAGTGGTAGACATGGTACTTAGTTTCAGATTGGGACTTCCAGAGAATTTTTCTCAGTGTTCTTGTTCTACTCTTAGCTTTCAGCACGTCATTCATTCCTATGCCAGCAAGGTCTCTCTCCATGCTTTTGCTCCCCCTAGCAATAGAATGCAAGGCTCATGATAGATGCAGGAAGGCTTTCTTGGCTCTGTTCTAGTTTAGGTTTTAGTTAGCCCCTGAATACCTGGGCTGGGTTGGGGCTTTCTCAGCATTTCTTCCCACTACTCCTTATATTAGCCAAACTCTACTTTTTATAAATTTGGGGTCTTTTTCCCTCTTCCATAAGTAGTAGATGTTCTCTTTGTATCAGTAAATGATCTTAACCCTGAGCAATATTATTCCTTTCTCCCAGTGACAGTTTTGCTTATTATCCTGTTACACAGAGTAATTATGTTACTTAAAAATTTATTTTTATTTTTTATTTTTTTTTTTGGTGATGATCAGTCAGGTCCAGGCAGAGAATAATATCATGGAGAGGTGTTTGAAAGTGAAATAGACTTATTATACTTACAGGTCCTGGAAGAGGAATGGCATGCCATTCAGGGGGTCATACAGAGGAGTACCAATGGAGTGGGCTCAACAAAGAAGGTGAGCAGCTGAGAGAGTGAGGACTTTGTGGTAACTCAACATCATTAATAATACTAATTCTGATACATAACACTTGTCACCATGGTTGTGAAGATGTTAAAAAGAAGTTTGACTTGGCTATGGAAGGCAAACTATGACAGAGGTGACAACAAAGAAGAGTCATATTAGACATATGATCCACAACCAAGGATACCACTTTGTGGGCAATAGCCAAGAGCATAGGCCAGGCATCTCTAATTTTAGGGAATCTGATGGAAGATTTCTGTTAGGTTATTAAAGAGTTTTAGCTCTTAGCCTATTTCTTGTAGTTTTGCCTGTACTTTTTCAGAATTAAAAATGCACATGTAGCAGGATGTACCCTGAATGGCACAAACCCCTTCTTTCCTAACTAGTAAGTAGTCAAGAGCCAGCATGTCATCCTTTGCCATTTGGGCCAGAGACTCAGGGTCTAGTTGAATAAAGGACAACATTTCACATACCCTTTGAATATGATCTCAAGGGCAACTGGAAGAGTTTGGTTGGCAGTTATAATTTGATTTTGTTTGACAAAGCTTGCTGTACTGGGGTCAATGCTGGTGGCTCCTGTGACAATGGAAGTCCTATTAAGATGGAAATAAATGTTCTTTTTACCTGGCATCCTTGGATTGATGGAAAGAGGGATATATCTGTTGAATAAAGAAGTTTGGAAATCCCCAGAGTAACCACTGAACACTGGGGTATGGTTTCATTAGGGTAAACACTGGTAATTGGCAAGGACGCATATATAAGTGATGTGCCTGTCAGTTTGGACCAGAATAGAACCCAACAGTATCATTATTCATAGCATAATGTACCTGAGAGAACGTGGTGTTCTGTTAAACTAAGGTGAAAGAATGGTTACAGTGGTCATGGTTGGAGATGCAGGTAGGAAATGGTGTTGGAAAACTGGGAAAGATAGTAAGAAAAGGCATTAGTAAGTGGGTGGTCTCCTCAGGGAGTCAAGGGGTTCATTGATATGAAGCAGGTGCCTCCTTAGGAAAGCAATAATCTCCATTGATTTTGCTAACCTCTACCAGATTGTCTTTTTCTAGGGATGTACATTTTAACAGAGAGAAGAAAAAAATACAAAGATCACAGGCTAAGAAGATAGCGAATTCAGAAACATAATAAGATCCCTAATATTAGAGGAAGCTTATATTAAATGTTAATATAGGGCCACTGTTTGCCAAGGCATCCAGTGCTGAGATGATTGCCTGAAGTTTGGCTAGGTAACTTGTTTCTTGGGTACCATCCTTTATCAGGCACATTCTGGTTAAGAGAATGGAAGCAGCAACATTCTACAGAGCTCCATCACATGTGTTGGTTACCAGTGCTATTTGTATAGTCCACCAATGCCCATTACTATTCACTTAGATAATCCCAAGGAGTATCCAGGTAGACAAGGGATCTAGGGAAGGGGTGACCTAGGGAATCTGGCTAGCAATGGACTGGGGATAGGAGAAGCCACCCTCTCCTGAAAGTGGAATATATCAGAAATCCCAGGTTTGGCTCCATCCTGTCTGAAGGAGGCCTTGGTAACTGTGCTAAGCTTGTGGGGTGCTATTTTCATAACCAACATATATACTTGATGATCTTAATTTGTAAGTAAAATGTATACATGAGGAGTATGTGGCCACCAGAACTCACAAAGGACTAAAAGATGTTACATTTTTTAAATTTTTTTATTTAAAAAAAATATTTACTTATTGAGAGAGCACATGAGCAGAGGGAGAGGGAGAGAGAGAATCTCACAACCCTGAGATCACGACCTGAGCCGAAATCAAGTGTTGTAGGCTCAACTGATTGAGCCACCCAGGCACTCCAAGATGTTACATTCATGTGTCATTAATAATTATGTCAAGTGGACCTCTTTAGGGGAGGATATTTTCAATGTAAGGTTATACTTATGTTTCTAAAGAAAGATGGAAGTAGTCAAAATCTTGTCTGCAAAGACTGATGGCAAAGCTACTGAGGTATACTGTGGGTAGTTCTGAATGGGTGTGTTGTGTTCCTTCAGAAGTAGAGGCAAACTGAAGTTGAAATCCTGTTGAAATAGGCACTGAATAGAATATATTAGCTAAATCTACAGGGGAAAATATTTACCTGTTATTGATTGAATAGAATCAGTAATTTTAATAATACTGTTTTTTGGGGTGTGGAGGGGGAATACAATGTTAAAGTTATAGTAATCCACCATAAAGTACCCTGTATTTTTCCTGGATTTAAGAACAGGCAAAACTGGGCTATTGAATGGGAAAGCAATGGAGATAATCACTTTATTAATTAGATTTCATACACTAAGTTTTAATCTTCAAAGGCCCTATTTTAATTTACTTTGCACTGTATTAACTCGGGGGGTCCATGGGGTTCCATTTATCAAGCCAATTTGTTAGTGTCAAAAACTTACTTTAATTTTCATTTGTTATTCATTGTGTTAGAGCATCTATACTCAATATGGAATATTTTAAAGCAACGGGTATTGTGACTATGGGAAATGTTGATAAGGCTACAGTAAAGTAAGGCCTATATATTTTTCCCTATTTTATATTTATTTATTTTTAAAGATTATAGGGGGCACTGTGTTTAAATTTAGTGGAATCCCTAAATATTAAATTTATGCAGTTTTGTCAATTGGTACATTTTTGCTAATGTTATTGTTAATGAGAACCTATGCTGTATGGGCACAAAATCTAATGTGTGTCCTCTTTATCTTTTGCTATACAAATTCTTTAGTATATACATTTTATGTATAAATTTTGGATTTCCAATTGAATCAAATTATAGAGCTTTATTTTAATATTGTTACATATACCTATATTTACATAAATATAAATTATTTATTACATATTTTAATTAAATATCATATATACATATTTAACTACCTTTTTTCTCCCTATAGTTATTTTTTATTGATATAAATTACATAACATATTAGCTTTAGATGTACAGCATGATGATTTGATATTTTTTTGTATTGCAAAATGATCACCACAGTAAATCTAGTTAACGACCATCACCATATATAGTTACAAATAGTTACAATTTTTTGAGAACTTTTAAGATCTATTGCCTTAGCAACTTTCAAATATACAATATAGAATATACAAATATAAAATTATATAATACATCATTATTAACTATAGTCACAATGCTATACTTACTGATTTATTTATTTTATAACTGGAAGTGTGTACCTTTTGACCGTCTTCGCCCATTTCACTCTTTCACCTCCACCTCAACTTGGTAACTACCAATGTATTCTCTATGAGTAGTTTTTTAAGATTCAACATATAAGTGGATCTTTGGGTATTTGTCTTTATCCCTCTGACTTATTTTCCCTAGCATATGCCTTCAAGGTCTATCCATGTTGTCACAAATGACTGAATAATATCCCATAGTATATGTATACCACATTTTTATCCATTCATCTATTGAGGGACACTTTGTTTCCATATCTTGACTATTACAAATAATGTTGCAATAAACATGAGGGTGCATATGGTTTTTCAAATTAGTGTTTTCATTTTCTTTGGAATAAATACCCAGAAGTAGAATTGCTAGATCACATGGTAGCTCTATTTTTAATTTTTTAGGAAACTCCATACTGTTTTCCATAGAGGGTGCACCAATTTGCATTCTCACTAATAGCACACAAGGGTTCTCTTTATTAATCTTAATAAAAAACAACAACGATAATAATAATTATAAAAAGCACTGAAATATAGACATTGCATTGGTCTTTTCCTTATTTTTTGTGTATTTTTTAACACTGTAAAGCCTACTTTAAATTAAAACTAATATGCCCTCATTGATAGTGAGGACTAAGACAGTTTCTATCTATCCAGTGTTTTCTTGCATCCGTGTACTCTGGACAATATATTTATTTAAAAAAACAAAATAGTAAGTTATCATAGAGGCTGTTTTTTCACCATAGTACCCAAGATTTTAGAGCTCAGTAGGACTTAGTGATAATGTTGCAAAAACTCTTATTTTGCAGAAATAGGAACTTAAGCAAATACTTAAGTTCTTAACAGAAAATTACTAATGACCTTTGCTGACAGATCCAGGATTTAGCTTAATGTTAATGTTAATTAATACCTAACGTACAGATCCTGCTGAGTTCTCTTCACATTCCAAGCCCAAAACATCAAAACTCATTTTAAATAATTCAAAGCAAGAAAAATTAGTCCTTAAGAAAAAAATATTATGAAAATATAGTTTTGGACTGAAAATAGTTTAATTAATTTGTTTTGCACAGAATAATTTTTTGAGACTCAGATGAATAAATATTTGGTAAGTGTATCAGTACTACTATCATAGCTTAATTGAGTAGAAAAGTTATTATGGCTCAAGACATCATTATGTCTGTAAATAACGTTAATTTGCAGTATTACATTACAAATTGCTTAAGTTTTTTTGTTTGTTTGTTTGTTTTTTCTGTGTTTATGTTAACATTTGAAGCCAAAGGCATATTTAATTTTGTATGAAACAGGGAGAGCATAATACATTAGATAAATGATAGAATGCTTGGTTAAAAGAATTTGGCATGGGAAGATGGACAGAATTACAGGCTGTTAAAGCCCCTACAACTCTCTAAGTGATTATTGGCTACCTCTGAAATTTTATTCATTCATTCCACAAGCATTTATTGACTCCTTACTGTATTCATGGCTCTGGATCCATAGAATGAGAAAAACAGCTACCCTGAGGCTTATACTCTAACCAGAAAAGAGACGATTTGGCAGTTGCTTCCACCAAATTGTAGAAAATGTTCTGCATATAAAATCAGCTTAAAATGAGGGAATGATACTACATTTAGACCAAGGAAGAGATACTTGTTAAATGATGTTCAGGGTGCAATCTGAAGGACATTCATGTATGATGCCCACCCCCATTTTGTCTTAAAGAAGAGAGAAAGCATGTTCCACAAAAATAGGATAGACTGTGTGAGGACCAGGAGGAGAAGAGAGAAATTTGGTATTTTCTTCCATTTGACGAATGATTATTGAACACATATATACCAGGCTGTGTACCAGGCTGTGAGAGTTGATAAAAGAACATAGAATGCGAAGAGGCATTTTTTGGGTAATACTAATGAATACTGAAATAGAAACCAAATTATCTTGATATATACCAAAGAGCTCAACTTATTCATCTTCACATTCTGTGTATGTAGAACAACCAAAGCACTGATGTGAATATGAGAAGTCTTCTGTCCCTTAAGTCTAGGAAGAGGGTCAAGTCTCTTCATTCAGATGAGTGATCATAGAAAGGATAGGCTCTTCTTTCAGAGTTAAAGTCTAGGTGGGGGAAAGGGTTATAGAATTTGTAAGCTCTCCTTTAAAAAAAAAAAAAATAGGCTACTCAGAGCTAACATTCCAGAAAAAACAAACTGTTCAATACTTAACAGGAGTGTGAATCTTTCTCCAGAGGATGAATTTACTGTGAATTTCTCAGTAAATCAGTATTTGGAACCTTTGAGAATAAGGAGTTTGCAGACTATGGCAAGATTACCAGGTCAATGGTGCCTTGTGAATCCTGTTGGGAGAAAGCCAACTAGACTTCCTGATTGTATTCCAATGTTTTATTGTTTATGTAACATTTTTTGCCAAAATTTACACAATGTTTTTATTCATGACAAAGAAGCCTGGGGAAATATTAATATAAAATTATATCTGACAGTTGTAGGTTAATCAGTTGATGAGCAGCAGAGTTATACATACTAAAAAGTCGTAATTTGCCTTAAGAATTTGTCAAGAAAAATATTCCATGTAATATTAAAAATTTTGTTATCATTATTAATAATATAAATTTTTTGATAAGTGTTTTTTCTATGAGGGCTATAGGTTATTAGCTATTTTTACCACCAATAATGCTTTCCTAAGATTGTACACATTCAGTTTAACTAGAACAAAATCTAATTCTTACAAGTCCCCTTCATATATTCTTCACTGAATAATCAAGTGTTCTCACTTAATGATTTCATAGTGTTCTCCAAATTGTATAGAATTCATGATTAAAGGTTTTGAAAGAACTACTGTGCATAGATATGTGATTACATATGTAGAATTCAGAACCTCCCCTATTTGACTTTGAAATATTTGTTCTTTTATTTGAGAAATGAAAGCTTTAGTGCAAGATAGAAGAGAAAGATTTCTATGGCTGGCTCAGAATATTCTTTCCCCCACTGGTCTTCAACTTAGAAACATTAACTTCTTAAAATGGTCATGTTTACTAATTGCAAGTATTCTCACCAACATTATTCCTAATTAGATACTCTAGTTCCAGGCTCCTACAGAATTTTTATACTTCCATTACTAAAAAAAGAGAAATGAGAAAAAGATTACATAACTCTCCCCATTGGCTGTCTCCCATTGATAAATTTATGAGATTATCATTACTGGTAACCAAAGGATAATTTAACACCAAATACAAATGCTTTGGCTATTTGGATGCTTAAGGAATTAACAAATACTATAGATAATTTTATAAAATAAGATTAGATAAGGGAGATCAGAACTAATGCATAGGACATTTTAAAAGAGTTGGTTTCTAAAGATTTGGTTTACATAAAAATAATATAGGGAATAAGTTTAATATTATGAGATTTTATGTTTTATAAAAAATATTTTGAATTCTTTGTACAGTATCACCTAAGTATGGTATCCTGAAAGCTTATTAAACTCATTAAAGTGTTAAATTACCAAGTATAAATTTTTATTCAGCATTTAAAAATTTAACATGATTTAAAATGAATAAAATAAAATATAGTTAGCCTTTGAACAGTATGGATTTGAACTGCACTCGTCCACTTGTATATGAATTATTTTTTTATACAGTACAGTACTACAAATATATTTTCTCTTCCTTATGATTTTCTTCATAACATTTTTTTTTCTTTAGGTTACTGTATTTTAAGAATACAGTATATAATACATATAAAATAAAAAATATGTGTTAATCAACTGTTTATTTATCAGTAAGGCTTCCGGTTAACAGATGGCTATTAGTAGTTAAGTTTTTGGGGAATCAAAGTTATACACACATTTTTGACTACGGGGGGGTCACCGCTTCTACCCTTCACATTGTTCAAGGGTCAACTGTAATGCGTCAAACACTTCAGTGATTCATTTGAACAAAAAAGTAGAATGCTCAATTATTGTGGTCTCCACTCAAATTCTATCCAGAATTCTTCCTTTGACTTCCAGTTCAAAATTACATTTGATTAAGAACTGTACACTTCTATAGGAATGTGGGCTTCATGGAAGCATGGATCTGTCTGCGTTGCCAACTTCTGTATTCCTAGTATTTCAAAAATGCTTGGAAGAAAGCAGAACCTTAGTATATATTTATTGAGTCAATTCATAATTAAATGCATGATTGTTCTTCTCCTAAATTTACAATTAGTACATGACTAAGAAGGAGAAATGTACAAAACTATTTTATCATCAATAAGAGCTGATATGTTCTAAGTATGAACTATTCCTTTATATTGGTCCCCTTCCTATATTATACTTGGGAAGATAAAAAAAGAGTAGATACTGTCTTTTGACCAGTTTCTGAGACTACCAAGCCTGAAGTTACTTTTCTATATAGTGTGTTTGTACCTGATACTATGAGTACAGGTTTAATTCTTGGCTTATTTTTCTATTAGTCTATTAGTCTCAGGTTGTGCTCCAATGACTTTCAAGTTTTTAGCATTCTATGTCAACACACTAGCTTCAAAGGAGAAGAAAAATGAACATAGCTTTACATTAGTTAACATTCTACTCATCAGCCAAAATACTACCAATGTAAGGTTATAAATATAGCAGATTCTTATCTTTATAAAAGAGTTTGAACAAATTGATATAACTTCTATGCTATTTGATAGACTTCACCAGTGGTGGAAAAAAATCAAGGTCTAGACATTTAGCTGATTATTAAACCAGTTTAGCCAATAAAATGTATTTTTATTACAGTCCAGTTAAATACATTTTTTAATCTCTCTTTCAAATTTTGGTGTCTTGGGGCTATTTAAAAGTGTACTGTCCAAAGTAGTGTGGGATTTTCTGAACAGCTTATTGCCATTTTTTAAAAATAAATAACATAATAAGGATGCATATTATTTATTTTTCTCTTAACGTCAATTAGGATTAGTTGGTTAATAATGTTGTTTAAATCTTCTGTATTCTTTCTTTTTAAAATATTTATTTTATTTTATTTTATTTTATTATGTTATATTAATCACCATACATTACATCATTAGTTTTTGATGTAGTGTTCCATGATTCATTGTTTGCGTGTAACACCCAGTGCTCCATTCAATACATGCCCTCCTTAATACCCATCACCAGGCTAACCCATCCCCCCACCCCCTCCCCTCTAGAACCCTCAGTTTGTTTCTCAGAGTCCATAGTCTCTCATGGTTCGTCTCCCCCTGTATTCTTTAAGCATTTTTGTCTACCTCTTCTATAGTTACTGAGAAGTGGATTTTTCTATTTCTACCTTTAGGACTATTCAGATTTTGATGCTCTGTTTTAAAAATATGCATACATATTTTTGAGTGTTATATTGTCATGATGAATTCATACTATTACTGTTATGTAATATTCTTTTTTAATCTCTTGTAAAACTAAATCTTCAAGTCTAATTGTGTATTGAAAATGTGGCTATGCTAGCTTTTTTATGCTTACTGTCTGTGTGGTATTGATATATCTTATTATTTTACATTCAATCTGTGTTTATACTTGTTTTTATCAAATCCATCAGGGTATAATTACCTGTATCAATATATTATACATATATAATATATACAATGTATAAATATATATAAATATATTTCATGAGTTTTGACATATGTATACACCCACAAAAATACTACCATAATCAAAATACAGAACATTTCCATCAATCCAACAATTTTCTTTGTGCCACTGTGCAGTCCATCACTCCCTCTACTCCTGGCTTCTGGTAACCCCAATCTGCTAAGGGTCACTAGAAGTTTGTTTGCAGTTTTTAGACATGTATATTAATAAAAGTATACAGTTTTAATTTGGCATCTTTTGTTTAACATAATGATATTAAGATCGATCAATGTTCTGGTGTCAATCATTACTACCTTTCCATTAATTAGTAGTTTTACATTATATGCATGTACATATTGTTTATTCATTCACTTACCATGAAAGCTTGTATTGCTGCCAGTTTTTGAGTAGTGTGAATGAAGCTGTGATTGACGTTTGTGTGCAAATCTTCGAGTGAAATACGTTTACATGTCACTCAGGTAAACACTTAGAAGTAGAATTGCTGAGTCATGTGGGAGTTGTCTATTTAAATATTTTTGAGACTACTAAACAGTTTTCCAAAGTAGTTTTATGATTGATTCTTTATGCTCAGCAGCAGCATGTGTAAGATTCTTGATGGGTTTCAGGACACATCCCCAAATATGGCACCTTCCTGTACTGAATATTTTAAGCTGAAAGAGTTTGAAAAAAATGGTCAGTAAAGTCACTTTGACTATACTCCACCCATTTCCGTTCTTCCCTGAAACTGACCATACAACCCTCATTTGAGAGGAATCCTCCCTAGACAGACCGAAAAGGAGCATCCTTACCTCAAGGTAAAGAGATGTCAAGAAGAATCTCGACAAACAGGCCTTGCTAACTTTCTCCCAGGTTATTACAATTACTTCATACTCCTTAACCTAGAATATTCCTTCATGACTGTCCACTCCATCAAACCTAACATAAAAGTACATAGGTCTAGCGGTTTGTTTGGGTCTTCATTTCCTTGTGATGGTTTCAGTGCCATGTAAAACTTATATTAAATAAGCTTGTATGCTTTTCTCCTATTAATCTATGTTGGTTTAATTTTCAGACCCAGCCAATGACCCTAAGAGGGTCAAGGTAAACCTTTGACTTCCATACCCCCTTTTTCTCTACCCGGTCACAAAGTTTGGAATTAAGTTTTTCTATACTTTTATCTTATTGTGGTTTTAGTGTATATTGCCTGATTATTATTGAATATAATAATTATATTGAATATCATTTCATGTGCTTATATGAAATTCATGTTTTATTTTGTGAAATAATTTTTCAAAACTTTCAAAACTTTGACCAAATTTTTGCTTATCTTTTTATTTTTTTAATTGAGTTGTAAGCATTCTTTACATATGCTAGGTTCAGGTCCTCTGTCAAATATAGAAAAAAAATGTATATTTTATTGCATTCTGTGTTTGGTTTGTTAAGTATCTTAATGAAGTTTTTTGAAAACAGAAGTTTTAAATTTTGACCAAGTACAAATTATTGATATTTTTTTCTTCATTTCCCTTTGTGATATAGTTAAAAAATCTTTGTTTCTTCTCCTAAATTACCAAGTTTTCTTATTTTTTTCCAGATATTTTATAGTTGTGCCTCTCCTATTTAAGTCTATGATCTACTATGAGTTATTTTCTGTGTTAATGTGAGACAGAAGTCAGTGTTAACTTTTTTCTCATATAAATATATAGTTGTTCCGAGGAATTCGATGAAAATACACTTATTTTCTCACTGTGTTTTTTCCTACTTTTGTAAAAATAATTAATTGAACATATACGTGTTCATCTCTTTCTGCACTTTATTCTATACTATTGTTCTGTATGCTTGTGTTTTGAGCATTACTACTCTGTCTTGATTAATACAGATTTATAGTAGTATTTATAAAAAGACAGTATAAGTTCTTCAACTTTTTGCCCTCTTTTTCAAAATGTTTTGCTGATTCTAGTTTGTTTGCATTCTCATATAAATTTTATAATCAGGGGGTGCCTGGGTGGCTCAGTCGTTAAAGCGTCTGCCTTTGGCTCAGGTCATGATCCCAGGGTCCTGGGATCGAGCCCCGCATCGGGCTCCCTACTCTACGGGAAGACTGCTTCTCCCTCTCCCACTCCCCCTGCTGTGTTCCCTCTCTCGCTCTCTCTCTGTCAAATAAATAAATAAAATCTTTAAAAAAATAAGTAAATAAATAAAGTTTATAATCAGTTTGTCAATTTCTAAGCAAGAATATCAAATCTATGGATCAAATTGTGGACAACTGACGTCTTTTTTTTTTTTAGATTTTTTATTTATTTATTCATGAGAGAGAGAGAGAGAGAGGCAGAGGGAGAAGGAGGCTCCCAAGGAGCAGGGAGTCCGATGCGGGACTCGATCCCAGGACCCTGAGATCATGACCTGAGCCGAAGGCAGACGCTTAACCATCTGAGCCACCCAGGCGCCCCAAGGACAACTGACGTCTTAATATTGTTTTCCAATATGCAAATGACATATATATATATATATAGTTAGATCTTTATATATATATGTATATATATATATATATACTTAGATCTTTAGCCTTTCTCAGTAATGTTGTATAGTTTTCATTATGAAGATCTTATATTTAAAAAAAATTTCTAAATAGTTTATTTTTAAAGAGTATTAAATTAAATTTTAAAAATTTTATTTTCCCAATTGTTTGTTAGTTATATGTAAGAATACAATTGATTTTTAAATTGACAATTTATGTTTTCTTCCTTCTAATTTTAAGTTCTCATTATTGTATAGGTTTTATAGTACTTTCTACATGCACAGGATGTCAACTGCAAAATGAGACAGCTTTCATTTTATATTTTTAATTTCTATTACTTTTATTACTTTTCTTATTGCAATGGCTCAGATCTTTAGCACAATGCTGAATAGAAGTGAAAAACGCCATCTTTCTCATATTGTTTCTGATCTTATCGGTCAATTTTACTAACTGATATTAGCTACAGATATCCTTTAATATATTGTGGACTTGCTCTTGTATTGCTAGTTTTCTGCAAACTTTAAGCATGAGTCATTGATTTGTCCTAATGTTTTTTCTGCATCATTTTAAAATAACATAATTCTCCCCTTTATTCTGTCAATATGGTGATTACTTGGCAAATTTGTCTGAAGTTTTCACAGTTTTTATTAAATCCTAGTCTACTTTACCAATTTCTAACTTTGTAAACATTATCCCATGCCAAACATTTAATAAATGCAAGAAAAAAAATACACATGTAAATCATTATTTCCCAAAAGCTAAATAATAAGATAACAACTAAATAGGACATAGGTAATGGTATAGAGTCATTCTCCAAGTTTTTATATGATCCATGTGCTTACCAAAATTTATCTCTTTATAATTAATGCAATAGAATTAGTGACTGTAGATCCCATAAAATATTTCAATTTTAAGTACCTTACTGAGATAACATTTTGATAGTTTCTTTGAGGTTTCCAAATTAGCATTTTGTATCAAGGACACATAAAAACTGAATGTGAAATGATCAGTTATTAAGGAAAACTAAATTTAAAAAGGGGGGAGAGTGTATCCAAATATTACATATCTAAATAATTTTGAATGCCTCAGATTCTTCTTGATCATGAGGCTCTTTGTTATATATTAATGGATTTGATTCCCTAATATTTTGTTAAGGACTTTTGTGTTTGTACTCATGAAAGATATATATATATATGTATAATATTTGATACATTTTTTAATTTCAAAATATTGAAAGATATTGATATATATACATATCAATATATATATTTCTTGATTTCAATGATATATATATGTATATATTTCTTTCTTTTTTTGTAATATCTTTGTCAAATTTTGAAATTAGGACAATCTAAGTCTCATGAAATGCTATGGGAAGTGGTTCATCCTCTATTTTCTGAAAGACTTAGTATAAAATTGGTTTTATTTCATTTTGACTATTTTATACAATTTATGAAACAACTGGGCCTGTTCTGTTTCTTGTTTGTTTTGGTGTTGATGTTGTCCAGAGTTTTGTTTTGTTTTTTTAAGATTTTTTATTTTTTATTTGACAGAGAGAGAGACAGCCAGAGAGGGAACACAAGCAGGGGGAGTGGGGGAGAGAAAACCAGGCTTCCCGCGGAGCAAGGAGCCCAATGCAGGGCTCGATTGCAGGACCCTGAGATCATGACCAGAGCCGAAGGCAGACGCTTAACGACTGAGCCACCCAGGTGACCCTGTCCAGAGTTTTATTTACAAACAAAATATCTTCAGTGGATATAGAGCTATTATGATTTTCAGTTTAATCTTGTGTCAGTTTTGACAATTGTATATTTAAATGAATTTATCTATCCAAGATGTCCAAAATAATTTTCTAGTTTCCCTTTAATATCTGTAGGATTTCTAGTTTAAGCCTTTTGTTTTATTCTTGTTCTTGGTGATTTGTTTACTCTTTCTTTAGATATCCCCCTCTGTAATCATTCTATCTATATGCCTTGGTATTGTTTGTTTTTATAAATAATTTCTTTTTGACTATGTTATTTTTTTCTATTGTCTATTTTCAGATTTGTTTTGAAATTTCTGCTTTCATGTTCTTTTTTTTTTTTATTCTACTTACTTTGGATTCTCTTTCTTTCTAGTTTCTTACATTATATTTTTATCCTTAGGTTTGATTTTATCCTTTTCCAACATAAGCATTCAACTTACAAATTCATCTCAGAGCACTGTGCACTGTGTTAGCTACATCTCAAAAATTTTGATTTGCAAAAAAACAAACAAAACAAAAATTTTGATTTGTACTCTTCCATTATTATTCAGTTCAAAATATTTTTAATTCCCCATGTGATTCATTTTTTACCCATACATTATTTAAATGCACATTTGCTATTTGGGATTTTCTTAGACATCTGATTGTTATTGATTTCTCAGTTAATACTATTTTGGTTAGCATGCATTCTCTGTATGAATTCAATCCTTTTAAGAGTATTGGGTCTTATATTATGACCCTGTGTATTATCTGTTTTGGTGAATGTATAATGTGCACTTAAGAAGGTATATTCTGCAGTTGCCAGGTATGATGTCCCATAAATACCTATTTGTTCATTTTGCTTCATAGAGTTGATCAGATCATCTATGTCTGTATACATTTATTTTTGTCTAATTGTCCTATCAGTTGCTGAGAACATTGTGTTAAAATTCCTATTATGTTTGTGGTATTGTTTAATTTTCCCTTTAATAGTCTCTACCAACATTTGCTTTGTATTTTGTAAATCCAGCTTCTTAAGAGCATAATAATATAAAATAATTGCATTTTTCTGATGAATTGAAACTTTTATTATTAGTAAATGTCTCTGTTTTGTTTCTGATATACTTTTATTTTGACATCTATTTTATATGATCTGGACACAGTACCTCAGCCTTCCTTTGTGTATAGTTCATGGAGTATATCTTCTTATTTTTACTTTTAAGCTTCCTGAATTTTTATATTTAAAATGTCTTTTTTGGCAGCACATAGTTGAATCTTGCTTTTTTAAATCTATTCTGATAAGCTTTAATTATTAACTGGAGTGTTTATTTCATTAATAATTTGCATAATGATTGATATGACTCTTATACCTCTATAATTTATTTATTTATTTTTTTTCCGTTTGCCCCCTCTGGCTGGAATCATGTTTATCTGTCTTATATATATTTTTTAGCAGTTTGATTATAAAGTTACATAAGCACAGATACACACATATACATAAAAACATATTGCTTGGAGTTGGTTCATATTTTTTGAGTTCTAACTTAATTGTGAAATTGTTCTCCATTAATTCTTCAATTATTTCTTTCTGCCTTAATTTTATTGTCTTCTCACTCTGTGACTTTAATTATAGGTAGAAACTGTCTGTGTTCTGGTCGGAGGATGGTTTTCAGGCAAAGAGCTAGCTGGTTTTAGTGCTCACCTCTTGAGTTGTATTTTTTTTTCTCTGAAAGATCAGTTTAATGTTGCTGCATTTTGTTGAGAATTTTGCTGCCTGTTGTCCATTCTCTGAAAACAGTCGCTTCATATATTTTATTACTTTTTTAAGTTTTTTAGTTGTTTACAGTGGGAGAGCTAGTCTGATTCTTGCTGTTCTATTATGGTCATAAACAGATGTTCTGTGAAAATTCAAATCTAACAACTATTTCATTTCTATCATTTATTACTATAACAATTATAGTGTGAATGCATTTTTTTCTTTTAAAGTAAATTTTTATTTTAGAACAATTTCAGATTCACAAAAGAGTTGCAAAGATAGCATGGATCATTCCTTTGTACTGCGTACTGAGTTTCTTTTATGGTTAACATTTTATATTTGAATGATGCATTTTTCACAACTAATGTGTATATAATGTATGTAATGTTACATACACTATTATTAACTAAGGTCAATGCTTTATTCATATTTTGGTAGTTTTTAACCCAAATTTCCTTTTTCTGTCCCTGGATCCTGTCCAGTTACCACATTACATTTGGTCATCATGTCTCTTTTGGCTCCTCTGCTGTGACAGTTTCTCAGACTTTCTTTGTTTTTGATGACCTTGACAGGTTTGAGGATTAGTGCTCAGGTGTTTTGTAGAATATTACTCAATTTGGATTTCTCCCAGTTAGACAGGACATATGGGTTTTGGGGAGGATGACCACGGAAGTAAAGTGCCATTCTCATTACATCATATTAAGGGTACATGAATTATCACTGTTAATATTAGCCTTAATCACCTGGCTGAAGTAGTATTTGTCAGGTACAGTTTGGTACAGCTACTTTTTGTTCCTCTTTCGGTACTGTACTCTTTGGGAGGGGTAACTATGAAAGGTCTACACTTAAGTGATGGGGAGTTATGCTCTATCTTCTTGAGGGGGCATTATCCATATAGATTATTTGGAATCCTATATGGTAGTTTTCTTATTTTCTCTCAATAATTTATTTCTATCATTATGGACTTATGGATATTTATTTTATACTTTGGGCCATAATCCAATACTACATTATTTACTTTGTTCCTAAAATTGTATGCATTTTTGATCTAAGTAAAACTGCTTATATAAAATATTTCAATTAATGATGACTTTTTTCTGAAGTAGAAACAAATGCTGCAATACTAGTCATAAAGTAATTTTTATTATTTTGATTATTATGCTGTAAAATAATTACCAGGAAGCTATTTTTATTTTTATTATTTTTATTTTTTTAAGATTTTATTTATTTATTTGACAGAGAAAGAGAAAGAGAGAAAGCACAAGCAGGTGGAAGGAAGCTATTTTTAACTTCAATAATTTAACATTTGTTTTTAACCAAGTCACTCTGCGTGGATATAAATTGAATATCCTTGTAGCCCTTAAAATTTATCAGTTAATTAAGGTGCACACAAAATGTCAATTAAGTAAGGTGTTTTTTATTCTAAATATTGCTTTTCAATAAATTATCCAAGAATGAATTATACAGATATGCACAAATTTAATTCTTCTTTTACATCATAAAAATTTAAGGAAATTGTACTTTTATATGGATACCTCTAATGGTGGTGCTTTAATCTCATTTCTTCACAAACACCTGAAAACAAATGAGAATGTAGCATCTTAAAATGTATTAGATTTACTATCTTGAGAGCATCATCTGATATGAAAACCAAATTTTTACATAGAGAGACTCTCTGTGTATAGAACAACACATCCTTGGAACTCAGGTTGTCATAATAAACTCAAACTAAAGCCTCATCATATATCTTTACAGGTATGAGGCTTTGGTACATGGATTTATACAAAAATCTCATGGTATGTTATTTGCTTAAAATAATTTCTCATCTGGATTTTCATTCCCAAAGGCCTCATTTTGTCACATCCTGGAAAAACAACAACAACAAAAATCTTCCAAATATTTTTCTTTAGAGAATATAAATAGTGCAAGTAGTGAGAATAGCTAATACTATTTATCAATTTACCAAAAAGTATTGAAAATTTTTCAATTAAATAATTTTCTGAATTAGTGATATCCTAATCCATTTTGCAATAGGTTGGCCAGAATTAAAGATAATGTCAAGCAGCTTTTACGTTTTGGGAATTCCTTTTATATGAAGAAAAAGAAAAAAATGTGATGGTCCAGTGAACTTTTGGGAAACCCCAAGAGAGCTGAGGTTTAAAACTTGTTGGAAATTATTTGTTCTCTGTTTAAGATCTGAACTTTGGAAGCTTAAAATCTTAGAGATGTTTGTCCACTTGATTAAAAGGACAATAGGTTTCTGGGCACCTGGATGGCTCAGTCTTAAGTGTCTGCCTTTGGCTCAGGTCGTGATCCCAGCGTCCTGGGATTGAGCCCTGCATTGGGCTCCCTGCTCGGCGGGAAGCCTGCTTCTCCTTCTCCCACTTCCCCTGCTTGTGTTCCCTCTCTCGCTGTGTCTCTCTGTCAAATAAATTAAATCTTTAAAAAAAAATAAAAGGACAACAGGTTTCTGAAAACAATTAATGCATGAAGCTTTGCTATTCTGTAATCAAAGTGACAAAACAATATTTAAAAATATACATAGAAAATGCAATGCAACTGTTAGGTACTTCATACTTTTAGAAGGTGGTTACTTTCTTGTTTATTATAAAAAGATAATCAAGGGCATAAGACACTCAACATAAACTACAGTGTTATTCTGTTAAAACCTGGAATCTCTTTTATCTGAGCAAATGACACAAAAGGTAAAGAAAAACATTTTATTAACTCCTGCTAAGGACAACTGAATTCTCCAAGACTTATTTGTCATCTTGAGGGTTAAACATATTCTAGATATACATTATTTATAATATTTGTCAGCAAAGATTTATAAGTTCTTTTTAACAATATTATAGATCTGTTAGAACTAAGCAAACACTGTCAAAAGTTTAACACATTTTATCTCTTCTTTGTAGACTCAAATTGTAGGAAGTATAATGAAACCTGATAAAATTCACCCCTTCACACCTTCGGCATAGTTCTTTTGCTAACTACACTAAAGTTTTGACCTTTATTAAGGTTCTTTTTGTTAGCCATTACTTTCTTTCTTCATTAAAAAACAAAACCATGTCCTTTTAGTTTGCTAACACACTTACATTATATGCAGGGAAAGCCTGTAACATGTTCATTATTCTAATCTACTTATTATGTTAAAAGAATTTGGTGGAGTGTCTTATACTGTCTAGACAAAGTTCCTCCTGCCCTTGCTCACCACTGACCTTGTAGTAGGTGTGGAATGAGTGCATTCTACCTGTGGAAATAAATGTTTGCACAGATATGTCATGTGCTGGGTTTTACTAAAGCCCCTTTCTCTCCTCTATGGTATACAACAGTAGCTAGGATGAAGCTGCAGCCCCAGGCACTACCTTTCCCAGTGTTCTTTGTACTTTGTTTTAATCATGTGAACAGTTTGTTAATGAAAAGTGAGTAGAATTATTTTGCCACTTGTGGTAAAAGATTATTGACTGATAGGCGTCTTTCTCCATACTCTCTTTCCTTTCCAACATCTGGATACAGAGGACAATGAGATTCTGAAGGTACAAGTGCCACAAGACAGAAAAGGCCTGCATTTTTGAATGATTATATGGAAGAGAGTCATCCACCAATTAGGATCATCTACCTTAGATTGGCATGTGAGCAAAAACATCTACTGTCTTTGAGTTTTATTCATTTCTGGTTTGGTTTTGATAGCAATTTAATATACCCTAAGAAATGCAAAGGGCCTTTGGGACCTTAAACTGAAAAATGTCCCAACACAGCTCTGTGCTCCAAGAGTAGCTAAACCTCGTTGAGAGTAGACAAGATAAGTGAAGAGCCTCTGTGGCACTGGAACCAAGTGCTTCAGTGAAGCCCTTTCGATGTTAAAAAATAATCATCCTAAAATATTTATGGAGCTTCTCTTATATGAATCATTTCTACAGATTTCAGGGATGCAGTTAGGATAGACATATACAAAATGTGGTCTGTGCCCTACATGACTCAACAGTGTCCCACTGAGAGGAGTCATTGGAGTTGCCATGGCACAGTTCTCATAGATGAGGATGGTAATTCTGTCCTTAGATTTATCAGTGTTTCGTAAACTATATACAATAGTAAATCAAGCAGACAATCTTCTTGCTTTCATAAAATTTTCAACCTAGAGTAAGAAATAGGCAATAACTTAACTACAAATAAATATAGGCTATAAATCTCTATAGTGTTATGAACAAAAATTAAGAATGGAGATAGAATCAGCACAAAAAAAGATGGCTAACATATATAGGATTATCAGAGAAGGCCTCACAGTGGGGATAATATCTAAGTACCTCTTGAATTGATATGAGATACTATCAACTTATATATGGGGCTATTTGAGAAAAAAACATTTTAAGAAGAGGAAAACACAAGTATGAAAGCTTTGATAATGGTTATGTGCTTAGCATATTCCATGAACAGCAAGAAAGCCAATGTGGACAGAAAGTAGTGAAGAAGGTAGACAGTATTAGAAAATCAGTTTGAAATGCTACACATATGCTAGGTCATGGAGGAATTTGTGGCCTTTAAGACATTTAGAATCTCTTTAAATCTTTTTCTTTTTTACATTTATTCATTCATTTTAGAAAAAGAGCATGAGTGGGAGGGGCAGAGGGAGAGGCAGAGAGAATCTCAAACAGACTCTGTGTTGAGTGCAGAGCCCAATGCAGGATTCAATCTCACGACCCTGAGATCATGACCTGAACCAAAATCAAAAGTTGCACACTTAACTGACTGAGCCACCCAGGCATGCCCCTGGAATCAGTTTTAATCTTAATGGAAATTAAAGGCAATAAAAGGTAATAATTCATAATCCAAATCAATAATATTTCAAGAAAACAATATTTCAAGGAATTACTATTACTCATATTTTTCCAGTGCTCCTGAAAAGTAATGAAAGATAATGATATTCTTGGACTCCAACTTCCTGCATCCACAATCTTGAAAGTGTCTATGGAAGGACAGCTGAGCAATTGTGGATTGCACAATTAGCCAATATTTTCTTATTGAAATGAAATTTGTCGAGGGGGCTCCTGGGTGGCTCAGTCAGTTAAAGGTTTGCCTTCAGCTTAGGTCGTGATCCCAAGGTCCTGGGATGGAGCCCTTCACTGGGCTCCCTGCTGAGTGTTTATTCCTCTGCACCGCCCCCCCTTGAGCACACACACTGTCTCTCAAATAAATAAAATCTTTAAAAAAAAAAAGAAACAAAATTTGTCTATGAGAATAGGAGGGAGTCCACTATCAAGTGTCAACTATTCTGACACCATCCAAGCCAGAGCATCCTTACATTACATTTTGTTTTTGACTTTTTACATTAGAAACTTGAAATTCCAAAGAAAAAAATCAAATTTTCTTTAATGAGAGTCTCATTTTATTGACTGAGAACGGTTATGGTGGATGGATGTCTTGAACCATTCATCTATATAAAAAAATGATTCTCAAAGAGAAAAAGTCTAATCTGTCTAATAGACTAGTTTTGATGTAGTTTGGCAATCTAAACCCAGATGCAGAAACATCCAATGATACTTTAAGATTGTGAAAATATCTACAGGTCTTTAAGTAGTAGATGTGGGCTATTGCCATGGAGGAATGAAATGCTATAATAGGAAGAAATTTTGGCATAGGCTTTAGAGATGGCAAATCAGGTTCATGGAGTGAGTCATGTAAGCAATAGTTTCACAATATTTTTCTGGGTACCCCTGAGGCTGCCTATGTTTCTCATGATTGTCCATCTTGCCAAAAGCATAGAGCAAGTTTTGCTCTGCTTGGCAGATGTCAGTTTGAGTAAGACAGTTCATCAGTGTCAGCTCTTTTCCAAAGGCCATGAAAAAATCTTACCAGAAACACAACTACTGAAACTCAATACAAGAAATGTGAACATAGTTTTATGTGTTGGCATTGGTCAGAGTGATGATGTGCCAAGGGCCACTTGTCAAGTGTCAAATTTTCATTGAAATGCTACTAAGGACCGAGCTCAGTTCTAGGCACTAGGGATTCAAAATAACTCATATTTTTCTAAATATGATAACTACATAATTGCTGGCTCCCACATGGCTGTTACCTCTATTGAACACAGATACAGAGAAAACACATTCAATCAATTTAAATTTCCTAAAATTCTGATTTTGTTATATGTAATATAACAAATATATGATATATGTAATATACAAATATATAAAATTTAAATACATGTATTAAATATATTTATATATATATATATATATATACATGACACACATGCATAAAATACGTATATTTACACATATATGTGCATACGAGACACCTCTAGATAAAAAAAGTGATACTGTAGATGGATTCTTACTTGCCAAAAGACAAAGAGGCGCACTCAATAAGAACTTACTCTCTCTATAAGTTCGAAGTTGTATGTGCTAGCGGCTGAAACTAAATGGAATGTAGGGTACATCTTCACAGTGCTTACAATATACATAGTGCAGTTTAGTTATAAATACAAACAACTGGAAAAAGTTAAGTCAATGTTTGGTTAAATACTAAAAATGGACTAAGGAAAATTAATACTAAAGACCAAACCTCATAGGCGAACAATGCAGTGCACCATGAAACACAAATTGTTGGGGTTAATGCAGAGCATGAAATCAGCCAAAATACCTGGCTTGCTAAAATGTAACATGGAGGTCGCTGAGGGCAAGGAAGGTTTCAGAGAAGGGCTTGGGCCTTTGAAATGCGGAGGCCTGCGTGACCACTCTGAGGTTGGAATGCCACGGGGAGTTGCCTTCCCTAAAGCTCTCTTAGCCCAAACAGCCACCCTGTGATCTAAGAGATGTGTGCATTGTACCTTAGGCTATGTTTAGTAGAACAAGATTAGCATATCTTATCTTTCCTATAAATCCTCTCAGTTTCAGTAAGACCCCTTGTCACACATCACGTGCTTGAGAAACAGTGATAAGGATTTGTGATTATTCTGAAGGACCAATAAAAGCAGGAGCAAGGAGAGCAAAGCGTTTTCGTCTCTGAGCGTTGACCCCCTTGCCTTCTCTTCTCTTTCATAGCAAAATTTGGAGTGATCTTTCATCGGTTGGTACAGGGATTGCTGGCCATTCCCAGCAAAAAATGAGTTAAGAAAATAAAGATTAACTTACAATGTAAGGGCAAAAATAAATAGCAAATATTTTAACCTGAAGGTGTGATCAGACTCCCTAATTTTGTACTAAAAAATAATTACTCCCAAAATGCTACCACCGAGAGCTAATTTTAAGAGAATATAATTTTTTAAAAAGAATTTATTTATTTATTTGAGAAAGAGAGAGAGCATGAGCAGTGGGAGTGGGGGGTGGCAGAGGGAGAGGGAGAAATCGACTCCTTGCTAAGCAGGGAGCCTGACACAGAGCTCAATCCCAGGACCCTGAGATCATGACCTGAACCAAAGGCAGACGTTCAACTGACTGAGCCACCCAGGTGCCCCAAGAATATAAACTTAAAAATACATAAGAATTCAGATAACATACCTAAATACATAGCTTTGTCCCTCCACTTGGAGGGCCTAGACACAATGACTCCCCACTAGCAACAAACACCTAGTAGCCAAAAGTTGGTTTTAATACCATTTTCAATAAAAAGAACCAGAGTGGGGCTCCTGGGTAGCTCAGTCTGTTAAGCATCTGCCTTCATCTCTGGTCATTATCCTGAAGTCGTGGGATCGAGCCCCACATCAGGTTCCCTACTCAGTGGGGAGCCTGCTTCTCCCTCTCCCTCTCCCTCCGCTGCTTCCCCTGCCTGTGGTCTCTCTCTCTTTCATCAAATAAATAAAATCTGGGCGCCTGGGTGGCTCAGTGGTTAAGCGTCTGCCTTCAGCTCAGGTCATGATCCCAGGGTCCTGGGATCGAGTCCCACATCAGGCTCCCTGCTCAGCGGGAAGCCTGCTTCTCCCTCTCCCACTACCCCTGCTTGTGTTCCCTCTCTCGCTGTCTCTCTCTCTGTTGAAAAATAAATAAAATCTTAAAAAAAAAAAATTTAAAAAATAAATAAATAAATAAAATCTTAAAAAAAAAAAAAGAACCAGACCTCCTTAACAAATGCCTCAGACTAGGACTTGGTCAGAAAATATACAAGATGAGCCTCGAGCATCTTGTAGTGTCAGAAAATAAGGACTATTAAAAAAAAGAGTGATGGGGGGTATGTCAAAGTGACACATGAGTCAACTGAAAGAGGTCTTAATGGTGAAACTTGGATTAATTTGGGCCACATAATAAATAAGAGTATTGAATTATAACCCAAAATATAAAATATATATCCATGTGCTCACATTTATATAAATAAATGATTGAATTAATAAATAAATGGGGGAGGGGAGATTAATTTTTAATGCAAAAGAATTCCAAATAAATTACCTACACCCTTAGGCAGGTAAAGCGGAACTCCCCACTCTTCAAATGCGGAATATACATTGACCTGCTTTCAAAGAATGCAATATGGAAATTGAGAAAACAAGTAACTTTAGTGGAGAAACCTAAAAATATGACCTCAGCCAAAAGATCAAAGTTAATATTAGCAGTGGTAAATCATGTCAATAGTATGTAACTTTGACATATGGTGAAAATAGCACTTCTCCTATTCTGTGAACACAGAATGTCAGTTCTTACTTCATGGCATTTTCACTGCCATATTCTCCTCCTTTGGTTTTCACATGCCTTTTTTCCCCTAACTTCTAATTTTTTTTTTATTTTCTATGTATGCCATTATTTATAAAATTATTATTTATTAATAATGATTTTTTTCTTTCTAATGGCTAAGGTCTTGTATAAGTTTTCTGTTTTAAAATTTTAGTTAGAAATTTCCAAAAATATAATAGTCTCAATATATACATATAGCTCTACTCTTAATGTTCTATGAATTTTGATTCAGTATTATATAATTTTAAACTTTATTGGAAAATAATCTTCAAATATTTTTAGAATTAACCAAATTTATTTGTTAATATCAATGTATAATATTTTATTATTTTACATATTAATAATAGTCCAATTCTGAATCATTTTTATGTTACTGAATTGTGATGGATTATACATATGAGATGTTATTTATGTTTACATCCTAAAATGTATTTAGGATCCTTGTGTCAGAATTTAATAAATAATGACTCTTTATATTTCCTTATTGTATTATTTTTATTTTTCTACAAGCATAATGCTATTTTCACAAAAATCATCTATATAGTTTTTCGTGTTTGTGTTCCATCTTAGTTTTAATTAAATTTGAGTTTTAAAGATAATTGAATTTATTGACTGAATGTCTCTACTTTATACTTCATTAATTTCTGGGATTAGTACTATTTTTCCATTACTTCAGGATTTCTAGATGTTTATTTAAAAAAATTTTGAGTGGACTAACTTTATTAAATATAATAATGAAAGATCTGAATCATTAGGTGTTTCTCACTATCAATCATTTAAACATTTCAGTATAGATATTCCTTACTTTTTCTTATATGCCTTAAGTGCATTATTAGTTTCTTGTAGCAAAATATAAATATGGGGTGAAAGGGAGTGGGAGATACAGGCTTTTAGTTATGGGAATGAAAGCACAGGGAATATATATAGTCAACGATATTATAATAGCATTGTATAGTGACAGATGGTAGCCATAGACTTGTGGTCAGCATAGCATAACATATAAACTTGTCAAATCACTATGTGGTACCCCTGAAACCAATGTAACATAGTGTGCCAACTATAGTTCAATAAAAAAATAATCAAAATATATAGGAATATATATATTTAGCATTATTTTATAATATAGCATTATTTTATAAATGCATATATCCGTGTATTTTTATATTATTTTTTATTTATTTATATTATATTATTTTATAATATAGCATTATTTTATAAATGCATATATCCGTGTATTTTTCTTTCAGGAATTTAGGTTTTTTTAGGAGATACTAATATAGTCTAGATAAAGTCAATATACATGTGTGTACCAACACAATCACACAAGGACAAGCATACTGTTAGAATAAGACTCAGATCTTCCATCTCTGTTACATAGTCCAAACAAATACTAGGGGTTAATTTGATTAGTCCAAAACCTAGAAGGGATGTATCTGAATTCTGCAGTTTACAATTCAGTTGTAATGTGTGACAAAATGAAAGAAAAAAACCTACAAATCATAATCACATTTCTCCATTCATTGAAAGATTCTGCTAGTCCCTCTAATCACAGAGAAATAAAATCCTTTTTGGTGGCATAGTTCTGGAGATACACTGAGAGAATCATAGAATAGGAATAGTTATTTTTGGAAATTTTCAAAATGCAAAGGAACGTTTAGTGATTGTCATGCACATAGCAGTACATTGTTTGGTCAAAAACAGTATAAAATTACATCAAGGCTTACAATTTCAACTCAAAGCTTATTTTGATTTAAAATCTTAATATCTCAAGAGGATAGATACATCAAAGTCACGAAGAACCCCTAAGCTATACACTACATATTTAAGATGCCTTTTACATTAGCCAATTAATTAGAAAAATTTAAAATAAAAGAGAATAAAAGAGAAAAAATTTAAATTTTCTACACTAATTCAGACTTATTTTTATACTATAAAAAAAGTAGTTATATATCGATTTTTTTTTAGCAAGGGAAGAAAATGCTTAGTGCTTAAACAATAGAACTTGTATAAATAGTGCAGTGGAGAAAATCTACCACAAATCAGTTCATTAAGAAAAATGTGAGTTATTAATATTAAAAAAAACACCTTGTAATATCATCATCATATTGTCAATTTCACTAGGTTTTAAAGACTTTTGCTTACACATTCAATAAGTTTATAGAAAACATAGGTTTTAAGGTGACATCTAATATTTTTCATCATAAGTAAATAGTTGTAAAGTGTATTTCCTGGCATACTGTAAATAATGATATTTTTTTCATAATTTTGACATTTTTCAAACATACATTAAAGTTGACAGAATTTTATTCTAAACACTTATATGCCTTCCAACTAGATTCTACTATTAATATTTTACTATGCTTACATTATGTGTATCCATTCCTTGATCCATCCATCCATTAATCCATAGAATGTTTTATGTATTTCTAGGAAATTGGCAGAAAACAGTATAATTTCCCCTAAATAATTTAAGCATGTTATCATTAACTAGATATTAATATTTGTTCATAATTTTAATGTAAAATTTATATACAATGAAATGAATAAATCTTAAATGTATATTTTGCTAGTTTTGACAAATGACTATTCTTAACGCCTTCGATATCCAAACATTTGTCAAGATAAATGACATTATTGTCAGTGCAGAAAGGTGCCCAATATCGCTTCCTGATCAATCTGCTCTCATTTCCTAGAGGCAACATTGTTCAGATTGTTTTCCTCTGTTTATTAAATTTGCCTATTCTCAAATATCATATAAACATAATTATATAGTTGTTATACAGTTGAATTATTTTCTGGAATGCTTCTTCTACACAGAATAATGTTTCTGAGATTCATCTCTATTGTTGTGTATATCTATAATTCCTTCCGTTTTATTGCTGGTAGTGTTCCATTATATCACTATACCACACTTTGTTTAGCCATTCATTTGATGAATAGTTTTGGTTGTCCTGCATTTGTGTATTATGCGTAAAGATTTTATGAACATTCTTTTACAAATCATTTAGTGAACATTAATTTCATTTCCCTTGGGTAAATACTTAAAAGTGGAAGTATGGAGTCATGAGATATGTGTATATTTAATTTAATAAGAAATTCCCAGACATCTTACATCCCACCAGCAATTTCAGTTGCTCCATAACTTTGCCAACTTTATTTGGAGCTATCACAGGTTTTAAATTTTAGATATTGGTTTGTAGTGGGATCTCATTGAACTTTTCATTTTTCTTATGACTAATGACAGTCAGGATTTTTTAATGTACTTAGTAGACTTTTGTCTATCTTCTTCTGTGATATGCCTGTTCAAAGTGTTTGCCTACTTATTAATATATATATTTGCATATATAAAATATGTAAAAGTCTAATTTATCAATTTTTTCATGGATTTTTGCTTTCTATGTCTTAAAAAAACTTTTGCTATCCCCAAACCATGGAAACATTCATCTATGTTTTCTTCCAAAACTTAAATAGTTTAAACTTTTGAGGCTTATGATGCATTAAAATTAATTTTTGTGTATGATGTGATATGGGGTTAATTTTTTTCCATGTGAATATCCACTTAATCCAGCACTATTTATTGAAAAATACATTCCTTTCCTCATTGGATTGTATGGTACATATTCAGAAATAAAATTACTGTATATATCATCTATCATCCTTCTTGCCTTAATTTTTTTTTTTTTTTTAGTAGAATGTCCTTTCAGGATTTGGTATTAATGCCCACTAGATTCAGGCAAAGTTAGAAAGTGTTCTTTCTTTATTTCCCAATAGAGATTATGTAAGAGTTTCATTATTTTGTTCTTTATTTTTTATGTGTTAAATAGAATTCACCAGTGAAACCATTCTGTGCCTGGGGTTTTATTTGATGGAAAGTTTTAAAATAAATGTTTTTATAGTAGACCATCATGCTATATTTTCTGTTTCATCCTGTGTCATTTTTACTAAATTGTATTTTTTAATGGGTGTGTCATCTAACTTGTTGAATTTGTTGGCATAAAGTGGTTCATAATAGAACGTTATTATCCTAATGTCTAGCAGACTCATGAAATACATCTTTATATGCACATCTCTTGAATTCCTGATATTGGCAAATTCTACACTCTTTTTTTTTTTTCTTTCTGGTCTTTCTACCTAGAGGTTTTGGTTTCTTTTGTTGTTGTTTGTTTATTTTTAATCATTATTTTAATCTTCTCAGGGTCCACTTTTGGCTTTATGAATTTTCTCTATTGTTTATCTCTTTTTTCCAAGTTTTAGTTAGCCTCCAGAATCTGCCTGCTTTGTTACTCTAAAGTGCCAAAGGTTGCTCAATTTTTTGGAATTTCTCAAGAATTTATAGTTGTTATATATGGAAGGGTTGGATCCAGTTGGTACTTACTCAGCCATACTAGAATTTAAAGGCAAATATTGACATTTTGAAATTAATATCTATATCTTCTGTTTAAAAGCATGCAATGGAATCTACATGCCACAGCACTTTGTCTCCATCATTATCCATGAAAAAGTACACAAGACAAATTATATTACAATTTCTATCCTTCAAAGTGTAATTATTTTAGTGGACATTTAGTAGTGCACAATTGATTAATTACAATGAATGAATTTTGATATATAACTATCAAAGTAAATACTTTTTGAATGCATTAAATAATCAGAGAAATGAGAGTATTGTATTTATTATTCTCAATTTATCTCATACATGTGAATGAATAATATTATCAGAATAAAGAAAGGTTAGTCATCAGTTATATTCATTAATTTGTGGGTACAAACACTAAGAAATCTTGTTCACATAATTAAGTAGATTGGAATTAAAGTGTCTTCTTATGGTGTTTATCACTTTATTCTTTTATATCTTCCTGTTATATGCCAAAAATCATGTCAAATATAAAATATTTTAATGATCTTGTTTAAATTTTGTTGAAACCACAAATTATGTATTCTCTAAGTTTTAAAATACTTCATTATTAAGGCATTGGTACAAAGTCATTTATTTCTCATGTTTTGACAGTATATGTAAGAAGAGATATAGTAAATCTTTATCTTATGGCTGATTATTAGACCAGTTATCCTTTATTTTATTTTAATTTTTAGAAGAGTTATCCTTTAAATTAGAGACATCTTGTTTAACCTAAAAAATGCTGTGAAAATTAATATATTATTTTAAGTACTTTATTGTCAATATAGACTTTTTGGTAAAATGTCTTTATCTTATTTCATACTTTCAATATAATTTATTTGAAGTACTGTGGTTGATTTAGCTCTTTCAATTTATTGATATTTCTGCATAAAATCCACTTGTAAACAAAGCAAACAAAGAAGCGAAAAAATCTAGTTTACTTACTTTCCATTAAAAATATTTGATTTCATTATTAATTTAAACAAATATTTTAATATTCATCTTTATGACAGATTTTGCTTTTTTTTACACACATTTTACTTTTGAATTCTAATTCTAGGAATAATGGTCATGAATATGACACCTAGATAATAATTCTTCTTTATGGGCCAATATGTTTTGATTTTAATAGAAGCTTAGTCTGTACTGAATGGAGCACTGGGTGTTATATGCAAACAATGAATCATGGAATACTACATCAAAAACTAATGATGTAATGTATGGTGATTAACATAACATAATAAAAGAAAAAAAAAGAAAAAAAAGAAATGAAAAAAGATGTAAAGCCCTTCAGATTTTACATGGTTTTTTATTGAAAGACTCTTTGCTCACATTCATATTGTACTTTTAAATTGCTCCCTAGTTTGGGGCATTGAGAAACAGGGCAACACATCACAGTAAAATTCATTTAATTATAGATCTTTCTTCTACATAGTGGGATAGGATGGTAGCAAAAGGCAAGGTGAGAAAGGAGACTGCATTATTCCTCAACTACAACCATATTCTCAGGTATGTGAATTTTAGGTAGAGTATAGCTTGGAATGGACAATCTAGAAACTCATTGCCTAAACAATCCATACCCTCTGCTCCTTGAAAAGTTTTATACTTTGGGTCACACAACCTAACTGAAAGACAGCTCAGTCTTGATGAATTAGCAGACCTGAAGCATCTCAGCTTGTATACACGTAGAGGTAATAGAAGGGAAATAAATAAGAAAGGAACAAGAGTAAATTATAATTAAGGAGATATTTTTTGTACATACCATAAAAGTGCATATATATATAATGATTAGATAAGATTAGATTAGATAAATGATGTTTAATACCTTTACCTATGTTTATCCTTCACTTAGAAAGCCTCTTTTATAAAGTTACTGCATGATTTTTGTCCATTTTCTATTCACTTTTCTATCTCTTATTGATTTATAGGAATGCTTTATGTATTAGGGAAAGAAGGAAAGAAGCATTTTGAGGGTTATATATATTAGAAATGTCTTGCACTACAGTTGGTGGTTTCTTTTTTCATCTCATAAGAAAGGAAAACTCTTTTACCCTCTCTTCCAGCCATGTGAAGCCAGGGCAAATAGTCTAATTTTTACCTTTATTCTTAGTAAATTAAAGCCTTTGAGAAAAAAGACACAAATAACACAAGTGAATCTTTCATATGGTTTTTATATCATTATTTCCCATTCTCTTATTTAATTCTCTAGGTCTATTAGGCAGGAATTCATTTCTTCTATAGCTAAAATTTGCAAAACTCTTGTCAGGCATTTAGCATTTAAGAGAGAGACATTGGATATATTCTAACAGATTGTCTTTATATTAGTGAAAGTGTTCCCAAATATAACGCAAACTTACAAATCATTTTGTTATTGTTGGAATAGTGTTCTTTTTCCAGAACAGACAAACTGCATATTAAGTATTTAGACATGCTTTGTAATAGCTCTTTGCATTTCAAATTTTCCATGACACACCAAAAGGAATGTTTAAAATTAAGTTGGATTTATTAGAAAGAGGCCAATGAGTCATAGCAAATGTATACATTTTTCATTTAAATATTCTCTGCATGGCCACTTAATTCTTTCTTCCTCCAAATAGATACATAATCATGACTGAAATTTAAATCCAGTAAGTGAAATTTGCTGGTTATTATTGAGTAAATGTGCATTATAACTGCAGCACCAAAAATATATCTAGCTATTCACAATATTTACCAGTGCCAATGAAATTAAAATATTACATTATTATTATCATAAAGTTGAAAATTATCCTTAAGAAAAGGCACATTCTCAAAATAAATGAGAAAAAATACAAATCTGTCAGTAGCATAAATTGAATGGATTCTTGATGTGACAATGTAAAAATCCCTTTCCAATTAAAATTTCAATTTAAATTTAGTTCCGCTAGTTCTGTCCTTATAAAAGCATTAGATTAACATCACTTTTTAGCAAGAAGTAGATTATAATTCTGCCCTTCAGATGAACAAATATGGGTAGTAGAACTCTAAGTCATATGCCAGAACATACTCTTAGTCATATGGTGAAATGCTAAAAAAGAAATGTATTCTTCACTTAGGATTATAGGAATTTGGTTGTATAGAATTTATAAAGAAAGATCTCTGCCTAGAAGAATTTATAGTCAAAAAGTTGACCATTTGCATTTTGTCTTAATAGCTCAGAGTTTTACTTGTGTGTGTGTGTGTGTGTGTGTGTGTGTGTGTGTGTGTATGTGTGTGTGGTGGGGTACCTGCAAGCTACTAAAACGGTAATGGTTGGGGCACCTGGGGGCTCAGTCGTTAAGCATCTGCCTTTGGCTCAGGTCATGATCCCAGGGTCCTGGATCGAGCCCCGTGTCAGGCTCCCGGCTCAGTGAGAAGTCTGCTTCTCCCTCTCCCACTCCCCTTGCTTATGTTCCCTTTCTATTAAATAAATAAATAAATAATCTTTTAAAAAAATAATGGCATATAATCTTTAATTAAATTAAATTAGTATCTGTGATCAACAGCCAAAAACAAGATGTAATAGAAAAGGAATTTTCAATGCCTTTACATTATTTTTTTCTTTCATAGTGCTAAAATAAACCACATGGATGAGGTTTGATGGATTATTGTTCTAACAAACATATTTTGAAAGCAAGACTGATTTGGGATGCTTGGGTGGCTCAGTCGGTTAAGCATCTGCCTTTGGCTCAGGTCATGATCCAGGGTCCTGGGCTCGAGTCCTGCAACGGGCTCCTTGCTCAGCGGGGAGCCTGCTTCTCCCTCTGCCTGCCGCTCCCCCTGCTTGTGCTCTCTCTCTCTGACAAATAAATAAAATCTTTAAAAAAATTAAAAAAAAGAATGATTTGTATGCTAAATACATGAATGAATAAGGAAAGTTTCACCTCTCATCTAGATATTTGGATTTTATATTTCTGTATGAATCCTGATAATTCAGTTCAGCTGTGTTGACTGGTATGGACATTGCCAGTATGTCTTCCTGTAGGTTTCAGTTTAAAACTATGTTTATAATCTACCCCTCCTTGAGCCACAATTTCTACTTCTTGCTACACTATAACTCTCATTACTACTTGGCTATCTGGAATGTGAATGTGTTCTGAGTTCAGTCAGTGGAAAAGTTTTTTTTTAAGTGTTGTTTTATCCTTTAAGATAGAATTATATGAAAAAAGAGGATGACCAATATTTCTATTTTAGTTAAACACTTAAAATAAAAACTCAAAAAAGGCATAGTGTTGGATTACTGCAAGGAATAATGGAGTAAGACAAGATCTTTAAGGTCAAGTAACACAATCTCTTTACTTTTGTCCTTCTTTTGTAAATAATAAAAACTAAATAATGAGTGTTTCAAATATGCAATTCTTCTCACTATCATTATTTTTATCTTTGCTGCTAGAATTAATGTCCAATTTGTTTTGAATCCAATACTTTATTTTAAAACATAACACCATATTTAGACTTTAACAAATAACAAATTATGTATGAACTTTGGCTCAAATAATAATGGGTTTTTTTAATTACATATCACAATGCTGTTATTTCTTCATAAAACAAAGCAGCAGTTTAATCTCTGCAAAAGATTTTCTACTTTGAGTATACACTAGTCATAATTAATGTGAGTTTATTTTCATTACTCTGAGAAAAGAACCATATTTGTCAGGTGGCTTATTAAAAAATGGAACTGACAGATCACCCCAACTGTTTACAAATGAATCCTGTTTGTTGTGTGCTTAGCACCACAGTCCTCTCCTGCACGTGAGATTCCAGCAGAGTGGAGGATCTTACAGTGGTTATCAGTCACAGGAATCTTCAGAAACTGTATTTGGTTGATGCCAATCCACATCAAAACTGACCTCCTACACAAGAGGTTCAAACTCTACATCACACCTCTCAAATCCAGAGCTTTTCCACACTATATCAACCCATGCCAAACTGCGGGGCCTGTAAAGGGATATCGTTACCAGAAGAAAAGAGCAAAAGAGCATGCCACTGTGACCTTTGTCCTGACATCAGAGATGTTTTTCAGAAAGGGCTCTTTTTACATTTTATTTCTCAGTTCTTGACATCTTGTAATCTTTGAAAAGGCACTGCCTTCTTAGTGCGTGGATTTTTCTGTCCAGCAAAATCCCGAGGAAAGATCTGACATATCAGCAGGGAAGAAAGTTGGGTTGTTTAACACATTTGTTACTGAATGAATTGGAGGTTTTCACTGGGTGTTGTCATTCAATAGGTAAGAAAATTCAACTTACAGTACAGAAATATGCATCACTGAATCTGGCAGCCAAAGCACGGGCCAAAACACATCCCAATTCCAATTGCAGCAACCCAAAAGTCACAGATAACAAATCATTGCCCTCTACCTGCCCTTCTCCCTCTCTCTCTCCCTCTCTCAATATATTCTCTGTGTGTTAATTGGTCTCACATCAAATTCTAAATAGTGGGTTGTATATTCATCGAGTACGTACTATGAGTTAAGTACTATACTTGACATTAGAGATACAACATTGAATAGAAACAGAAAAAAAAAATCTTAGGCTTTATGGAGCATTCTAATAGGTGGAATACAGATAATTTAAAACAAAATCAATAAAGCATATAGTCTATTAGAAGGTGATAATTGCTATGAAGGATATTTAATTAAGCAAGGGTAAATGTTAGTGTTGGTGAGGAATAGAGTCATTTACAATTGTAAATATAGTGCTCTGGTTAGACTTAAGAAGGTGGAATTCGAAGAAAGACTTAAAGGAGGTGAAGAAGTAAGTCTTGCAGAAATTGAAAGGAGAGCAGTCTAAGCCAGGGGTTGACAAACGCCTGGATATAATGCAGACCACCACCCCCTCAGCCCCCAGCCTATTTTGTGAATCAAATTTTATCAGAACACAGTTCCATCTATTGTTACATATTACCTAATGCTTCTAGGGACAGAATTGCTACAAAGACCATATGGCCCACCAAACTAGAAACAAAATTACTACCTGGTATTTTGCAGACAAATCTGTGGACCTTTGTCTAAGTAAAAGAAGAGCTGAAGTGAAGCCCTGAGACAGGAGTGTGCTTGGTGTGTTCCTAGTG
This sequence comes from Phoca vitulina, assembly GCF_004348235.1. NCBI lineage: Eukaryota > Metazoa > Chordata > Mammalia > Carnivora > Phocidae > Phoca > Phoca vitulina. The sequence continues at coordinate 24,023,021 of NW_022589706.1, forward strand.
CATTAAGAAGGCAAATCTGGGCTGGAGCAGAGGAAATAAAGCCGGAGATACAGACAATAAAGGAAAAAAAAAAAAGTAATAGTACTGATTAGTATTAGAACCAATATTGATACTCAGAAAAACCACATATTTTCTAGTCTAAAAAGTACTTGTCATTTATGTGCCAACAGCATCTAGGTGAGTACATGTGTCCAAACATTCACTGAAAAAAAAAAAAAAAATGGTTATTATGTAGTTACTAGGTAATCCAATAGGTATTAGTCAATTTTCTTAGGTTATGTCATCCCCAAATTACTCAACCACAATTTAGTTAGTTTTTTTTTTTAAAGATTTTATTTATTTATTTGAGAGAGAGAGAATGAGAGAGAGCACATGAGAGGGAGGAGGGTCAGAGGGAGAAGCAGACTCCCTGCCGAGCAGGGAGCCCAATGCGGGACTCGACGCAGGGACTCCGGGATCATGACCTGAGCCGAAGGCAGTTGCTTAACCAACTGAGCCACCCAGGCGCCCCTGGTTAGTTTTTAATCTCCTCTTTACATATTAGGCAGCTGAGGGTCAGGCAATTTAATAATTTTATGCAAGGTCATAGGCAGGGTAAGAGGCACAGTAAGGACTGAAGCTGAAGTATCCGTTACTATATTTAAAAGTGCTGACAAATTGTATGAATGCACTCAGTTAAAATATACGTAGACACACATCTCATACATTTTAGTCTATGAAGCAACTATCATGGCTATATCATTAATCCTAAACATACTATTCAAATGAAGCACCATCTTAATTTCATGGCGACTTAATTCACAAAGCACCTACATATCTACAATCATATTTGATTCCCAAATATATGACTTCTTGGTTTTTGGTTGTGGTTTTCCATTTGACTTATATTCTCAATTTGTTTAATAATTAATCACTGTATATTTTTCACTCTGAAATCCCCTCCCCTCACACTTCACTCAGTACCACTTAAGAAGGTGACTGTTTCTCATTTTACAACTAATTTGAGAAGCACATGAGAAATCTTTTCCAAGTTAACAATATATCCATTTTTTTGTGTGTATTGAAAATATCAATTCTTTATCATGTTGAAGACAGTTTTGCCATAATAGCTAGAAGTTCAAAGTATAAATGGGATACTATTTCTTTTGGTAATCTCTTTTCACCTTACCTGTGAGACTAGGCACTGACATTTAAATAAAACGACTGTCCACTAAGACTTTGTTAAATCTGTATCACTGTTTGAAGTGGTCTCTGCCCATTCTGCTTCCTCCCTATTTTATTTTTGTAAGGGTTACCTCTAATACATCTCTTGCATATCTGAAAAAAAAAAATGCCTGTCAAAATGGTGACCTCTTAAACTGAATGTTTAGATTCCTTGGGCATATTGTGTGTGTGTGTGTGCATGTGTAATATTTATGCTACTGGCTAGGTGTGTGAGATCATTTTATTGAATATAAATAATGAAGTAACTAATACAACAACAATGTTGACTTATTCGTAGGTTGTCATTACCAAAAGAGAGAATTAAATTCACTTTATTTTCTTAAATAGAAAAAATAAAATAAAATAAAATCTAAAAGCATGATTCAACAAAAAAAAAATTATGTAAGTCCCATACAAGTGCACACATACATACATACACATAAATATCTTAAGATACTAAAGCCATATTATCGAAAATGTTTTCATATTAAGTATTTAAAAATTCAAAAAAATTGATAATAAAACTGAATGGTAATAAATAATTTGAGAAGAGTTTTCTGTATACAATATAAACTGAATTGGTTTTTACTATCAATGTTTTTATTCATGTTGTTTTACATACCCTGGGAAGAGATGATATTTTTTAATCAATTTTCTGATTTTGTAAGCTCTAAACTGAAAACTTAGATCTACTTTTTTTTTCCCCAGAAATCTGAGCCCGACTGACAATTCTCAAGCATGATTTAGGTTTTTGGAGAGGAGAGCTTAAACTTACTTACCTATTTCTTCTTCCCTTTATGTCTCTGTCCATCTCATACAAACACACACACACACACACACACACACACACACACACACACACAGAGCAATCCTAGAATTGATAATAACTGTATCTATCCCTTCAACTTTTCCCTCATTCCTTGAGTTTACATTTAATATAGGACTTACTGGATATATGAGAGCAGCCTCTAATCTGTGAAATGCAATAGAAATTTGTAATGGTACAGAATTGTCTGGTTCTAGATTTACCACTAAATTCAAGTGTATAGTATGAACATTGACCTACTAGTAGATACTGGTTTCCAGTTGTGTTTTCTATATTATAAGTCAAGAGCATGATAAAATATATCATGTGAATAAAAATGTTCTTGGTCATTTAAATTTAGAACACACTGGGTTTGACACTCCTAAGCAGATTTTTATAATTGGAAGACTTCACAGAAAAGCTATCTCATAAAGTATACTGATAAGCTTTATATATCTGTGCAGGCTTTATTTACCTGCAGAAAATCTCTAGAGGCTGGTATTCAATACTGGAATGCATCTTAGGAAAAAGACAACTATACTACTATAAAAATAAAGCCTACAGGCTGCTTGACTTAACTTTTTCATCATTATGTGAAAATCCAATTAATAACTTAATCACATACACAAAGACTTACAAGTCTTATTCAACCAACCATTTATTTTATTTTAAACATCTCTTACAATATTTCTAAATATTTTCCTATCAAATTCCTATTTAAACTATGGTAATTACAAAGAATCATAAAATAAATAATAATTAAAATCCTTTTTTAATAAAAAGTAAGCAAAATCCCTTGAAATTGGTTACATAATACCTTGTATTTTACGACATTTTATAGTTTAAAAAACACTGCCGCACATATTCTTTTTACATCTCAAGAGAACTCTTTATAATTACATTCATTTTGCACATGAAAAACTAAGGTTCAGAGAGTGAAATTATTTTACTTTGACATTTTACAGACATCTCTTGGCATTTATCAGCTAAGGACTTATTCCTTCTCTTCTCCCCCTGCTTCTTTAAAGGTATAGAGACTGTATCAGGATCCCTTCTACTATAAATGATTTGAAAATCAAGCCAAATTATTTTAACAAAAAGGAGATGTAGTGGCCTTAAGTAACTGAGATCAGAAGTAGATATGGCTTTAGGCATTGATACTCCAAAAAGGAATGTCTAATGATGTATTAGTCAGATTCTTGAGAGAAACAGAACCAAAAAGATGTGTGAAGACCCAGGGTAGTGTTGATATTCAAGTCCAAAGGAAGTCTTCTAGCATATTCCTTCTTGCTCAGTCCTTGTTCTATTAAGGCCTTCAACTGATTGGATGAGACCCCCCCACATTGTGAATGCTCAAAATCTGATTTATGTATTTATTTACTTTTGTTTCAAGTTTTTATTTAAATTCTAGTTCGTTAACGTAGAGTGTAATATCGGTTTCAGGAGTTGAATTTAGTGATTCATCACTTACATTTACACCCAGTGCTCATCACAGGTGCCCTCCTTAATATCCATCATCAATTTGGCCCATTCCCACCCACCTCCCCTCCATCAACCCTCCATTTGTTCTCTATAATTAAGAGTCTCTTGGGACGCCTGGGTGGCTCAGTTGGTTAAGCGTCTGCCTTTGGCTCAGGTCATGATCCCAGGGTCCTCGGATAAAGTCCCACATTGGGCCCCTTGCTCAGCAGGGAGCCTGCTTCTCCCTCTGCCCGCTTCTCCCTCTGCCTGCCATTCCCCCTGCTTGTGCATGCTCTCTCTCTCTAACAAATAAATAAATAAATATATATATTTTTTAAAGTGTCTCTTAGGGTTTGCCTCTCTTTCTTTTTTCCCTTCCCCTATGTTCATCTGTTTTGTTTCTTAAATTCCACATATGAGTGAAATCATATGGTATTTATCTTTCTCTGACTGACTTATTTCACTTAGCCCAAAACACTCTAGCACCATTCATGTTGTTGCAATTGGTAAGATTTCAATCTTTTTGATGGCTGGGTTATATTCCATTGTTTATATATACCACATCTTCTTTATCTATTCATCCGTTGATGGACATTTGGTCTCTTTCCATAATTTGATTATTGTTAATGCTGCTATAAACATCGGAGTGTATGTGCCCCTTTGAATCAGTATTTTTGTACCCTCAAGATCTGATTTAAATGTTACTAGTTAAAAAACACTTTCACAGAAACATTCAGAATAGTGTTTAACCAATATCTGGGCACCATGGCCCAGCCATGTTGATGCATAAAATTAACCATTGCAAAAAATGATCCCTTTTTTCCCCACCTTTTTGCCTCTCTTTTTTTCTCTCCCCTTCTCTATCTCTCTGTACTTCTCTACCCTTATTTCTCTTTATCTCTCTTTCCTCAATGGGTACAGGAATTCCTACCTCTCCTTACAAGTTGAAGAATTATAAGAAAATGAGTGTTTTTTGTTTTTTTTCTGGTTCTTCTACCAAATGTCTTCAGAATCTTTGGATTGACTTAGTCTAACCATTGTAACAGATAATTGTGTCTATGAGGATGCAAAGCCTTATGACACTGCATCTGGAACAGATGTCTAAATATAAACATTAGAATCTGCTACTAGAATGAGGGAGCTACACAACAAAAAGCCTAAGCTATATTATTCCTACTTGGTTAATCATGTAAATTTTAATTTAAAATAAATGTTTTTATGTGTGAAAAGGCACCTATTCTTTTTTTTAAATTATAAACCTTATATCATGAAATGAGCAATGATCTTCCTGAGATATTCTCATTCAGATGGAGTAGACTAAAAAGAAGATTACAATAAGCTTCCCCAGTCATTCCTTTTTGTCACACTGATGAAAACCTTCCTTCAAAATAGGAGCAGGCCAATAAAATATTTACAGTGAATTGAGGAGACAATATTTTCTGTGTAAGAGCAAAAATTTATTTATTTATTTATTTTAAGATTTTATTTATTTATTTGAGAGAGAGAGAGTGAGAGAGAGTGCACTAGAGGGGGAGGGTCAGAGGGAGAAGCAGACTCCCCACTGAGCAGGGAACCCGATGTGGGACTCAATCCTGGGACTCCAGGATCATGACCTGAGCCAAAGGCAGTCACTTAACCAACTGAGCCACCCAAGCGCCCAAGAGCAAAAATTTAAATGAAAAGTATGTATGTCAACATTTGGAGCATGTGGACACTTTGATATTAGTGAATTTGTATAATTTTTCCATCTGCTTCATATATCTCTTTTTGTTTAAAATACTCAATATGAAATTATTTTTGACATGCTATCCATGCCCTGAAATATAGTGAAAATAAACAGGGTGCCTGGGTGGCTCAGTCAGTTAAGTGGCTGCTTTTGGCTCAGGTCATGATTTCAGGGTCCTGGGATCGAGCCCCGCATCGGGGTCCCTGCTTAGCAGGGAGCCTGCGCTTCCCTCTCCCTCTGCCCCTCCCCCTGTTTGTGCTCTCTCTCTTTCTGTCAAATAAATAAATAAATAAAATCTTAAAAATGTATAGTGAAAATAAACAGATACTAAGAGAAAATTGATTTCTAATTTGTGCCAGTAAAAGTTAATTTTTGCTTAGAAAATGATCCAATCTTCTTAGGTTGAACATGGCATTTATTTCCTGATGGACACCTACATAAACATTCAAAGATATGTATAGCTCTAAGCTTGTTAAACTACTTTTTTTTCACCCTTAACATTAGTTCTTGGGGCGCCTGGGTGGCTCAGTTGGTTGGGCGACTGCCTTCGGCTCAGGTCATGATCCTGGAGGCCAGGGATCGAGTCCCGCATCAGGCTCCCTGCTCCGTGGGGAGTCTGCTTCTCCCTCTGCCCCTCCCCCCTCTCATGCTCTCTTTCTCTCTCTCTCTATCTCATTCTCTCTCTCAAATAAATAAATAAAATCTTTAATAAAAAAACAAAAACAAACAAACAACAACAACAAAAAAACATTAGTTCTTATTTCTGCTTGGCATCTTTTCCCTGTACTTTTTAGTCGTAAGCGTTCAGAAGAACTGCAAATGGAATGCCAAATTCTCCTATTTGTCTCTGTTCTTCTTTTCAAGTGCTTTTATCTAACTGCAGAATATATTCTGAAGGCTTAGATACTATTTTTTTTGTTTGTTTAACTGTTATATAAAACAATGGATGTCCTCAAGAAGCTAGGCTCACACTTCCGATATGAGGATACATGCCTACTGCATCAGCAGAATTAAATATAGTGGTAAATTTTCTGTATGTACATAAAATTCATATATTCCTCTTAACAGATCTTAACATTTCTCATCAAACTTATAATAACATTCTTCAAATTTCAAAGTTATTATGGCAAGACCAGCATCTCTAAGTCTAAGAAGATGAGGAAATTGCTAGAGTGCCACATCATAATTCCTGGATAATGTTTTGAAAGGCCATTAATATAAATGGTGTGAATTTATCTTTGAATTTGCTTGAGTTGTTCATATATCTTTAGACAACTTCTTTGCAGTGGTATGCATGAAATACCATATAATTTGACTGTGTTGTGTGATAAACCTTTAGGATGAAATATAGATTTAAAACGACAATTCATTCTATAATGGGTGAACCAAGTACTGTAAGAATGAATCCATAGTGACCATTTAAAATGGAATTCAAGAAAAAGAACACTTTATTTGCTTCATAAAAACCTGTGAGGCATTGCTATTGAATAACGTAAGCAGAATGCAGCCATATAAATCTTCTTAATTTACATCTAGGGCTCCGTTATGCATATTTGATAGCACTCTGCAGAACTTTAATTTACAGACTTTTGGAACTTTACCAATTCCAAAGGAAGTGCTAAACATGACTGTTGGAACATTTAACTGAAGTAAGTCACTGAAGATTTCCTTAATGAGTGCAGAATTATCAGTTATTTGCATTCCTTGTAGATTTAAAGCAAAGGGCCTATTAACAAGATAATGGCAAATGTTTTTTGAATGCAAGTATTTCTCAAGCCATTCACTGACATGCACAACTCAGAATATAAATTTTCAAGTATGTATAGGAGTTGAGTTACCATTTGTTCACCTCATCTAAATAGGTGACATGATACAAATGATCATGATACATACTAAATTATGTGCCAATAAATCAGTTTAAAAGAACCATCTGATATTATCTCGAGACTAGATCTTGAGTGTGAATTGATCTGACCACTTATCATGTAAATCGTTGGTTATACTATACAAAATATAATGGTAATAATTCCTATGAAATTGTTTTCAATGAATCAAACCATTCCAACCTTCAATAGCCAATTATAACTGTTTTTCATCTTTTTAGGAAGCTTCTGGTTCAAGAAGTCTGGCACTGAGTATGTGCATTACACTTTTATAAAATGTAAGTGTTAGCTATTCATTCTTTTCCTAACACTAACTAAATTACGATTCATAAATGGGAGAGAAGTGTGCTGAGATGAAAATTATAAAACTGACATTTGTTGAAAGAGAAACATTTATCTATGGTTATCTTGCCTTGGCTTCATCTTTCCTTCTAACAGCCTAAATAATCTGCCTACCCTTGTGTTTAGTAGAATGATGAGTTTAATCTTAAACCACACATAATTGGGTAATTGATTTCCATTATAAGGTATACAATACATTTGCTACAGTAAAATAGCACTGCTGAGTAAACCTTTGAAATTAGGATGCATTAGATGTTACCATGCTCTATAAGGAATTAGCCAGAATCCTGGGCTTTGCCAAGTATAAAGCTTTAATTCCATCATACAGATGTATTTTTCACTTATTTAAAAATGTAGATAATATATGAGTCTCCTGATTCTGAGGCATTGCCATGTCTTCTCTATAGAGCACCGTCTTCACTAAAAGGACAACAGCCAGCATCACGTTTGGTTGTATCTCCCCAAGGAGACTGTGAGAGCAAATTAACAGACTCTTATTTCTCCCTCTCTGTCAATAAGGCAAAACTTGCCTGGGAAGCCTTTTTTGTTTGTTTGTTTTTCCTTTCAATTTTTTAAAAGATATATTTATTTATTTGAGAGAGAGAGGGAGCTCGAGCAGGAGGGACAGAGGGACAGGAAGAGAGAATCTCAAGCAGACTCCGCAATGAGCACAGAGCCCAACACGGGACTTGATCTCATGACCCTGAAATCAAGACCTAGTCGAAACCAAGAGTGGACGCTAACCAACTGAGCCACCTAGGAGCCCTTTCTTTTCAATCTTTTGTCTTGGGCTCCATTTTTAAAATCCAAAATTCCTGCTTGACTTCTCCCAGATGGATAACTCATTAGTAATTCAGTATCAACATCTCTGAAGGGAACTTAATCATAAGTGGTACTTCCTAGGAGAAAATGTGCCTTCACCCAGTAAGCTTTTGCAAATGAAGGAATAAGACTGAGAACTTGACTCTACACTCTAAATTATTACATACAATGGAAAAGAATAGAGATAGATGAAAACCCCACTTTGTAATGTGAGTGACTGTGTTAGAATGTACTGTAGTATATATAGGTAGTTCATGTACTATACAGAATAATATTTAAGTATGCAGTTATACAATTATATGCATGTATGTGTCATTGTGGATGGTGTTGCTCAACAAATAAAGAAGAGGAGAGGCATCTATATGCATACTGACATACCTCACTTATCCAAAGACTCCCACTGGGAAGCGGTTTCTCTCATGGTTAATTTAGATACCTTATTTCCCTGGTAGGCAAATCTCAATTATGGACAGTAAGATGTTAGGTTACCAAAGTATGATATTGCTCATGTGTGATATAGCTAAATCAATGTGTACCATTTCCATTCTCACCAAGAAAAATTCCAATTTTAATATGATTTCCCATGAAGCCTGTTGGTAGAATGAAAGTGATGGTAAAACTGATCTGATTCTAAGAATTATTTTTCTCCTTATAAAAATCGAATTGACATTGTGACATTATTTACCTTTTCCTTATAAGATTTGTTATTATGAATTAGATTTCTTAAATTTGATTATTTTGGAGAGACAGATAATATCACGTTTATGTGCCTTAAAGATTGAAGGTTAAAACTAGACTTGGCAAAATCATACAGATTAAAGCCATCTGGTAAGGATCACTTTGGGCAACCTGCCAGTATCCCCCTGGTAATGTGTGTCTCATAATTATGTTGCAGAATATTCCATTTTGAATTGTGTTCTCCAAAGCATAATAACATATCCCTTGTCCTGTTTTGCAAATATCAGTTGAATTTGTTGCATTACTTCAATAAAACGCTTCTAATAAACCCTTCTAATGAAACATATTAATTGGGTTCAAATCTTGTTCTAGCGGGAGGATTCGGGCAAAATATTTGGCTGTTCTTTCCCTCAGTTTTTTCACTTGTATAATGGATAATAATGGTACATTCCTCTTGGAGTTTTATGAGGATCAATTGGCTGAATGTTTGTACGACAAGTCCTGAAATGTAGTAAACTCTTACAAGCTTTTGTTAATGTAATTAACCATCCTTGGACCATTTTCTACACATTAAAATAGACTGGGAAATTCTGTCAATTTTGTCATTATAATGCCACTCAAATCCATTCTTGCTTCTTGAAATTTATCCCTACTGCCTTGATTCCTTTCTTTCAACTCACATGTAAACTATTTTAATACTTTTCACAGTTCTCAGCCTGCATAAAATATTTTCCCATTCTGATTCCATAATGCCTCTATGGTTAACTTCTTAATACCTGTGTCTGATCATTACACATCCTCTATCCGTATTTAACAGTCACTGAGTATTGCTTATAGAGTGAATTCAAACTCTGCAGTAAGACATTCTAGGCCATCCACAATCTGTTCCTAATCTCGCTCTTCAGCCTCATTTCACATTATGTCTTTCAAAATTACTGCAGTCTAATTATACTCTTCTGCTGGTCCCCAAATTGCCAACCAAGTTTTCAGGTGGGAATAACTGTGCTGTTGTTTAGAGCCTGAATACTGAAATCAGATTTCCTTAGGTTCAGTCCCTAGCGCTCATCACTGTTTTGGTGGCGACATTTGGTAAATAATTTAATCTCTTCATATTTCAACTTCCTAACTTTCAAATTCCTAGGAAAATAAGACCAACCTTACAGAATTAAATGAGATAATACATGGCTTTTAACACTGTGTTTGACACTCATTATGTGATTGGTAAAAGTACCTGTCATTTTTAGTTGCCTTTGTTTTTCCTTCAGCCCAAAACACTTCTACCATTTTCTAAAACAACTTTTCCGTTATATAAAAACCAAATTACATGCCAGTAATACACAGAATATGTCCTGTTCCTCCCAAGCCAGCACAATGTATTTTTGTTACAGAAGCCACATATCATATTAATTTTACTTATATTTAGAATTCAGAATTGTTGATATGTCTTTTTTCTCATGCTGGACACTGAGTTCATGAAAGGAAGAGACAACGTCTTCTTAATGTTTCTATCCCCTCCAGCCCATACCATCAAAACTCCTCCCTAGGTCTTATAAAGAAAACTATTCCTTACTTGAACCAAATTGAGGTAGGAAGACAAGGTGGGCCTTCACATCTCATATTCTGATGCGTTTTCTACTTCAAGTTCAACCCGCTGCTCTTCCTACATGGTTATGAACTCTGTGACTTTAGGGAAATTTCTTATCTCATCTAAGACTCAGTTTCTTTATCTGTATTATGCTCATAATGAGTGTAGCTATTTTCAAAAGCTGTCATGAAGATTAAACAAGTTGATTCATGCAGCACAGTAATTGTCCATGTAGTAAGTGTTCGGCCATGCTTATGGATTGCTACTATCACTATTATTTTCAGGTGAATTATTATTTGGGATGAAAAAGAAGTGAAGGTAGAAATAGTAATTTCTTATTTCTGTGTGTAGGATAGGAAGAAAAATATGTGATTTATGACTCTATCACCATAATTGCAAAGTGGACACAGGGGAAGATGTTGGCAAAATTTTCTGAGATTTGTCAACACAACATATGAGTGCCAAAAATGTCAAGTGCAAATGTGTTTTCTTCAAGACAACCTAGAAAAAAGCAATATCCCCTATTATTTATTCTTAGTTAAATCATAAACCCTTTCCAGAAAACAAGTAAAATAAAACTAATTAAAAAATCCTTGAGGTGGGGCGCCTGGGTGGCTCAGTTGGTTAAGCGACTGCCTTCGGCTCAGGTCATGATCCCGGAGTCCTGGGATCAAGTCCCACATCGGGCTCCCGGCTCGGCGGGGAGCCTGCTTCTCCCTCTGACCCTATCCCCTCTCATGCTGTTTCTCTCTCTCTCTCTCTCTCTCAAATAAATAAATAAATAAAATCTTTAAAAAAAAAAAAAAAAAATCCTTGAGGTGCTCTGGTGGCTCATTCAGTTAAGCATCTGCCTTCGGCTCAGGTCATGATCTCAGGGTCCTGGGATAGAGCTCCCCCCCCAGGGCTCCCTACTCAGCAGGGAATCTGCTACTCCTATTCCCTCTGCCCCTACCCCTATTGCACTCTCTCTCTAATAAATAAATAAAATCTTTAAATAAAAATCCTATAATAAAATATCATATGCCTACAATTACAGTACATGGGTAAGATGGTATGTCATTCCCATTGCTATTTCTATTAAATTATTTTGTGATTTGTATTATTTTTTTTTAAAGATTTTATTTATTTATTTGAGAGAGAGAGAATGAGAGAGAGCACATGAGAGGGGTTAGGGTCAGAGGGAGAAGCAGACTCCCTGCCGAGCAGTGAACCCTATGCGGGACTCGATCCTAGGACTCCAGGATCATGACCTGAGCCGAAGGCAGTCACTTAACCAACTGAGCCACCCAGGCGCCCTTGTGATGTGTATTATTGGCCAATGAAATTCAGTTTTAGAATTATCTCTTGATCTTTTAACATTAGAACATTCTTCATAATGATTTAGGTAGAGAATAGATATCTGACTCAAGAGTCAAACTTCATTAATTTCTCCAAAGACCATTTCTGTGATGAGTCCATTTCTTCCCTCTTCTGTAAGCTTTAGAACAACTCATATCTATGCATTTTAGGAAAAAAAAAAAAACTATTTTGTTGATTTTTGATTTTGTTTTCTCTTTCCCTGCTACATGTTAAAATGATTAGCAGAGATTTTTAAAGTGAGATCTAAAGTTTACATGGTGTAGTTGGTAAAAATGCAGATATTTGGTTCCATCCCAGACCTGCTAATCCACATTTCTGGGAGTGAAATCTGAATTTTATCAGATTCCACAGAATGACTTTTATGCATATTAGAACATAAGAACCAATGAATTAGATTGCTGCTATTTAGAAATAACATATTTATGGATATTTCCCAATTTTTAAACAGATTTTTATATGAGAACATAAATACATTTGAAAGTTATCTCCCTTATCATTTGCTATGGGCATCACAGTTCTATTATGCTATTTCTGAGGCCAGTTTGTGTTAACAACCAATTCTGTACTATTTGATTCCATAAAGTATTGTCCAATTTTATACTGAATTCACAATGCTGCCTCAGCGGTTTGAACTATTCTACAAGGCAATTACAGATTTCCCTGCTTGTGGAATGTCCTTTAAAAGCTAAAGCATTTCACTATAATCAGAGGTTTCTGTTACAAGTACCTTTGTAAATGCACTCAATTCCCTTGTAAGTCTGGCCTTTTACTTTATCTGATATCGTCAATACACGTAACAGGCAATGCATTTTACTCATCCATAACAACAGCAATAAAGAGTTCATTTGTTGATCTTTCTTTTGCTTTATTTTTAAATCCTTTTTTTTTTTCTTTTTTTGAGGGCTTGGGATCTGACTTTTTTGTCTTAAGGCATGACTCAATTCTCCATTATAATTTCCAAATAAACAATAAGGTCAGAGGCTTATCTAATACCTTAACAAGTACTACTTGCTTGTCTAGTCAGATTCAATAGGTTGAAAATTTAATTATTGTTTAGTGAATCAGGTCAATGGAAACAGTCAATCTCTTACCAAATTTTGTAACACAAACAAAACACCATACCTAGTCCCAACAGCTCTGGTGTGTTTTGTAGCTCTAGGAATTCAATTTTAAAAGAGTGCATTTTACTTATTTGTTTGTTTTGCCAAATTATATATCCTGGCATTCAACTCATAACAGTCTACATAAATGTTCCTTATTCCTTTTTACGGCCTTATCATTGTGTGCATGCACTAAAGTTCATTCAAACAGTCCTATATGATGATCTCTGGAGTGAAATATTTATTTCCAATAAGTGAAATATTTTTTTATTTAAATTCAATTAGCCAACATATAGTACATCATTAGTTTCATATGTAGTGTTCAATAATTCATCAGTTGCGTATAATACCCAATGCTCATCACATCACATGCCCTCCTTAAATGAATTATTTAAAAAAAATAGTGGATTTTAAAATTTCATCTTATTATTGGTTAAGTCTTCTTATTCAGGAATGCAGACTGAAGTAAACAATAAAACCTAGGTTTAAATATTTTTCTTTTCCACAAACTATTATTCAAATAAATATATATACTATTCCAATGATATATACAACCACACATAATACATGTAAATGCATATATATATATATATTCTTTTTTCACTTTGATTTTTTTGTCTATACCTAATTGAATAATTACCAAGTTAACATCAAAATTAGCCAGTTTTATCTGATTAGTCTTTATGTTGGTACAATGAAATCCTCAAATATAAGAACATTGAATATTATTATCTAAATTCAGAAAAATACAGTTGATATTAAAATTGAAATTCATGGTTTATAACTCCCATGAGAAAAAGAAGGGAATCAATATGGATTTGGTCTTGTTTCTTCACAGTTGGAACCCAAATATTAGGACCACTGATCCTTTCTTAGACAATAAAAATAAGAACGAACAATAATCCATGGGAGAAAAGAAAGACAAAGATGACAAAAATATTCAGTGAAGGAATGGATGGGGGTATAGTTTTCCCTTTACCCATACACTATTAGTTTGTTAGCACATATACTGTCAACAATGCTTTTGAGAATATATTCTTGGTCTAAACTTATTAAGATCCAGAAGTGGCAAAGAAACTTGTTAGGGCTTTGTGCAACTTGGCAAGTTGAAAATCAGTGCAATGAGGATACCTACTAAGGAGATACATCTTGCTCCAGAGAATCTGCAGAGCATATGCAGAGGATATAATAAATGAGGAGACTAGAAGTGGACATTAATAGGGAATCCAATCAGAGGCAAAAGTAATGACTAACAAAAAGTGGTATATACATTGAGTCAATGGACATTCACCTCCACCATCTTTAAACCTTTTTGGGGAGCCCGTATTCCTGGGTGGGTACAGAGGAGGGTAGAGGAGTCAAGGCTGACTGTCTAATTTTAACTGACGGATGTTACTGTTTGTTTGGTTGTTTGTTTGTTTGTTTGTTTTTTCAAATTTTTATTTAAATTATAGTAGTTAACATATAGTTGGTGGATGTTTTTCATAGACTCCTGGTTTTCCAGCCATAGTTGTGCTATTCATAGTTTAGTAGTGAAAATATTTGTGATACTGCCTTCAATCTAAATTTAGATGAAATTGAAAAAAACATAGATTTTCTGTTTTGTTTTGATTCATTTTTTTCTGTGGTTCATTCACAAGACCTTTTGCTAAATAACCAAGAATGCCTCAAAGAAGAAAGAATGTATACAAAAGCTTCCAAAGTCAGATTCTATTGTTCCATAGCTGTTTTCACTCTTCCCCAAGGAAAGTTAGCTGTAATTAGAAACTAGCAGTAATTAGTTAGATGTAATTAGAAAGTATCAGTTTTTGTGATTGCTTATTTAAAAAATAGAGACTTTAAAACTCCTACAATTTAAGAAATACAACTCTCAAGCAAAGATGGTTTTCACTATATTCTAAAATATTGACAGTATTAACTACCTGAATATTTGTCAGAATCCTCTCAGAATTCATTTTTTCCTGGTAATCAAGTGTATATAAAGCAAATGGTTTGCTATTTAAAATATTTGATATGCTATTCTTAATTTAGGAATTTCTATGTGGTTTTTAAATATAATATAGTATGTAAATACTGAATTCTTGATTTTTCCAATGAGTAATCATTTCCATGTTCCCTTAAACATGCTCTTTCTATCTCTTTAACAGTCATCCAGAGACATTCAAAGCTATTTTCTCAATCAATTTTAAAAATTTTATAGGCATTACATCAAAATAAAAGTTCAAACAATAACTTTGTTTTGACAAATGATGTGTTACATTTTGCTTTTTTTTCAAGGTCATCAGGGTGGTTTATAAAATTCAAACCTTTTAACAAACATGAACACATGTAAAACATGCTTGTTCAAATGCATATGCAAATTAGCAACAAATTAAGGATAGGAAAAAATTACGATGAAATCTGGGAAGAGGTTGGAACCTCAAAATGAGGAACTGTATGCTCAGAGGATTAGTGCAGTCAATGCTCAGATCTGTGCATGATGTCCAGAAAGGAAAATGAGAGGAAGTAAATCCAAGGCTTGTGTCTGCATATCAGCTCCTACAAGAGGGGCAGGTCAGAAACTGTTCAATATCTACTTGCACAAGATGAAAGCATGTAGATATGACCCAACATATTGGGGATTTGTTTTAAATTATCCATTAAATGCATATGTACATGATAAAGACCATCCATATCTGCTCTCGTTTCCCAAATTCACATATTTGGCACTTTTGGGACAACAAGGTCTAGGACACTGGAACATAAAATAATATTTTTATCATAATTTGGTAAGTACATGAATCATTTGAAAACAATCAGAAATAGAAAAAAAAATTCTTTGTATGTGTGTCAGCTAGACTGTGTAGCTAGGACTAAACAATCCCAACTCAATCGATGCCTTAATTCATACCCGCTGCCATACTTACGTGCAGGTATGTAAGTGTGTATGTATACAGTCAATCAACAGTCACCACAACACTGCCGTTCAAGGTGCTCTTCCAGAGCAGCAGTCCTTCATGGATGGCTCAGCAACGCAGCCTGTTTTACTCTTACAGATTATCCATGTCAACATGAGCACTTCTTTGCCATCAGAGTAGGGGATGAGACAAAGGAATTCCTTCCTTCCTTCCTTCCTCTTTCTTTCTTTCTTTTTCTTTTTCTTTCTTTCTTTTCTTTCTTTCTTTCTCTTTCTTTCTTTCTTTCTTTCTTTCTTTCTTTCTTTCTTTCTTTCTTTTTCTCTTTCTTCTTTCTTTCTTCTTTCTCTCTCTGTATTATTTATTTCTTCTTTCTCTCTCTGTATTATTTATTTCTTTGTTTGTAATTATAATTTTAAATATATGGGAAAGAATACTGGAAATAATTTTCCTATTAAATATAACTAAGCATAATTTTCTTTATGGTCTTGAAACTTAAAATAGTTCTGCTCATCACTGTTGACAAGACTCATCTAACAAATTCCATCAGTTTAAGCATTTATTATGATTTACAAAACTTAAAAAAAGTATCTATTGAAGTGTAGTCTCAACAAATAAACAATTGGCTAGAATTACATCATTTATGCACCATAGAAAGCTTTCCATATTAAGCTAAAATTATTAGTTTACTGTCTCTCAACTGCCTATCAGTGAAATAACTAAAATATGAAAGTGTTAAAGGTCTTTTTAAACTCCAGAACTAACATTCACATTGCTTATGATATGTCCTTCGGACAAGAATTTCTCCTCTTACAGGTGATATTTCATGTTTAAATTACTTTTTTTCAACAAACATTTATTGACCATTGACTATGAGCAGAAGCTAAAATAAATATTTTAATAAATGGGTAGAACAACATTCCATGGCATTAGACTCTGGAGATTTATGATGGATCAGTTAATAATATTGAAATTTTAGAAATCATTATAGTCTAACGATTGTGTCATTTTCATTTTTAGTAATTTCCCAGTAGCTTATACTGTGGTGCCTCAAAACTCATTAATAAGTTGCAGGCTGTCAAAAGCCATTTGGTAGCAAAGAGATACACAATCAGATTATTAGAAATAATATTATTCTTTAAGGGAAAGTGCCAGGAAAAAAAAATAGGGTGGAACCACTTTTGAGATACCTCAATGATATGGGCCTCTTGACCACGGTGAACTCTACAATGAGCCACTTGATTTTTTCTACTGAGAATATATGCTCTCCCTTTTTCAACAGCAGTTTTTTACAGAAAACGACAGGAAATAATGAGTTCATGTGATTTCTTTTACCTCTAAAGATCTTTCTCCTGTATTTATTTGAATTGTTCTTTTTATTTTTAAAATTTTTATTATGGTAAATATATATATCATAAATGTGCCATTTTAAATGTTTTAACACACAGAATTCAGTCACATTAATTACATTCACAATGTCATGCAATCATCACTACAATCTATTTAAAACTTTTCTATCATCCTAAAGGGAAGTTTTGTAACCATTATAATTCCCCATTCTCCCTCACCCCAGCTCCGGCAATCTTCAGCCAACTGTCTGTCTCTATGAATTTGCTTATGATAGGTTTTTCGTGTAAGTAGAATCATACAATATTTTTCTTTCAGTGTATGGCTTATGTCACTTAACATATTGTTTTCAAGGGTTATCCGTTTCGCAGGAAGTGTCAAAACTACATTACTTCTCAAAACTGAGTATTATTTCATTGTACATATATACTACATGCTTTGTTTAATCATCTGTTGGTAGACACCTCGTTGCTTCCACCTTTTGACTATGATGAATAACTGGAATACAACTAGTCCCTCTGTCTATTTCTTTTGGGTATATATTTAGGAGTGGAATTGTTGGGTCATATGGTAATTCTGTGTTTAGCTTTTTGAGGACCATCAAACTGTTTTCCACAGAGGCTGCACCTCTGTGGTTTTTATATTCCCACCAGTAATACATGAGAGTTTCACATTTCCCATGTCCTTGCCAACACCTTTTTTTTTTTAATCTAAAAATGTACTATATATTATAACCATCCTGACGAATATGAAGTGGTATCTGTAGTTTTGATTTGCATTTCCTTAGTGGTTAGTGACATTATATATCTTTTCTTGTCCTCACTAGCCATATATATATATATGTATCTTCTCTGGAGAAATGTCTGTTCAAATTCTTTGCTCATTTTTTAAAATTGGATTGTTTGTTTTTTGTTGTTGAGTCATAGGAGTTCTTTATATACTTGGTATATTGAACACTTGTCAAATGTACGTTTTGCAAATATTTTCTTCCATTCTATAGATTTATTTTCCATTCTCAATTTTCTTTGATTCACAAAAGTTTTTGTTGTTTAAAAGTCCAATTTTTTGGTTTGTTTTTATTCATGCTTTAGGGGTCATGTCTAAGAATCTCCAGTTCCAAGGTCATAAAACTTACCCCTATGTTTTCTTCTAAAAGTTTATTATTTTAGCTATTTAAACTAGGCCATTGTTGTATTTTAAGTTAAATTTGCACATGGTGTGAGTTAGAGGCTTAACTTGATTCTTTTGCATGAGACAATCCATGTGTTGCAGGGATTTTTCTTTCTCCATTAAATAGATGTGGCACCCCTATTAACAATCAATTGGCCATAGATGTCTGAATTTATTTCTGGATCCTAATCAATTTCACTGGCTTATATATCTGTTCTTATGTCAGTACCACACTGTTTTGATTACTGTAGTTTTGTGGTTACTTTTGAAAACAAGAATATGAGTCCTCCAACTTTGTTCTTCTTTTTCAAGATTGTTTTAACTATCTGACTCCATGCAATTCCTTATGAATTTGAGGATTGGCTTTTCTATTTCCTCAACTACTTTTTTTTTTTTTTTTAAAGATTTATTTATTTATTTATTTGAGAGAGAGAGAGAATGAGAGAGAGCAAGCACATGAGAGGGGGGAGGGTCAGAGGGAGAAGCAGACTCCCTGCCGAGCAGGGAGCCCGATGCAGGACTCGATCCAGGGACTCCAGGATCATGACCTGAGCCGAAGGCAGTCGCTTAACCAACTGAGCCACCCAGGCGCCCTCCTCAACTACTTTTTAACCATTTACATTCTTAAAAATTAATTGTTAGCAAACCTTCCAGATAAGCAAAATTAGGTCAGAATTTTCTATATTTTAAAGAGCAATCAATACTCAGGTCCTAGCATTTAGACCCCTACCTTTTTCACCTTACTACGGCAATCTTTTTTTTTTTTTTTTAATTTCTTGTGTTAGGCTAATATTTTTCAAATGGCCTTGTTTACTCTTTTTTTTAATGTTTATTTATTTATTTTAGAGAGAGAGCACACACGCACGTGAGGGGGGGGAAGGGCAGAGGGAAAGGAAGAGAAGCAGAATCCCCACTGAGTGCAGAGCCTGACACAGGGCTCCATCTCAGGACCCTGAGATCATGACCTGAGATCATGACCTGAGCTGAAATCAAGAGTTGTACACTAACTGACTGAGTGACCCAGGTGCCCCTTGTTTACTCTTTCTTTCTTTTTTTTAAAGATTTTATTTATTTATTTATTTATTTATTTATTTATTTATTTGAGAGAGAGCAAGAGCACACGCATGAGAGAGCACAAGTGGTGGAGAGGGAGAAGCAGGCTGCCCATCAAGCAGGGAGCCTGATGCTGGGCTTGATTCCAGGACTCTGGGATCATGATCTGAGCTGAAGGCAGTTGCCTAACTGACTGAACTACCCAGGCACCCCATAAACCCCCTTTCAACCAATGCTCTTTGCAGATTCTGAGATAATTAGGCATATATAGAATACAGTTGGTGGTACGTCACTGTGATATCATTTCCTTTGCAATCGTCTAGGAGGTGATTAACAAAGAATATGGTGCATAGGGGCACCTAGGTGGCTCAGTCGGTCAAACATCTTCCTTTGGCTCAGGTCATGATCCTGGGGTCCTGGGATCTAGCCCCGGTTAGGGCTCCTGCTCAGTGGAGAGTCTGCTTCTCCGTCTCCCTCTGCCTGCCTCTCTGCCTACTTGTGCTCTCTCTCTCTCTCTCTGCTATCTTTATCTCTCAAATACATAAATAACATCTTTTTAAAAAGAAGAGAATATGCTGCACAATTCTTTTTGCCCTTCCATTTTACTCTTCTCCTGCTATTATGACTTTTATTTAATGTCACAGTAAGCAAAATTATAAGGATGATTTAGAGACTGGTATATATTCAGATGTTCATGATAAATGATCAACAGTAAGCTTTCACACTTACTGATACTAAATGTGTCTGCTATATGGTACAGTTCAAAAAAATACCTAATAAATGAGTAAAAACTAAAACAAACAGACAAAAACTATAAGTCAGGTGTTTATATATGATCAGGAGCATCACAGACACTGAGTTATTAAAAAGGTGTTTATCAAGGCACCTGGGTGGCTCAGTTGATTAAGTTAATGACTCTTGATTTCAGCTCAGGTCATGATCTCAGGGTTGTGGGATCGAGCCCTGTGTCTGGCTCCTTGATCAGTGGGGAGTCTGATGGAGATTCTCTCCCTCTCTCTGCCCGTCTTCCCCAACTCGTGCACTCTCTCTCTCTCTAAAATAAATAAATCTTTAAAATAAAAAGGTGCTTATTTTAATAAATTAATTAGATGTTAATCTACTTTAGATAAGTCATTATTTTATTTAAATGCATTTTATATTTATAGCTTGTATAGTATATATAATTATATTATAAAGTATTAATTTTAATAAATTTAATTAAATTCTTCAATAAATTATTTAATTAGTAAATTTAATAAATTAAAAATAGATTATTATAACATTTAATAATCTATGTCATTATTTAACTCCCCACAAAAAAGTGAAATATCAGCACTCTCTCCCAGAAACCATTATTAAATTAAAATCTCAGAGTAGATTTACCTAAAGTTCTTAGTTCAGTCAGAATATATTTTCTTGCCTTCAAAGTGCTTGAGCTTTCCAATCTATTCATTGTCAGTACAGGTTATCATAGCACTTTACCATGCACTGCTTTACTAAACTATGAAATTCAGAAGATCAGAAATCAGGACAATATGAGTTAAATCCTAACTACACGTTTCAGTTACTAAGTTGTCCTTCAAAAGTTAAAACTAATATCACACAATGACAGTTTTGTGACAAAAGTACTATATTTCATATTCTTTTTTTTTTGTCTGTTGCCCTAATAATATATAGATTAAAATAAAATAAGTAAACATTTCTTTCTTTTAGCCAGATTTATATCTTTTAGTGAACAGGAGCGTTCAGAATTCTACCTAGCTGCAATCAGGAGAAAAATTGAAAGAAGAAGAAGACGACAGAGGTGTTCAGAGGCAGAAATAATGCTTTTAAACTTGATTTTAATGAAACATTATATTTAGCAGCTATTAACTGGGGATATCTGTTCTTCACAATAATATAGTAAATGAGTGATCCTCTGACCATAGCACTGAAATGTCTGAACTTTGAAAGTCTTGCACAAAGATAAACACATCTACTATGATACCCTGTTTGCCCCATTTTGCTTTCTGAGGGGATAGTCTTTTCTTTACATCTGTAGTGACTACATTTTTCTATGAAGCATGAAATGTAATTATACTGAGATTAGAGAGCATTACCTACAAGTGTTATAATTGCCCATGAATTTAGCAATTTTCTGCTAAAAATTACCCACAGTGTTTAATACATTTTTTATTCATCTTACTGAACTGGAAAGAGTTAAGATTTGTAGTTTAGATTAAATGATTAAAAAGGAATTTTTCAAATCTCATCCTTATCACTCTATAGTTTTACTTCTTTACTAAAGAAAATTAACTGTTAGATGCCATGTTTAATTGTTTCAATTTGTATTCATTAATACAAATTTGTTTGAAATCCCTAGCTGAAGCTTTGCTAAAATGTCATCTGTCTTAATGAATATGTATAACATAAAGTGCAGAATAAATTTGAGAGACTTTTTTTTCAAAGTACTCTGGGCTTATTTAGAATTGAATGCTCTTTTGCAGTTGACTATATTGTCAAAACCACAATGTGCATGGTGTCAAACTGTCTATTTTAGTGGATAAAGCCAGAGGGTGAATGATTGTTGTGGAGAACAAACACAATGAAAGTTTCATGTAACAGAAAGAAATTTAGAGTTTGGTTGTCAGTTGTCCCTACACTCCTCACAATGGAATATTTTACTGTATATATTAGAAACCTAATAGCAACTTGCTTTTACAGGGACCCAATTACTTCAATATCCATTTGAAGGAGAGTGGAAAGAAATTATCTTCCTTCTCACTGCCTCTACTTAATTGCAGGCCATTATCACTTGCTAACTGGGCCATGGCAATCACTTGTTAACACTCCCTTTCTTGAGGTTATCTCCATCCTGTCTATACTTCCCAACACCTCCAGAGAGGTAAAATATACCTTTGCTCATGTGACATTCATCATTAAAATGCATCATTTAGAAATTGGCTCCTGAGGTCCTCTTTACCATGGCAGAGAGTCAGGGACAAAGAATCTCCCTTAAGCAAATAAAGACTGGAAGTAGTTAGGATTAATTAGAAAGGAAGCATCCAAAAAAAAAAAAAAAAGAAAGGAAGCATCCAAGGTACCCTGGAGACTGGAGTCATATAATCTAGGGGAGGGCTGAGCTACACAAATCAGAATAATGAATTTAACTAATACATATACAATAAACACTTGCCTTTCTTTACCCACTGAAGTCTGAGATCAATGTTCATGTCTAGTATGCTACAAAACAGATTATTCTTTTTTGAGAAATTTAGGAGCACAGAAATTTAGTTTTTCTGATAGTTGGAGTTTTCCCCCCAAAACTCACACAGCAAATGAGCCACTATATTGAGATTAGCCAGTTTACAAGTTTCCCACCTTATATAGATTCTAATTAGCATTTTTTGTGTGTGTGTGTTCAACAGTTAATTATGAGTTACAGCATAGGTTCACTTAATATATAAAGAACATATCCAACATAAAAAACAGACCAAAACAATAAAACAAACTTATAGGAAAAATGATGATTCAGGAAAAATATTTTTTTTAACTTTTTATTTCAATTCCAGTTAGTTAATATAGAGTGTAATATTAGTTTCAGCTGCATAATACAATAACTACACTTCCATACATCACTTCTGTGCTCATCACAAGTTCACCCCTTAATCCCCATCACCTATTTAACACATCTCCCCACCCACCTCCCTTCTGGTAACCAGCAGTTTGTTCTCTACAGTTATGAGTCTGTTTCTGGGTTTGCTTCTTTCTCTCTTTTTTTCTCTTTGCTTGTTTTATTTCTTAAATTCCATATATGAGGGAAATCATATGGCATTTGTCTTTCTCAGACTGGTTTATTTCACTTACTATAATATTCACTTACCATAATATTCTCTAGCTCCATCCATGTTGTTGCAAATGGCAAGATTTCATTCTTTTTTATGGAGTATATATATATATATATAGAAAGAAGTTGCTATGGTTGATGTCAAAGAAGTTACTGCCTGTGTTCTCTTCTAAGATTTTTGTGGTTTCAGGTCTCGCATTTAGGTCTTTAATCCATTTTGAATTTGTTTTTGTGTATGTTGCAAGAAAATGGTCCAGTTTCATTCTTTTGCATGTTGCTGTCCACTTTTCCCAAAACTATTTGTTGAAGAGACATTCTAGGGAAAAGAAAAGTTTTAAAACAGATATATCATGCATATCTTCAGAATCCTTGGAGTTAAGTGAAGGTATTATTTTCATGATAATAGCAAAATGCAATGAACAAAAGACATCTTGGGAACAATAACATGTTCTTTAGTAGAAATTATTGTCTACTCTTCCTTCTGAGTAACAAGACTCAATTCTTATTGACACTGCAATTAAAGACTAGCTTTTCCAAAGTTCTCGTATGGGCAAGTGTATCCTGTGAATAAATTTTGGCCAAGAAAGGGAGCCTGGGTGGCTCAGTTGGTTAAGCATCTAGCTTCAGCTCAGGTCATGATCCCAGGGTCCTGGGATCGAGCCCAACATCAAGGGCTCCCTGCTCAGAGGGGAGTCTGCTTCTCCCTCTCCCCTTGCCTCTGTCCCTCCCCCCTACTCGTGTGCGCACGCACTCCCTTTCTCTCCCAAATCAATAAAAAAGTCTTTTTAAAATTTTATTTTATTTTATTATGTTATGTTAATCACCATACATTACATCATTAGTTTTGGATGTAGTGTTCCATGATTCATGGTTTGCGTATAACACCAAGTGCTCCATTCAATACATGCCCTCCCTAATACCCATCACTGGGCTAACCCATCCCCCCACCCCCCTCTCCTTTAGAACCCTCAGTTTGTTTCTCAGAGTCCATAGTCTCTCATGGTTCGTCTCCCCCTCTGATTCTCGCCTTCATTTTTCCCTTCCTACTATCTTCTTTTTTTTTTTTTTAACATGCAATGTATTATTTGTTTCAGAGGTAACTCACACCAGTCAGAATGACTAAAATTAACAAGTCAGGAAAGGACAGATGTTGGCGGGGATGCGGAAAAAGGGGAACCCTCCTACACTGTTGGTGGGAATGCAAGTTGGTGCAGCCACTCTGGAAGACAGTATGGAGGTCCCTCAGAAAGTTGAAAATAGAGCTACCATATGACCCAGCAATTACACTACTGGGTATTTACCCCAAAGATACAAATGTAAGGATCCGAAGGGGTACGTGCACCCCGATGTTTATAGCAACAATGTCCACAATAGCCAAACTATGGAAAGAACCAAGATGTCCATCAACAGATGAATGGATAAAGAAGATGTGGTATATATATATATATATATATACAATGGAATATTATGCAGCCATCAAAAATGAAATCTTGCCATTTGCAATGATGTGGATGGAACTAGAGGGTATTATGCTGAGCAAAATAAGTCAATCAGAGCAAGACATGTATCATATGATCTCACTGATATGAGGAATTCTTAATCTCAGGAAACAAACTGAGGGTTGCTGGAGTGGTGGGGGGTGGGAGGGATGGGGTAGCTGGGTGATAGACATTGCGGAGGGTATGTGCTATGGTGAGTGCTATGTATTGTGTAAGACTGTAGGCAGAAGTGTTGCTTTGGTAGTTGGGGGGAAGCTACATCAATGACCTAATCAATGTTTTAAAAGTATGGTGTGATAAATAAATAAATAAATAAATAAATAAATAAATAAATAAAAAGTACAGTGTGTAAGCACTGAATGATGTCCCAAAAAAAACAAAGTACAGAACTCTATTATAAGTTATGAAGTTAAAGAAAACATACATGTTCATTTTGCATGGAGGTGAAGAAGTGAATGGTAAAAGCAAGCTACATTGCCTTAGTCATTTTAATCCACATGTTTTTATATCATGCATATTGAATTTTTAAAATTATAGATATGATACAAATTTCCAAAGAATTAACTTGAAGTAGTATATGACCCTTTAAAAGGTCCCATCATTGCTGAAAGAATCCAAGGAAAATTCTCCCTGAGCAAAACATATTTGAATTGAATATTGAATAGTAAATAATGTTAGCCATGTGAATAAGATAGAAATGTCTAAAAATAGAGGGAAATATGAGAAGGTCTGGGGATAAGAATGGAAATAAATGTTATGAAATCATGGTAGGTGGAGCATAAAGAGTTAAGAACTTTTTTAATGATAGAAAGGAACAGAAGGAAGGAAGAGAGGGAGGGAGGGAGGGACGGAGAGAGGAAGGGAGGGAGGAAGGAAGGAAGGAAGGATGGAAGAAAGGATGGAAGAAAGGATGGAAAGAAGGAAGAAGGAAGGAAGGAAGAAGGAGGGAAGGAAGGAAGGAAGGAAGGAAAGAAGGAAGGAAAGAAGGAAGAAGGTAATATTTGCTAAGTAGTAATAAGAAAGCCAAAGAGTGATCAACTATAAGAATCATAAATTTTATATATATGTTGTACCAATTATAGCAGTTCTATTCTTTTCCATTCCCAAATTGGGCCTATTTTATAGAATTGGCCTTTTTCTCCCAGTTTTACTGAGATATAAATGACCTATAACATTGTGTAAATTTAAGGTATACATGTGATGATTTAATCTGTAAAATGATTACCACCCGAAGAAATTTCTTACTTTTACTACCCTATCAAAAAGTAAGTTTTAGATTTGAAGTTACTGAATTTCTTGTACGTAGCAGATCAGTTTTTCTCCATCAATGATGTGTTTAGTTATATCAGGAGGGAAGATTGTTAAATGTAGGCGATTTTGTTAAAACAATACTTGCTTTCCAAACTATTCCTATTCATGTAAAATAATGGAGAAAAAAAGATTTGATCACTTTTGAGATTTTTGCAGGCCTCCTTCTTAAGTTGTCAGCAAATGCACCAAATTCATGCCTCTTGTACTTAAAATATATATTCTATCTTTTGTGACGTACAGATTGCGTTTCTTGTTAGATATTTTCTGATATTTATTTTAATCAAGAAAATAAATAAATCCTGAGATGTCCCTTTGCCTTTGGTGGAAACAAACAACAACAACAAAAACCTTGAAGAGTAATACAAGTTATTTTGTCCTAATGGGAGAAAAAAATCATTATCATTTCAGTAAAGATTTAAATATAACTCTCTCAAAAATATGAAGGCATATATTAAAAATATAAAAGAATAAAATAGGCAAAAAAAAATCAATGGGAGTTGCGTCTATGAAATGTGTACATTGTCTAGTATACCCTTAAGGGCTGTCTTATTCTGTAGGAATCTATGCATTTCATTGGTTTGATTTATTTCAGAACTCAGTAGAAATGGAAGTTAACCTATGGAGACAGAATGGTGCCACTCATGTCTTCTTGGGGTTTCTGCCATATTGAATTGTCTTTTAAACTAGTTTTAGCATCTTACTGGAGCCCTTATTAGTTGATTATTTCAATATTATATTTAATATGTATTTTTTTATATTTGTATGAGAAGAATGCTTTTACCTTTTTTCTTTTAATTATACCTTAATTATAGTTTCAATATAAAGTACTAGAATATTATTAGGAAAAATAAATGCCACTATTTTTTCTGGGAACTAGTGTAACCCAAGATAAAGTTAATTGATGCTTCCATTTGTCCATTTATCATGGAAAGAACCAGAGTTTGAAACCATTACCCCAATCTTTAATTCCATGACATGAGCCTACTTAGCTTTACACCCACACAAGTTTTCATTTTGGTCTGACCGTTTTGTCACTTAGAACCTTTTTTTCAGCTCCAGGTCTTTAAATTTTTTGGTCTATATATAGTCATTAAAAGTGGACAGTTTAACAGTTTACATATTATGCTTGTGACAACATAAGTTGATGAATTCTGCTCCTACTGACAGAAAATGAGTTGGAATGAGTCAAAGAAACTAAAATGGACTTTACCAGGGTTTATTTTTCTATCATTAGGACTATTAAAGTTTTCATCAAGTTTGAGAACCTTAAAATTTCTTTAAATAATAAAGTAAAATTGTAGTCACTGGACTTAAATATGTACGCATGTATGTTTCTGTATGTATGTGTATATATATATAAAAGTATGCATGTATATTATATAAGTATATGCATATATGTACATATGTGTATACATGCATGATATACATAAATATATATGTATATACACATATATACACACATAATATATGTATATGTAAAATAGCTTCTGAACAAATACAAATTTAGTGAGTTTTAAAATACTTATCAAGGGGCGCCTGGGTGCCTCAGTCATTAAGCATCTGCCTTCAGCTCAGGTCATGATCCCAGGGTCCTGGGATCGAGCTCCGCATTGGGTTCCCTGCTCGGCGGGAAGCCTGCTTCTCCCTCTCCCACTCCCCCTGCTTGTGTTTCCTCTCTCGCTGTGTCTCTCTCTGTCAAATAAATAAAATCTTAAAAAATAAAATAAAATAAAATACTTATCAACTCATCAATTGCTAAAATTGAAGGCAGGGGCAGGAAGGAGTAGGGATAGAACCTTGAAAGTTATTTAACTTTTGTCTTTATGAAATACGGAATAGTATATATAATATCTTGAAATCATTCCCATTTTTTTCTGATTTCATATACTTGAATATGCTTCTTCATTCTTATTACTTCCAATGGACTTTCATTGTTGTTTGAGTGAGTTCAGAAATTATTTAATTCTCCAAATAAACTCTAAAATGTGAATTGCTTCCTTATTTATGCCAAGTCCACCTTGTACACATTTTTCATGTTTTCCTTTCCATGCAATATTGCATTTATTTGACATATCTGTTCCCATTGAAATATTAATTCTTTGAGGGCAGGTATGATTTTACTTATAGATATTACTATAATTAACACATTATCTAGCACATATTACACATAGTCAATTGCTACCATTAATATCTCCCAAACATTAAGACTAATAAGTAGAAGGATTTTTTCTTTGTTGTTGTGTTTTCTGTTGTTGTTTTTTTAAATACAGTCCTTTTTCCTAGTTAAAGAAAGTACATTTTTTCCCCATGATATTATTTGTATCTCCATGGAAGCAGAATGAGTATTTCAAAACCGTCTGGATCAAAAATCAGAAAACAAAACAAAACCAAACAAAATCAAAACAGCTGTTAAATCTTTCAGAGTTCACTTACTCCTTGCCTGGAACTCTTGTGGCTGTGGTTGGTCAGGAAAGTGGTGAGGCAGCTGGAGGTGTCCACTTTGAACCACGGCATCTGCAAAGCAGGAGATGGATCAGCAGATTTAAAAGGAGCAACACTGCTGGCAAGCCTAAAGCTAGAGCATTAGACAAATAAGCACCAAGATTTGAGAAATAATAACAGACAGACTTTTGTACAAGTTGAAGTGAAAACAACAACAACAACCACAACCACCTCACTTTACCAGGTAGCTTCAGGGCTTGAATATCCAAGAGGATATTGAAGAGGAAAAATTCTGAAGTCAATGATCTTAGAATAGCAATAAGTATAGCCTCCAGCTATGTACTTATGAAGTTTGCAGCAATGATTTTATTTTTAATTTTTACTTTGTTTAATTTAGCCTATCCCTGAGGCGGCTCCTGAGAGTTGCTAAACCATTGAGAACAACGCACGAGTTAAGCTGTTTCCTTTAGGCAGAAGTTGGCACTTGGTTTGTTGGATGATCCCTCTATAATTTCAATGAAGTTTGACTATTCCGTGTCATTGAAAGGGCCTTATTACTTATTGCAGCATGCTACAAAGGAAAAACACAATTTTTGGCATCAGGCATACTTCCACAAAGATCCAGGCTCTGCTGAACACCTTGTCTCTAATAATGAGCAAGAGAATCTCAACTTGTTTCTTCACTGGCATCATGAGCAACATAACACATCCTACCCCTATTTGTTATATTAAATAAGATAAGGTATGCCAAGTCCACAGACATAGCAAGCATTTCAAAACTGGTAATTTCCCTGGGGCGCCTGGGTGGCTCAGTGGGTTAAGCGTCTGCCTTTGGCTCAGGTCATGATCTCAGGGTCCTGAGATGGAGCCCTGTATCAGCCTCTCTGCTCAGCGGGGAGTCTGCTTCTCCCCCTCACTCTCCCTCTATGCTCTCTCTCTCTCTCAAATAAATAAATAAACTCTTAAAAAAAAACAACTGGTAAATTCCCTATTCTCTAAAGTCACTCAGTCTGCCTAATGTGCTCCCCATTATTATATGAATTTGGTTTCCAGTAACAACAGAGGTACCTAGCAAAATAGGCTCTTGTGGAAGATTTTGCATCAATGCTTTTAATTAGACACTTTATCATGTGACTTGCTTTGGCCAATGGGAAATAATAATGCATGAATAAAAGGAGACATTTTAACAGCTTGCCCATTGGAATTTGTTTTCTCCTACTTTTCTGTGAATCCTGAAGCCTCCACATAAACTATCTTGGGCTCACAAGTTGAATGATGAGAAAGAAGTCACCCAATTTCCATCTTTTAGACTGACAGCCAGACTGTAGCCAGAAATGTGTGTGAGGTCACCTGGGACTAGATAGCCTCCTGCCAATCTGTCAACTGACTACAGAAACATGAATAATACCAGTTGAGTCTGACCCAGACTAGAAGAACCACTCAGCTGAGTCCAGACCAGTGCCAACCTGCAGAATTATGAGGTAAATAAATGGTTGATATTTTAGCCATTAAATTTTGCTGGTTTGTTACTATGGAACAGATAAATGACATATCTCTCAACACATTTTTTTTAAATGTATAAATTGACTGGCTGAAGACAAAATATGAAGAAGAAAGAGAAAGGAAGAGAAAAAGGAATGAAGGAAAGAAAAAAAGGTGGGAGAAAAGATGAATGGGAAGGAAGGAGGATTTGTATCCTGAATCTTGACATTTTCCCAAGAATGAGCAGAAGAGTGCTTATTTGCCATAATTTTCTTCTTGCTCACTCAATAAATTAGCATTCTGATACAAAAATGCCAGATACATTAATTTAGGGGAGCTGAGGTGATAGCTGAGGGAGAAAAAAAAAAAAAAAAACTCTTCAAGAGCACCTTGGAAAGGCTTTTGTCTTAAATACACTGAGAACATGATTTAACATTTAAGAGCATTTTACTATCATTAATTAGCATAGATAACTTACTCCATCTATCTAAGAACTCATTGGCAAAACTGAATGTCATGGTAATAATGAAAAGAGCAGTATGCCGATTTGTGCAAAATTAATCTTGAAGAGAGCAGGGAAATTTGAATAGGAAAGATGAACTGTACTGGGACACTAGTGTGTACATATTCCTGAATTAATAGTAGATACATTTCAACCTTTTTCAGGGCAACATGGCATTATAGAAGGATAAAAAGGAATTCCTATAGTTCTCTAGCATGTTTCATAAGCAACTGGTCATTCTTTCCCCAAACCAACAAAAATATGCTTTCTGTTTTCAATTACAATCTCATACTTGATGCCATATGTCTTGGTAAACTGAAAGAGAGACAGAATGACATTTAGTTTGCAGTCACAATGAAAAATTGCAAACAACAGGGCGGCCTGGGTGGCTCAGTTGATTAAGCATCTGACTTCTGCTCAGGTCATGATCTCAGAGTCCTGGGATGGAGTCCCACCTCAGACTCCCCACTCAGTGGGGAGTCTGCTTGTCCCTCTGCCCTTCCCCCCTCTTTGTGCCCTCTCTCTTTCTCTCTCAAATAAATAAATAAAATCTTAAAAAAAAAAAAGAAAAATTGCAAACAGCAGAAACTATACATTTTTAATGGTGGCTTTTCGTTTGGGATATGGGTCATCATAGATGTAGGTAAGTCACTTTTGCAGTACTTGGCTATTGTCTTTCAGAACCTTAGCCTCATTATAAAAAAATAAAAAGTTAAAAATTCTATAAAATGTAAACATACACAAATTATAACAAATACTAATTTTTCAACTAATGTGATAGAATTTAGACTATTACATTA
The DNA here is from genome assembly GCF_004348235.1 of Phoca vitulina. Taxonomy (NCBI): domain Eukaryota; kingdom Metazoa; phylum Chordata; class Mammalia; order Carnivora; family Phocidae; genus Phoca; species Phoca vitulina. The sequence goes on from NW_022589706.1 coordinate 24,054,311, forward strand.
GTACCCCCTTTATAAATGGTTGCATCTGGAGGCTATACAATTAATAATGTTGCTATTTAATATAGATACTGTTTAGAAGAGCCCCACGTTCAAGTTCTGTACTATTTATCCATTTGTTAGAGAATATAACTTCTATGTCGCATACCCCCATGTCAGTGAACATGTGTTATTCATATTGTTGGAACTAATGTTCAGAATAACCTGCAATTATCTCTACCATACATTAAACAGACCCTTCAGGTGCTAGGCATATGTGGTTTGCCTCAGGGATGGTCTCTGCGATGCTTTCAATCTGTAGTAGAAAGCGATATGAACACCGTATATCCATGATCCTCCTTCACCGATGTTCACCCATCCCAATCTAAAGACTTGAGAGTGGTGATAGTCTCTGTCAACAAGCCATCACTTAGGTTCCACACATTTTCTCCTTGGATTCTTTGTATTTTGGCCACAAATTCATTTGATTGCATTCCCTCTATGTGCCACATTCACTGTGCTTTACCAGCTCCATAAAATCAAAGAGGGCACGAAAATAAATTTACTTGTCACTACAACTGGTGATTAATGGAAGGAGAAGTGAGTTTTGAAATCAAACAAAATAACCTTCAAATCCTATGTAGGGCACCTGCTCCATGATTTCACACCTACCTTGTAATGTTTCCTAGGAGGATTAGAAATGTCACATGTAACTTACACAGAGGCTTTGCGACCAGATTTATAATTTTGTAATTTAAGATAACTCTTCATCTTAAACACAAGGCCATGATCAATAAATTTAAAAATGGTGATAATTGAAAGAACACAGTGCACTAACAATTATAAGTATCTTTAGATATACAACAGAAACCTAAAATGTTAATCAGGAATGAAGTTACAGGTATAATGAACTCCTCACACAAAAACAGGCAAGATAACCTAGAGGCTTTTATCTTAAGGGAAAATTTTGACTAACAATGCTCTAATGGATTACAGTATTAATTTATTTTAAGGAATAAATTTATCTCACTTTTTTATTATGATGGATTATTTTCTTAGGTAGTTTTTCTTTCCTGTTTTTTGAATTTTATTTATAAGCACATCTATACAGGGAATTTATGTGCAACTAGGAGCTGGATCTCATCCCACTATATGACATCAAGGTATGGGCTAGAGCTTCTTCAATCATAAAATGAGGCTAAGGGGGAAATGATGAGTTATGCCTGTACTCTTTTTTCCCCCCACAATCTGATTATCAAGAGAAGCAGAAAGAAACAGATATGGAATGTCAATCAGAATTTGTACGATGACTGAACTGAAATTACTGGCTCAGGGGCTGGGTCTTTGATGTCTCTGTATTACTGCACAGAACTGCTGCCAATATAAGTCACCATATGGAGGGATTAGGGGAAACAACAGACAAGATACAGTTAAAGAGAGAACACACCACTCCCACTCAAAATGAGCCTATAACATAAAAAGACAGAAAAGGAACATTGATACTAAAAAAGACAGTATGTACACTTGTGTACACACATAAAAGGCAAATTGACTCTCAGCAAAATATAAATACTACAGCAATATGACATCAACACACCTGTTCATATCTAACCTTCCAAACAAGAACCATAGATAAGAAACAAATATAAAGTACATATTAAGGGGAAAAATCAGCTAATCATGAAATGAAAAAGCGTAGATATTGAAATTTGTAAAATTTAGTGTATGCAAAAATTATAGGTTGGACAGTATTCAAAAGAGACCTAGTGAATTGGGAGTGAATACTATGGTATTTAACCAGAATGCAATATAGTCAGGATAAAAAAATTTTTAGAAGATATACAAGACTTCTACAGAGAAAACTACAAATGTTATTTATTACAAAGAATTGAGTAAGTGAAATAATATAATGATTGATAGGAAAACTAAAAAAAAGCAAAAAAACAAAAAAAAAAATCCTTAATGATAATAGTAATGACACAACACAAACAATGACAATGTTACTGAGTGCATGCTATGTACCAGGTCTTGTTCTAAGTGCTTTCCACGTATTGATTTAAAAATCACAAATTTACTTTACATACTGTTATTATACTCCTCTTACAAATGACAAAGCTGATGCAGAGATCTGTTGTTTATGCAGCTAGTAAGGAGTAGAATTGCAGATATGTTCCCTAGTCCTCATGATCTTAATTAGCACACCATACCACCTCCATATAAATATGTCAAGAATTTCCCAAAGTAGCTTATATATTAATTAACTGTAATACAAACTCATCTTTTCCTTTTCTTTTTTTCCCATTTATCTAGTGAATTTGACCACCGACTTCTATATTTCACATAAAGAAATCAAGATAAATTAAAAAGCAAAGGCAATTTATGTAAGATTAAGAATGGGTGGTGGCAAAACTTTACCTAATATTGGGATTTATTATACACTTAATTTGTCCATTATTTATCTGCACTGATAAATAAAATCACATTTCCCAGGCCACCATACCTACGGGCCTTAGGCTAATGGATGGTATTCTGAAGAATAAAGAGTGAGAGTTGGGGAAAAATGGATTATTTCTGCTCCTTTCTCTCTGCTTCAGTGCAGCATCTGTGGTTGTGGTTGCATCTCCTCCAAGGTTCTGCCCCTACCCAGATCAAATACTCCCCGCCATCATAACCATAGGATCTCACGAACACCAGCTCTCCCATGGCTCTCTCCAGCCCCACAGATGGTGGTGCCTTTTGGCTGTTGCTGAACTTGGGGTTGTCTCACCATTTCCTTTTTGCTCTTTTAGTTCTGTGAACTTTACAGATAATTTGCGTGTTAAATTCACTGCATTGAACTGTCTGGCATGGTTTCTGTTGTCCTGATCAAATCCTGGAAAATAGAGCAATACTAATTAAAACAGTATGGGATTGGCATACATATAGACAAATTGGCAGAAAAAGACCATGTATATCTGTGACAAGAGTTTGCTTTATAAATCAGTCAGGAAAACCTTGACTATATGATAAATTCTTTTGAAAACAATTAATTCATCACATGCAGGAGGAAAAGTATGAAATTAGTTCTTGACCTCATACTTCACACCAATATTTTCTAATATATTAAAGAGAAAAATGAAATACAACTTTAACATTGTCAAAAAATAGAGAAGTATTTTTGTTATGCAAAAAAAAATCCTTCAATAGGACACTCAATTCAAAAAATAAAATAGGAGCTTGATAAAATTGCTAATATTATCATTTCATATGACAAAAGATACCTGAAGAAAGTTGAGAAAACAAAATGAAAGAAATTATTTGAAAATTCTGGCATCAATAATATTTAAACAATGTCTAAAATCTGTTAACAAAAGACAATTCAACAGAAAAAAGTGGGAGAAATGATGGGCAGTCAATTCCCAAAGAGGGTGACTCAAATGGCCAACAAAAATGTGAAATGACATTTTGCCTTACGAATAACCTAGAGGATACAAATTCAAAGAAAATGAGATGCATTTCCAGGTTTAACAAAATTATACAAAACACTTTTAAGCATTATTTGTAGTGTATGCTATGGACATAATAGGAGGAAATGGAAAATGGCATACTTGCATTTTTGCTGGTGAGATGTAAATAGAACACTTTGGAAAAGGTCTTCAGCAATAATTAGCACAATGAAAGACACACATAATCTATGGTGGGCATGAAATATGAAGAAAACCTTCACACTTGCACAAGGAAACATGCAAAATTTTGTTATGGCATGGGTATAATGGAGAACTGGAACCTCTTGCCTTTACCCTGGTAGAACAATGGAAATAGGTTGTGTGTGTGTATGTGTGTGTATACTATGTAGCAGTAAAAATTAATGACTAAACGTATATAAACCTGGACTGATACTTAAAAAAATGAATTTGGTAAAAAGGGCAAAGTACAAGAAGATACATTCAGATGATAACATTAAGGGAAATTTTGAGAAGACAATACAGTATATTTTTACAATTTGCATGTGTGGTAAATACAGTAACAATATTAGATGTATCATTAAATTAAGGATTCTGCTAAATGTTGGGTTGCATGGGGGAGGTGGGGTGCCTGGGTGGTTCAGTCAGTTAAGTGTCTGCCTCTGGCTCAGGTCATGATCCCGGGGTCCTGGGATCAAGCCCCTCATCTGGCTCCCTGCTCGGCAGGGAGTCTGCTTCTCCCTCTCCCTCTGCTGTTCCCCCTGCTATTCCCCCTGCTCTCTCGCTCTCTCTCTCTGTCAAATAAATAAATAAAATCTTTAAAAAAAAATTTGGCGTTGGACAGAGAGGAAATGGATTAATAGCCAGAACAAAGGGGATTTTTTTTTTGTATGGATCCTTTCGTATCTTTTTAAAAACACATAGGAAAAAATGGAAAGTTTTAACAATATAGATGATCTTTGTATATACGACATATAATAAAATTTAAGTTAAATTTATGAAATATACCCCTATGTAACCTATATTATGGATATAGAAAATTAGAAAGATAAAGCCCAAAACTTACATTATTTTTATAAATTTCTGGGTGAAGAAATTATGAATAAATATTAATTTATTTTATGCTTTTCTCCATTTTATAATGTTAAAATAATATTTTATCTTTTTTTGTTTACAGTAAGTAATTACTTATCTTACAAATAGCATATAAATTAATTATCTCACAAAAGATGGGTGTTTGATACTGTTTTTACACTAAATAATACCAATATCATTTGGTTTCTATGTATTTTAATATAGGCTCAAGTTATATCTCTCACATGAACTATACCTGTATTTTATAGATAAGAAACTATTGAAATGGGTTGGTATAAAACTGTCTTTGGATTTTTTTTCCTACAACTTAACAGATTTATTTATTGAATAGTTGTTTACATAAATGGTGGATAGCCAAGATGGCCAAATACAAGGACATATTCTAGTTGCATCATTAATCAACTTCCTTCCAAATACAATATTTTCTTCTAATTATACACATATCTTACATAATGACACTTTGATTCCAGTATTAAAATTTAATGTTTGGTAGATCTTTGGCAAATTAGATACTTTTAGCTATTGTGTGACTACGAATATAGTTACAAAACTCCTTTGCAGATCAAAGTGGCATGTTTGTAGGAATAATAAAGTAAATGTGTTTTATTAGGCTAGGACTATGACAAAAATATGGGCCAACCTAAATTATTTGGCATGTCTTTTTTTTCTAGCTTTTAATAAAATCTCCTATCAAAGCAGAGTATATTTTCACATTTTATAGCATTTTTTTTTAAATAAATCTATTTCCAAGGTATTTCTGAATTAATTTAAATAGATTTTGGGCTGAAGAAATAATTCTGCACAGAAATGAGTTGCATTGAATGACAACACTGCATACAGATGTCCTCTCTAATTTAGTATTTTTCTCTATGATCTTAGTTCAATAAGATCTATTGGATTTAAAGGAACTGCCCAAGTAACTAACATTTATATCATTTTCTTATATTAGTGTTAAAAGGAAAGTTTCTTTAGTTTTCCTTTCCTTATTGTCTGGAGTTAATTATTTCTTAAATCACCTTCCAAATGTTTATTTTTGGTCTAGTATAACCGACAACTAGTCATTTGAACCTAGTTTATCACTATTTATTCTGGTTTCCAGTTCTTTTTTTTTTTTTTTTTTTTTTTTTAGAGAGAGAAAGAAAGAGTGAGCGTGCAAGCAGGGGGAATGGCAGAAGGAGAGGGAGAAGCAGGCTCCTTGATGAGCAGGGAGCCCGATTAGGGGCTCCATCCCAGGACCCTGGTATCATGACCTGAGCTGAAGGCAGACACTTAACCGACTGATCCACCCAGGTGCCCCCGGTGTCCAGTTCTTATATTAGATAAGCATACAAATAACACAAAGCAAAATACAAAGAGGACCTGATTTCCTGGAAAGTAACCTTAAAATGTTTCATGTAGTCAAATACTGTGCTAGAAACTGTGGAGTCAAAAAAGAATATGTAGGCACTGTTCCTGCCCTATGATTCTAGTGATGCTGTCAGTCTAGTTGATGCTGCCTGATTTTAAATATATTGTAAAAAAATTTTAGAACAAAATTTTTATTTCCTTCATAGAAATGGAGTTCAAAATTTTAATTGTAAGATAGTCAACAGAAATGATTAATAGAGATAATTGAAATGAGAGATGGTATTTTAAAAGCAACTTATCAATTATTTCTCACAAATAAACATTGCATTTTTTATTTGAGTGCTTTCATTTTTACCATATGAAGGTTAGGGTTTGGCTTGTTTTTTAAAGAAAGAAAAAAGATAATGAGCATAAAAATGAGGGGGAGGAGAGCCTTCAGCAGTCTTGAGTCAAATGACAAGTGATTTATCTCAAGTGTGCAAATTCTTTTGCACTCAGAAAAAAATCACTCATAGCTTGAATACTAAAATCTTCTATTCACATCCCTTTACAGTAATACTGAGATGAAAACCGATTCTCATATATACATGGAAAATAAATGTGCATGCATACAGTATATATCGGATGGCTATATGAAATCGTTCACATCTATGTTATACACACACAGGAAGGGCTATCGGTGTATATTTGTAGATGGATACATATAGACAGATGACAGGTAGATAGATATATGTACATCAACTAGCCAGTTATGTTCATATCATCTTGATAAATTACTATTCTTCAAAAGGAGAAAGAGATAAGAATAATTTTGTAACATAATAATTCTGAAGTGGATATGGGAATGAAAGTGATATTCAGGTGTTCAAACTCCTGGAACACCAGCTGAAAATAGATGTGTGAGGGCAACATTTCAAACAAATGGATAAGGAGTGCAATAGACCTTCAGCATTAAATGTTATCAAACCATCCTAAACCTTGGTTTCTTTGCCTAGAGTGTGTGGATAATAAACTAAATTATCTTCTCTAGAATACAAAATCTAAGTGAGAGGTACTTTATTTTATTCAATACTGCAATCCAGACCTAAATCATAGCCTTGCATATAATAAGTGTTGAATAAACATCATTGAATAAATAAATAAATAGAAATCAATCAATCAGTCAATCAATGGATGCTTTACCTAGAGAAGTTTTGAGTTGGTCTTTGCTAACCACTTTGCACAGTGTCTACCATATACTAAGCACCCACTAAATATAACTTGTATTGTAATTCCTATAGTAATTATTAATAACATAGCTTTTCTAGGTGTATTTTATAAAACTGGAGGTCATACCCCTTTCCTTTATAAGATTTGATATATTTTCTATTTAAAATTGATTGTGGGTTATATTCAACATGAAGCTTCATGTAAATACATAATTTTATTTGGTAGTATTTGTGAGGTGCAAGTGGAGTGACAAAGTGAATGATGGGCAGAACACAAACAAAAAGGAAGCTATCCATAAAAATTAGCTTTCCTGTTGTAAACATTTAGGATAAAATGAGAAATTTGTACAAAATGAGTCTGTACAAAATGTTTTCGAACAGCAAGCTAGAGCCTAGGTTTGACTTCATATAATCAGTAATTATTCTTAAGCTGGTGGCAATATGATAAATATGTCAGTGTAACAAGAACAATCTGGTGCAAATGTAGTAAAAATTTTTTGCAGCTTTTGAAACAATTTGACATCTTAAGTCAAAATTTTGGTATTTGGCTTGATTTTTGCCTCAGCAATTCTACTTCAAAGGACTGATTCTTTGGAACTCATCTGCTTGAAATTTAAACTGTTCAGTGTAGTCAAAACATTGCTTATATTGCTGAATCATTTAACTCACCTAATAATGAAAGTTCCTAAACATATTATGGTAAGTCCATTAGGTATATTGATCTGTGGTCATTAAAAAGATATGAGGGAGGGTGCTTAATGAGGTTGAAAAAAGGATAGTGAATGAAAGGAGAGAATTACAAAATATGGCTGTAATGATTCTATAATTTCTATGAAATACCTGTATTTCTACCTAGTCATAGCACAGATGTTCGTAGAAGAGTTTGGAAATGTTAATACACACATATAAGAAGTTCTTTGTGTTTATCTATATATTTTTTTTAGATTTTTTTTTGTTCAAATATGCTTTGCTTTTATGGTAATTTTTTTAAAAAGTCATTTTTAAAAGGAGGTATCAGGCAGCCTCACACAGGGTGGAATCTAATAAGGTGAAAATTGAACCCCATACTGGAGCAACATGAAGAAGGATTGTGGCTATAGCAAAGATTTGTGAGTCCTGTTGATCTGGTAGTGAGTTGCCAAGTTGGGACATATGATTCTGTAGAAATTTAGGGAATACTTATTGTTTTTATTGCTTTTGTTGGTGGTGTTTAGTCAGTGATTTTTTTATATAAACAGTTTAAATTTCAAGTGATAGATAAATATTTAGTTAAACCCTATGTGTGGAGGAAAAAAAAATGTTTTCTTACCTATATAAATTAATACATGTTTATGTCTTAGGTTTTTAGAACAGTTTATTTATATTATTTATATATATTGTTGGTTCAAAAAGATGTAGGGCTGAATATAGAGACACATAGAATATAACATAACATAAATTGAAATAACAAGGATAAATAATATTAGGGTAGAGCCATATCATGTCATTAGCAATGAAGATAATACAAAACAATATAAATCTATGTATGGGTGATGGTTAGGACACAAATTTTGTTTTTATCATTCCACGAAATCCATCAGTGAAAATAATTCAGGTTAATTGAAATATCTAATGCTTGTAATATCAATGGGACAGTTATTTTAAAGACTTTCTATCACACATTTTTTACCAGTGAGTACCCATAAAACTCAATCTCTATAGTATAATTAACATCATCCTCAGTAATATTTCTTATAGTGGATCAAATAACAATTTTTCAAGTCTGTTTCTTACAACATTTTGAGAGGGACATATTCCCACACTGTTGTGCAACTCAGTAATAGTTCATTTTCATTTTGTGTGTGTTGAGTAGGTTGTGATGACAGAATAACTAGAATAGTAAAAAGTCCACATATACATCCCCTGCTTATATGGATTTAATATTAATTTTAGAGAATTGAGTGCAATAGGCCTCTTTCATTTATCGTTTCTTAAAATGTACTTTTGAAGGTGGGTAGTTTTTTGAGTATTGTACCTAGATGGAAACTATTCTAAATTGCTAATTAACTATGGACCTAAACACCTTCGTGGACTTAATAAAACATAAAAATTTGACATATTTGTGAAGAGCAGAGTGAGGAAAATCTATTAGAAAATAACCAATTAAAATAAAAAAGAAAATAACCAATTTATTACTTACTTATCCCTATTACTTGGTAACTTGGCCATTTTAATCCATGCTATCATGGTGGTTATCAGTCAATATTGCATTAGATGTTTCATATTCAGGTGATTGCAATGTAGTATGAAAGGAAGAATTGTTTAAATGTTTCCACAGTGATAATAAAAATATTACCTATTTTAGGAAAGAAACAATAAAATCAAAAGCTGTAATTATCAATAGAAGATTCCTTCCTATATTTTAATTTTCATGAATATATGTATGTATTTAAATATGCATGCTTTATTTGTTTATTTATTTATTTTTACATTATTGGTCAGCTGTGAAACACATTGATATCTTAGTAAGACTTCTGTCTTACAGAGATGATGATCTAAAGCCAATTAATTTCAAGAGGCAATGTGTTTAATAGGAAAAGGGCTTTGAATTTGAGGCTTGTGTACTTTAGTCTCAGTATGTATTCTATCATTCACCATGGCCCTATGCCTTATGAATCTACTTCTTATTTCTGAGAGGCATCAACAGAGAAAGAAGATTAATGATTACAGGTAACTAGACAAATTATTCAAAGACTATATCATTGTTTTAGAAATTATTAGTAAATGAAAGAAAAAATAATAAAAGAAGGAAGCCTAATAGAGAGTGCTGCCAAATATGAGAAATGCAAAACTGGGAGACAATGGAATAACCCAACATTAAAAACTTTTAACATATTTTCTGGATACTACATTAATCCTCCCAACTGGTTCCTGCCCTTGTCAGTTAAGGGAGGGAAAACTAACTTATCATAAAAAAATTCACCCTTGCATTCCATGGTGTTCTCTGGAAAAGCTGCTCAGTTAGGAGCTGTTTTCCATCAACCTTTCTTCTAGATTCTCAAGTGGAAGGTGAGCTCTGCGTTGAGCCACAAATAGAAGAAGACTGTGATTCTTTTTTTCTTTTTTAAGATTTTATTTATTTATTTGACAGAAATTCTACAGAAAGACCGTACAAGCATGGGGAGTGGGAGAGGGAGAAGCAGGCTTCCCGCTGAGCAGGGAGCCCGATGCGGGGCTCGATCCCAGGACCCCGGGATCACGACCCGAGTCGAAGGCGGATGCTTAACCGACTGAGCCACCCAGGCACTCCAGAAGACTGTGATTCCTAATAACTATGTCAAGGAAAACCATCTGTGCAGTTTTATTGTTCTCCAAAGTACTTCGCTTCTAATATACTCTATATGTGTGGTTTTCAGGCAGAAGCTATTCTGTTCCTTAGGAACATTGGATAATACCTGGCAACATTTTTGGTTTCCATGATGAGGGAAGGAGAGATGCTGGCATCTAGCATGTAAAACCAGGGATGTTGCTGCTAAAAAATCCTAGAGCTCACAGGATAGACCCCCATGACAAAGAATTACCTGGCCCAATATCAAAAATACCAAGTTTAAGAAACTGTTCTGTATTTTACTTACTTATTTTGCATATGCTCTATTTTTTCATAGACTCCAGGATTTATCGGAAAATATATCCCTTTTATCCTTGGTTCCTAGAACACTGCCTGACACAAAATAGAGGGCCAAAAGCTAGTAGTTAAAAGAATAAATGAAGAATTGAATGGATGGGAACTTTTAAAATTTACACATAGATATTTCTAGATAATTGAACTTTTGCTCACAAGGTAATAGTTCTGGGAACCTTACAAAAAAAACACAAACGTAACATTATATCTAGAAAAACTCTTCAAGAATGATATTTTAAGAACTTAATTTTATAATTGTTTTCAGAAGGAACATTCTTTATGATATTTATGAGAAAATGTAAATAAGTAAAAGAGCTATATTAGCAACCATTAAGATCCTGCAGTGGGAATTTTGTATTCAAATATTTCTTTTTTTTTTTTTTTTAAAGATTTTATTTATTTATTTGACAGAGAGAGAGATAGCGAGAGCAGGAACACAAGCAGGGGGAGTGGGAGAGGGAGAAGCAGGCTTCCCGCTGAGCAGGGAGCCCGATGTGGGACTCGATCCCAGGACCCCGGGATCATGACCTGAGCCGAAGGCAGACGCTTAACGACTGAGCCACCCAGGCGCCCTATTCAAATATTTCTGTAGCTAGCTCATTTTATCCCTTTAAGAAAGTCTTGTCCAAATGACCCTTATCTCTTTCTTCTCTGAAGTGTTCTAACACTTTTAACCACTGACACCCATATTAATCTTCAATAGTGTTAGGATATATCCATGTTTTAAAGAATAGCAACAAGTTTTATTAATACAGATATACAGTGGCAGGCTTATGGTAAGAATTTCCTGCTTAATGTGCTTAAGATGAAACATCACAGCAATAACTCAGTGTTAGCATGACTCATCTTAATTTTCCATAAAACACATACATGTTAAATTTGATCACCTCTTAGAATTACATTAAGGGTTACATTAATATGAGAATCACATTTCAACTGGATTCAGTATTTTCAACTCAGAAGTAATTGATTTTTCATCTTCATTTGGAAGCATAAAGCATGAGAGAAAATAGATGTATTGCATAAAATCAAAGAAGTGTATGGGAACATATCGAAAAGCTTGATGAAATTAACATAGAAACTTTGAAGCATTAGTAACTGCTTTGACTATGAAAGGCATCATTTTGGATTCTATTTTTTTTTAAATGTTCTAAACTTGGCTGTGCTTTTTTTGTGGCATTTGAAGTATTTTAGCTATTATTTAAATTTATTTATTTATTTGTGAGTTATTAAACAATAATTGCTTCAAATCCTTGTGATTGCTTCTTGGCAGAGGTGACAGGTTAATAAATGGCACAAGCTCTCCATGCAAAAGAACTTTTGTTCTAATGAGAAAAGCAGACACATGATACCCCAGACCAGCATGTAGATTCTTGGATAATCACATATTCATATTCACTTTCAAGCTGATCTTACTAATGAATTCTGATCATTACTTAGCATTTTCTATTACTAGAGAATAAATTGATTTCAAAAGTCAGTGTTTCTGAATAGTTTTATCCTAATTCCTATGGCCTATATATTTTAAAGGTACTCAAGGAATATAGGCTGATTTTAATTCCTGTTTTTTGCCTAATTTCTGATAGCAACTATCTCTTTTTGAACTTATATCTGTTATCAATCTTAATTTTCATTGCTTGATTTCAATGTCAGCTCCTACATTTCAACTTTCATGCCTTTCTTAGATTACAGAAAACAGAGAAAAAATATCCTTGAGGCAAGTCAGAACAAATAGTTGAATAAGTAAGAATGAATAGAAACTTGGAAATATTATATTTAAAAAGAAGCTTCTAAAAAATATAATTAATACTATAATTAAAATTCATATGAGCAAAATAGATACCCAAAAGCTTAGCTCAATAAGAAGGAAATGTAAAAGACAATGTGTGAAAGACAATTTATACTCGTTAAATTAAAAATCACTGATGTTAAAAAAAAACAAAACCTTTTTGATAACTGAATGAAAAGCATAGATGCACTAGGGAGATATAAAATTGACTACATTCGGAGTACCACAGAGAAGAAAATAAATGAGAATGTCACAAAAAGTGGAAATTAGGTCACGTCTCATGGTAAAAGTCAGAGAACTGCTCAATTGTGTATTAGGAGAGAAGGTGTAATATAGAAGAGTTGGAAAAGTAATAGGAAAGCATTTTCTAGTTACGTAACACCAGCAGGTCATGGAAGAAAATTTTGTCATCCCAATACAGTACAAGACAGTATAGATATAACAAGTTTAAATATTGCTATTACTTTCTAGCTTTGCAGTTACTTCCATTTTTATTAAATATCCTGAATAAATATTAAATAGGATGTAAGATTGGAGATAGAATTAGGAAAAAAAATGCATTAAATTTATTCTCAACCCATACCCTAAATTGGAACAACTTCTTTAATGCAGTGTTCTTATTCCTTAAAATTTTGCCCCATTACCCTATATGTCATTATCTAAATCTGACTTTTCCTTACTATATACGCTGTACCGTTCTAGCTTCAATTAAGTTATTGGCATTTATGTTCCCCAGGTTCTCATTTGTAAACAGAGTTGGACAAAAGTGAAAATATGCAATATTGGACAAATGTGAAAATATTCAATATTTAGGAGATAAAAATAAAGCAGCAGCCATTTTACTCAGAAGGTTGTTGTTGATCAGAGAAAATGAGAGACAAGTACAGCCATACTTGAGGGTCCAGATCTTGCTCTTTTGCACATTGGGAAGAACTCTCCTTTCTAATTGCTGGCCCTGCTGATATATCACCCTTGGCTCAAAACTACTGTTTTGTTTTTGTTTTTTTCAAACTCAGGAAGGCATTAGCCATAAGAGACAAACACAAACCCATGATCAATAAAATTAAAATAGAGATAATTAAAAGAATAGAGTGCACTAAAAATAATAACCATTTTTAGAAACATAACAGAAACCTACTTCATTAGCCAGGAGTGAAGACACAGTTATGTTGGATTCTTCACACAAAAACAGGCAGGAGAAGCTGGAAATCTTGAGGGGAAATTTTCACTAATAATGCTCCAGCAGATTGTATATAAATTTATTTCACTGGGAGTACATTTATCTTACTTTGTTTTTCCCCATTATGTTGCCTACTTTCTTAGCATTACTATTTCTTCACTTTCTTTCTTTCTTTTTTTTTTTTTTTTTTAAGTATATTAACAAGCACATTTGGGCAGGGACTTATGTGAAATAGGACTCTGATCCTCATCAAACTCTGGGAGGGAGTAGCTGCGACGTCCTGCCGCAGACGTGTGCCCCATGTCACCATCACGGTTCTTCTCTAACAGGGAGGTGTACCTAGTTCTTAGATTTTCCTGGAAACTCTTACTCTATCACCTGTGCCAGGGCTTGTTACGGACTTCCCTGTGATCTTTCTAACTCCCTTTTCAGATCTTTATTTTCTGGCTCCTCCACGATTGTATAAAGTGGACTTCCTTATTTCATTATACCTACAGTGTCCACACTTTGCTAAAGAATGCGGAATAACTCACTAAAGTAAACATCTCATTCTATTAAGTTTTATCATCTACAGCTTCTTGTTCTGTCATGGCTACCTTTTCACCTTTTTCTGTTGTCTTAACTCAGTTGCGCCACTAAAATAATTTTCTCTCTAATTAGCCTGAACGAAGTGTTGAAAAGAAATACCACCAAACATATTCCTGCTTCCAAATACGGTTATTCATAGGATCACTTAGGCAAATTGTTGAAAAATACAGATAAATGGACCCCATTCCACACTTTTTTTTATTATGTTATATTAATCACCATACATTACATCACTAGTTTTTGATGTAGTGTTCCATGATTCATTGTTTGCGTATAACACCCAGTGCTCCATTCAGTACGTGCCCGCTTTAATACCCATCACCAGGCTAACCCATCCCCCCACCCCCTCCCCTCTAGAACCCTCAGTTTGTTTCTCAGAGTCCATAGTCTCTCGTGGTTCATCTCCCCCTCTGACTTCCCTCCCTTCATTTTTCCCTTCCTGCTATCTTTTTTTTTTTTTTTAACATAAAATGTATTATTTGTTTCAGAGGTACAGGTCTGTGATTCAACAGTCTTACACAATTCACAGCGCTCACCATAGCACATACCCTCCCCAATGTCTACCACCCAGCCACCCCATCCCCCATTCCAGACTTTTAATATCAGAATCATATGATGTAGATGCTGGGAAATGATTTTTTTTTTTTTTTTTAAAGAACTCATCAAAAAAATAAATAAATATAAATAAATAAATAATAATAAAATAAAATAAAATAGCCCATCAGTTTAAAGCAAACTAGCCCACAATTAAACAGGTAACAGATTCATTTTTCACGATGTCAATCAACCTAAACCTGGAATAGAGTTGGAATGCAAAGTTTCTATTTTAGAAATCCAGATTATTTTCTCCCTCCCTTGAAAACAGTGTGGATTCTCCCCTTTACAAATAATATATGCTTATTGTAAAGATGTTATAAATAAAAAGTATAAGGAAAAAATTGTGATTAAAGTATCAGCTTTGTTACAAGTTACATCAGCATTCAACTGCAATTAAATTTATGTTCTTAAGTAATTGGGGACGCCTGGGTGGCTCAGTCATTAAGCGTCTGCCTTCAGCTCAGATCATGATCTCAAGGTCCTGGGATCAAGCCCCACATCGGGCTCCCTGCTCAGCGGGAAGCCTGCTTCTCCCTCTCCCACTCCCCCTGCTTGTGTTCCCTCTCTCTCTGTGTCTCTCTCTGTCAAGTAAATAAATAAAATCTTTAAAAAATAATAATAATAATAACAGTTACTATTATTTGAAACCCAGTTCATCCACCATATAACTTGTGTATGTTTTGTAATCTCTCTAAACTATAGCTTCCTGGTTTTAAAATAGAATTAATACTTCCCAACAGAGTAGTAACAGTGTAGATTACAAAGTAACAGTTACTTTGCATAACTGATCAATTGTTATGACAAAATAAGGTAATGATTATGAAAAATAATACAAATTATTAACCATAGTAGCAAAGTCAGTCTAAAACACCATATGATCTGGGCGCCTGGGTGGCTCAGTTATTAGGCATCTGCCTTTGGCTCAGGTCATGATCTTGGGGTCCTGGGATCAAGTCCCACATTGGGTTCCTTGCCCAGTGGGGAGACTGCTTCTCCTTCTCCCACTCTCCCTGCTTGAGTTCCCTCTCACTGTCTCTCTCTGTCAAATAAATAGATAAAATCTTTAAAAAAAAATAAAACACCGTATGATCAGTTCACTCTACACCTTAAATCCCTCCAAGTGCCTGGAATGGCCAGCAATCCCTGTACCACTGGATGAGAGATTACTCCAGACTTTGCTATGAAAGAGAGGAGAAGGCAAGGGGGTCAATGCTCAGAGATGAAGACCCTTTGCTCTTCTTTGCTCTCATCTTTATTCCTGCTGCAGGATAATCTTTATCACTCTGTTTCTCAAGCAAATGATGTGTGACAAGGGGTCTTACAGGAACTAGGAGGGTCTGATTATGGGAAAGATATGATATGCTAATCATTGTGTTCTATGAGTTCTACTAAACATAGCATAAGGGTCAATGCACACATCTCTTAGATCACAGGGCGGCTGTTTGGGCTAATAGAGCTTCAGGGAAGGTACCTCCCCACAGCATCCCAAGGGCAGAGTGGTCACGCAGGCCTCGGCATTCCCAAAGGCCTACACCCTTCTCTGAAACCCTCCCTGCCCTCAGCAGCCTCTGTGTTACATTTTAGAAAGCCACGTATTATGGATGATTTCATGCACTACATTAAGCCCAACATCCAAGTTCTCTTATTATTACCATTGATAAAAAAAAAAGAAGCGACATTCCCCTGTATCTTTTGACCAAAGTCAATTATCCCAGTAATCCTATACTACTTATGCTAGAAATCTTGATGCTGCTCTAGTTTTCCCTCTTGCTATTATAAACGTTTGTTCTGAATGCCAGGGTGCTACACTGATAAAATAGACAAACATATTCTCTTGGCTCTTAGATTTTAGTGGAAAGAAAAAAAAAAAAGAAAAAAAATGATTAAGAAAAATATAATATGCTAGGAAAAAGCACTGTTAAACATTGTTAAGGAGAAATATAAAACAGAGGAGGCAAGAAGGAGTGTCAGCTTTGCAGAGGATAAAGTCAGATGGCTGAATGTTGTATTTGGGGAGAAAGACCATGAAAAGTCATATATCCATCTTAATAATTGATGTACACAGGAAAGTTCACATTATCACTTCATTCCACCACAATACTAAAAGTTTTCTTGAGAAATCTATTATTAAAATACTACATATGAACTAATTCATAAACTGATTTTTTTTTTTTTTTAAATTTCACAATTCCATTCATGCAACCTAAAAAATTTACTCTGGATTACAGACATGGGCATTTGCCAGCATTAAAGTAGAATCCTAAAGAAAGTTGTTAAATAGTTACATTTTATACTCCATAACAGTTGACAATCACTTTCCAAAACTGAAGAAGACATAGACAGCAAAGCAAATAGTATGAAGCAAAACATTCCACTCCTGTTCCTGATAAAAACACATCAAATTAGAAATAGAAAAGAATTTGCCAGATTTAATAAAGGATATCTATGGAAAAAAAGAAAAGATAAAAACCCAGAAAACAACATACTTAATGGTGATATGCTAGAACTCACTCTTGGAGATCACAAATTAGATAAGAATGCTTATTTATTTCTGCTTCTGTTCAACAGTTTGCTGGAAGTTCTGGACTCAGCTAAAGGAAGAAGAGTGTATAAGAAATGGAAAAAAAGATAAAGCTATATTCTCAAATTACATGATTATGAAAGCAGGAAATCTAGAAAAATCTACAAATACATTATTACAACTTTTGTAAGTTAGTGAATTTATGACAATTGCTGGACACAAGGTCAATGTACTCCATTCTATGAATGCTTAATAAACAATTAGAAAATAAAATAGGAAAATAAAAACATTTAAAATAACATTAAAAACATCAGATAATAGAAATAAATCTACTCAGAAAAATAAAAAGTGCCATTAAATGATAAAAAACCCTAAATAAATGTAAAGATATACTATATTTATGGATTTATAGGCTCGATATTAGAGAGATAGCACTCTCCCCAAATAAATGATTCAGTATAATCCCAAAGAAAATTTCAAGATTTTTTTTTTTCTGTTACGATATTGGCAAGCTTATTCTGAAATTTGTATGGTGATTCAAAGAGTAACTAATAGTTAAGACAGTCTTAAAGAGAAATAAGAAGGGGGTGAGGTTATTTTACTCTTTTAAATATAAGTATTTATTAGGAAGCCATACTAATTAAAATACTGTTTTATGGGTAGTACAGTAGAAAAATAGATTAATGGCAAAGAACAGAGTGTTCAGAAACAAACCGATATATATGAAGAGACATGATTTTTTATTAAAATGGTATGGTACAATAGTGAGGAAATGGTCATATAATACATATCAATAAATATTATGTGTAGAAAAAATGATATTTGACATTTATTCTACAACATACACAAATCAATTCCGGGTTTAATGTTTACATACATTGTAAAGATGGTGCAATAAAGCTTCTGAAAGTGTCAGAGGAAATATTTCATAAACTAGTGTAAGCAAACATTTCTGGAACAGTACAAACACAAACACATACATATACAAATATTTATAAAAGAATAGACTGATAAATTAGATTACATTAGAATTAAAAATTTCCTTTAATCAGAAGAATGAAAAGCAAGCACCAGAAGGGGACATAATTCCAGCACATATTAACTAAAATGTTCTCATATTCATAATATATAAAGGACTCCTATTAATCAATATTTTAAAATAAGGCAGAAATAGGAATAAAAACATATATAAAGTACATGACAGACATTTCACAAAAAAAGGATATTCAAATGGCTTCTAAGTATTTGAAAAGATGTTAAACATTTTCACAGTTCATATTAAAGTCATATTTCGTATTAAAACATACAATGATATTACTGTCCACCCACCAGAATGGTTCCTATTAGAAACTGACAATTCCTAGTCTTGATGAGTTTGTGAAGGTACTGGAACTTTCACATTACTGATGAAAGTATATGATGGAACAATGACTTTGGAGCACTATTGGGCATTCCTCTAATAGCTCAGGGAACAAAAGCAAAAATAAACAAGTGGGACTACATCAAACTGAAAAACGTCTGCACAGCAAAGAAAACCATCAACAAAATGAAAAGGTAAGACATTTGCAAACTGTATATCTGATAAGGGATTAATATCCAAAATATATAAGAAACTCATACATCTTGACAGCCAAACAACTCAATTGAAAAATGGGCAGAGAACTAAAATATTTTTACAAAGAAGACATGCAAAAATCCAATAGGTATCTGAAAAGGTGCTCAACGCTGTTCATCATTGGAGAAATGCAAATCAAAACCACAATGAGATATCACTTCAAATCTGTTAGGATGGCTATTATCAAAAAGATAAAAGATAAGTGTTGATGAGGATGTGGAGAAAAGAGAACTCTTTTTTTTTTTTTTTTTAAGATTTTATTTATTTATATGACAGAGAGAGAGAGAGAGAGAGGGAACACAAGCAGGGAGAGTGGGACAGGGAGAAGCAGGCTTCCTGCCGAGCAGGGAACCCGATGCGGGGCTCAATCCCAGGACCCTGGGATCATGACCTGAGCCGAAGGCAGACGCTTAACGACTGAGCCACCCAGGCACCCCGAAAAGAGAACTCTTGTATATTGTTAGTGGGAATGTAAATTAGTATAGCCATTATGGAAAATAATATGAAAATTCCTCAAAAAATTAAAAATAGAACTGCCATGTGATTCAGAAATCACTCTTCTGGTTGCATAGCAAAAGGAAATAAAATCAGTACCTCAAAGAGATATCTCTGTATCTATCTATCTATCATCTATCTATCTATCTACCTATCTATCTATCTATCTATCTATGGAATATTTTTCAGCCTTATAAAAAGATCATGCCATTTGAAACAATCTGATGATCCTGGAGGATATTATGATAAGTAAAATAAGCCAGATACAGAAGGAAAAATACTGTATGATCTCACTTATATATGGAATAAAAAAAAGTCATATACATAAAAGCAGAGAATAGAATGGTGGTTATCGGGGCAATGGGGTGGGAGAAATGGGGAGAGACTGGTCAGTCGATACAAAATGGCAGTTACGTAGGATGAATAGTTTTAGAGCTTTAATGTACAGCGTAATGACTATAGTTAATAATACTGTATTGAACACTGGAAATTTGCTAGGAGAGTAAATTTCAGATGCTCTCATTATACACACATACACAAAATGATAACTGTGTGAAGAGATGTGTTGTTGATTAGCTTGACTGTAGTAATAATTTCACTATATAAAATCATCATGTTGTACACCTTACATATATACAATTTTTATTTAAAAATTTTAGTTAAAAAAGTAAATATGTATGTATATATATTTCTGTATCCATTCATCCATCAATGGACACGATAGATGATAGACAGATAGATGATAGATAGATAGATAGATATAGCCTGGAAAACAGTAGATGTTGAATGAATGAATGAATGAATGAATGGAAGTCACTTCGCATTTCAAGCTTTGTTTTAAATGCCTAATACATGACATTTATTATCATCCCATATCATTTAATAATCATGTACTTCATTTTTATCTATAGGGATGTTTATTTTTTGAGTTCTTTAATTTTTTTATTGACATATAGTTGCCACACCATGTTACACTAGTTTAAGATGTATAACATCGTAATTCAAACAGTTTATACATTATTCTATGTTCACCACAAGGATAGCTACCATGTCACCATACAATGACCATGTACTTTTAATTCTTGTAGATGCACATAATCTGAAAAAACAGAAACAAAACAAATTACAACACCAAACACTGAGGAATCATGCAGAGAACTTGTAATACTTGAGAAGCATGTTATCTAGTTGCAATGCCTGTTGCTTTCTTTTTCTTTTTACATAGTAGTATTAATTTTGCTGAGTTCAGTAATTAGCAGAACTGTACATGATGTAGACAGTGAAAAATAAACTCCTTACGTTAAATATTTATAAAATACAGAGGGAATAAATAATGGTGGTAAGAAGAAGTTGGAAGAAAGTAAGTTGGAATATTTTTCCACAGTTAGGCTAAAAGTTCTGTGTCCTCTTCTAGAGGAAAATGGAGAATTAACCAAATGCTCTCACACAGAAAGCAGTAAGAACTGTGTTTGCTATTCTACATTTTAACAATATCTATGACTTTCTATCCAGACTTCATGAACCAAGCACTTCCTGAGTGATTCTATAAAGTTGTTGGCGAATCACTCCAGGGAAGAAACAGGGATAATTGTATATTAAGGATGAATCATTTTTTGCAAAGTCCTGCATCTTTATTTTAGCAATCTTCTCACCAATCTTTCAAGGAAAATTTATCATCTCCATTTTATAAATAGGCTATATTATTTGCCCAAGTTCAAACTAAAAGTGAATGGCAGAACCTGTACTTAAACCGAAGCTTACATGATCCCATATCAAAAGCCCTTTCTGCTCTGCCACACAGGCAGCTAAATAATATGTAGAAATTAACTGTGTCAAGTGTAGGAGAAGGAGAGCAGGAGGAACTTTCTGGTAATGTACCCTCCTGTGGAATAATGGGATGAACTTGAAGGAAAGGACAATTTTAAATTTGACTTGGAAGAAAATGGTTATTGAAAGTGGAACATTAAAATATTCTATAGGGCATTCATCCTTCTAGATTATGTACTCATACATGTAGTATATTTTTGATAGTATAATTAATAGGTACGTTCAAGTTAAGGAATTTAGTGTTACAGAAAAGTGTATTGCTTATCCTTAATTGATCTTTAGGAAATTCATGTTCATTTTTAAGATTTTTCTGAAAGTTTAATAAAAAAAATAGTGTTTTAAAGGCATATGTAAAGAAAGAGAAAACAATTGTAACTGCATCAATTAGTGTTTAAACAGCAGGGTTCCTTGTTAGACCTCAGAAAATTATATCCCTTATATTAGAGAAAATAGAACATAGAAGCATCCCTTTTCTCAAGCAAAATGTATACATTAACAAAATTCAATAATTTAAAACTTAGATGTTGTTAAATAAAATTAAATCTGGATTTAGGTAAAGAGAGACTATTCAAAGGATTATTGCAGTAAGGGAAAAGGACTATGGCAATGTGGGGGAATTACTGAAATAGGGAAATTGATAAGAATCTCGAAGGACAGAAGAAAAAAGATTGTCTTTTATAGGGAAGGGCAAGTAAGGCTAGGAAAAATGGGGTCTAGGGAATGGGTGGCATGATTAGAAGATAGTTCTTCAGGGAATTTTTCCTTGTGGTCCACAGATTCTCTGGAGGTGCCATTAAAGAGGAGTTGTATGCTGAGGGTGGGTAAAATTCAAGACTTGGGAGTAAGGAGAGAAGAGTTTAATTAACATTTGCTCAAGTCCATTAATGACACTTTTCTCCCCAGTTAATCAGTAAGGATCAACAATTAAGATAGCTTTTTTTATGAGGCAAAGAATGGGTATTTGGAGGGTCTCTGTCTGGTCTCGTCATACATAAACAAGGAGAATATCCATAAGTCTTACCTAAGTTCTTTTCAGTAAGCCAATTCCTGGAACAAAGGAAAGGTTTTTTTGTTTTTGGTTTTGGTTTTGGTTTGTTTTGTTAATATTGGCTATTTCCAGGAGCATAGAACTCAGTCTAACAAAATTTTACATTGTCAATGTTAATCATTTTTCCCATGGGCCATTTTTCACAAAACAAAGTCAAAACCTCTCACCAACTTATAGCATGCTTACAAACAATTACAGCATGAAAATAGTATAAACTCAGTTAAATTAGTCAAACAAGGGGGCCATTAGACTGAAGTGGCTCTAATATCTTGGCAGCCTTCCAAATAAACCACAATCTCAGCCTGCAAATGCCTCAAGATTATGAAATTGAAACCTAAGAACAAGTAATCACAAATACCCAGCTAGGCTTTAAGCAATAATTTCCTAACTTTTCTCCCACCTTTTCTCTATAATAGTCTCTCCCTGAGTCCTGTTGGTCTAGTGCTCCTATTTCTGATTCCAATTGATTTTTGCTCAAGTAAACTCTTAAAAATTTTCAGATGCCTTGGGTTATTTTTTAAAAACCTTAAATCTTGATCAGCTTCTTAGTTCCTATGCACTTAATCCAACTCTACAGAGATGTCTGAGACTCAGGTTATTGTTTCAGGCTTGCTGTGCTCAGGGCAAATCACTTTGCATCTTCATGGCCATATTTTTGAGTCATGCTGTTCAAAAGTGCCTTCTGAGAGTCAGAGGGAGTGCTTTTGGCCAAATATTTTAGGAGGTAGAAAAAATGCAGTTTAATTGGTTTTAGAAATATTTATAAATCTTGTTTGTTCATTGACATAGGTTTTCACCTTAATTAGTTTGAATTGCACCTCTTTTACCACATTATAAAGATTTCTGTATCACAAGAGTGTTTGTCATTAGTCTATCAGTTAAATAAAATAGGTTGTCTAAAAAGTTTTTGAACTTTATTTTTAACTTATTTTCTGAATCAGTCTGCATTAAAGTTGCAGAAATATTTGAAAGCATATGCATTCTGACCCAGAGGGGAGATTCAGAGAAGAGTTGGGAGAATTAAAATGAAAAGAAGGAGAAGGAGGAGGTGGATGAAAAGGAAAAAGGAGGAAGAGGAGGAAGGGAGGAAGGAAGGAAGAAGGAAGGAAGGAAGGAGGGAAGGAAGGAAGGAAGGAAGGATAGAAGGAAGGCAGAACACTCCTTTACACAGAAAACAATAATAAAAACAATAAATAATAGTTATCAGCTCTGGTGTGCTTAATTTGTGCTTGGCCCTGGTCTCATGCTAAGAACTTTATGTATCACTTCACTATCCAAGCTTCCTTTGCTTTTCTGGTCTGTGTTGAGGACACTTGGTTGCAGGTAACTCTCAATCATTTGTTCTTCCATTCCAGACACCAAAAAGAGCCTCTCATTTCCAATTCTGAAAATCCCAGGGAAGCTAGCCAATGATATGACTTGCTTCAGACATTCTCTCCTAGGCAGGCTGACCCGTGAGTAGGATTTGGGTATTACTTCATAGGTGATGCCAATTGAATCTGATACCTATTCCTCAGTCTACTCTGAGAGTTGCTTTATTATTGTTGCTGAGAACTATTATATAGTTTCTTCAGATATAACCTTGAAAATAGTGAGGAAAAAAAGTCATTTCCATCTAAATTCCAGTGCACGGGGTGTATGTGTGTGTGTGTGTGTGTGTGCGTGTGTGTTAGTATGTATGTAGAGAGAAAAAGAGACAAAAGTAATACCTACTCTTGCTTTTACACTATTAAAATTATACTTTCCACTAGCACTCATTGTTGGCAGTATAGTATATTATGCTGATTAGCTTTTCTCTGTGTCTTGTTTCATGAAAAGTTGATAAATGGAGCAGATAGGTATAAAATTTAAGACTGATGTTGTTTACTTCCACAGAAAAAGTGATTGTCATTATTTAAGATATTAAAATGTTTAAATATGGGATTTTAAATAGATTACCTCAAAATATATTCACACTTTGAAGAAGTCAATTACACCCTATCGCAGAAAATTACTTCAGCCAAAGTTAACTCTTCTGAATCACTTGGGATATTTATCTTGAACAGAACTGCTTTTCTTTTTCTTCCTTTTTAAAGAGTTCCATCACTATGTTAATTGTGACATAACAATATCTAATGAGCCCCTGAAATAATGTCTTTGCTATTCAGTACCTGAAGCAAATTGTTGTTTAAATATTGTGCTGATTCATAATTTTAAGGTTGTGGAAAGGAAACAAATATAGTAAAATCTTGAACTTAGAGGACAAGATTTTACTTGTCCTCTCATGGAGAAAGTTCCATGGAGGTGATCTGGGAGGGAGATAAAATTTGCAAAATATTAGCACATAGTTATTAGATCATGGCATGGATTTAGTTGACATCACTTAGGGAAATGATAGAATAAATAATCATTTGGCTTTGAATGGCATTCTGTAAAACAGAAAAAAAAGCGGTGGGTCAAAACATAGCAAATGTAGCCAACAAAGAAGATTTAGTTAGAAAAACAATTAGAATATATTATAAACAAGAGAAGTAGTGTGTCTCAAAAAGAAGGAGTGAGCCAAAGGTGTCAAATGAAACAGAAAATTAAGACCTAAAAATATCCTTGGGATTTGACATTTACTCCTTTGGTAAATAGATACTGAAAATCTACTATGTGCTATACACAATGAACACAGGTGAACAAAACAGACATACTCTTTTTCATCATGGAGATTATAGTCTAGTGGGGAAGAAAATCATAAAAGAAAAAAGTACTACACTAAATCATGATGAGTGCTAAGCAGAAAATGAGGAGAGGAGACAGAGAATAACAGGAGTTCCCTAATTTATATTTGAAAGTTAAGACAGTCTTCTCTGAGTAAATGGCATTTAAATTGAGATCTGAAAAATGGCAGCTGAAAAGCGACCCCAGAGATTACATTTTCAAGGAGACAGAAGACTATATTCAGACTGCAGTGGGATGAAAAATTAATGCTACATGAAGACTTCAATTCTATTCAAGGACATTGAAAGTAGAAAAAAGTAAACCTTGGTAAAGGTGATCTGGAATGTCGGTGGGGGTTGGTTTCACTGAATCAGTGAGAATTATTGGATGAGAAAGTCAAAGGCAGGAATCTACAATCAAGGGGGGGTCTGATTTTCAAAGGATCACACATACTTCATTTGGTTTTCATAGCAGAAATAGTTTTAAATGGTGGGAAATCACAGTAAAGTGTGAGGATACATATGCTGATGGAAGGAAGTGAATTCAGTGGGTATATAGACCAGGGATTGACAAACTAGAGCCTGTATGTCAAATCAGCCTACCACCTAGTTTTCTAAATAAGTGTTAATGGAACAAAGCCCGGTTTGTTCATTTACACATTGTCTATGGTTGCTTTTGTGTTACAACACAAGGCTTGAACAGTTGTGATGGCGGTGTGTATACTGCAAAGCCTAAAATATTTACTTTCTGGCTCTTTACTGAAAAAAAGTGTGCTGACACTAGGTACAGACTATTCTTTACTTGGAAGTAAGAAAAGAAATTTGATAGGTAAGTAAGGAAGATACAAGGTCCAGGGATTTGTTTGTTTGTTTGTTTGTTTTTAAAGGACAAGGTATGAAGTTTACAGGTTGAGAGGAAGAAGGAAGTGAAAGGAAGAAATTGAAATGGTACAAAAACTATAGAATTAATGAAAAAAAGAAGAAAAGACAAAACTCTAGAAGAGTCCACAGAGACTAGGTTTTTAAGGGGAAATAGCAGGAGTAGATAGACTGTCAAAACAATGAAGGGGGGTAGTGTTAGTAATGCTTGATTTCCAGATCTATATTTTGCCTCCATGGGGGTATAGATATTCCCTTGTCTTGTGAAATCATTCCCTTTATAAGTACGCAACAGACTTTTGCCATTGATTTATTTAATGTTTTAAAGCTGAGTATTTATCAGTGTGGTTTATTGGGCTAGCTTTGAAAAATATATTTATTTTACCTATTTATATACTCATTTGATATGATCCTCATCATCCAGCCATATTTTTGAGGAAACTACTTCAATATGTAATATCTACCGGTTTTAAATAACCTCTTTGTAGGCTCAAAATAGAATTGATTAGAAATTTGAAAAGAAAAATAGCTCGTTTGTTAAAAGAAAATGTCCAGAAAACAAAATAAAACATGACCTACTCCCCAAAACGTGTAGTTTTCCCAGGTAGAAAAATACGGATTTTCTTTGGATGAATCAAGTTGAATGACACTGCTTCCCGCCTGAGAAGGCAACACCTGTCCTTCCATCACTGAGGGATACTTATGACACTGGATTACCCCTCTTGGTCCTCTGCTAACATGCTGATAGATTTCTGACCTCGATTCTCTCTGAATATCTCCAGCTCTCATGTTCACTGAGAACAAATCTCGGGCTTCCAATCAACTTTGTGGACTGTCCTCTGACCCACTACATATGTAGTGTCATTACTCATCACACTGTAGAAGTGTGCTGCTCCCTTCTTCTCAGATCCTGGCTGGCATGACCTTCGTACCCGTACTGGCAGAACACAAAGCTCAGACCATACCATCCATCAACTCAGAACTCCTGATTTTAAAATAGTAATGTGAACACCCATGCCATAATCTGAACAGAGCCGGAAAATGTTGAACTGAGGGTATGACACTGTTCCACTAAGAGGCTGCAGGGTTTGGAGTATTAATCATGAGTGAGATAGGAAAACAGAGTTGTGCAAACAGAAGAAATTGTAGAGTTTCTGTTTGCCACTTTCTTCCTGCAGATCATTTCCATACGTGGGTCTCTCTCTTTCTAGCAGCAGTCTCCTTTTTGTGCTATCCGATTCTGATCCATGCTCTTACACTTGTCATCTGCTTCATGGTAAGCACACTGCCCAGAGAGAGGACCCTCAGTTTGATCTACCACCTTTCATTCAGTTTCTGACCATGGCCACTAGACTTAACTCCAACGAGGGTCCCCAAATTGTTTCTGTTGGACTTTACCAAAAGCTGTTCCCATATATATTATCTGGAAATTCTACTTTATCTATATTGTAGGTTTTCTTTTCTTTTCTTTTTTTTCTTTTCTTTCTTTTCTTTTCTCTTTCCTTTCCTTTCCTTTCCTTTCCTTTCCTTTCCTTTCCTTTCCT